>NC_080633.1:1965224-2327724 GCF_027579445.1 Ammospiza nelsoni | reverse complement strand
GGCTGGGCTTTTTTTTTCCCCTCTCGCAGTGAGTTCTGCAGATGGACAAGGTGTGGAGCACTGAAGTGTAGGAACACCTCACATGTGGGGTCGGGAACAGCACCGAACCTTTAGTGGTTCCCAAATTGCCAACCACAAACTCGTCCTTCTCACCTGGGCGGGTCCTCACCTGCCAGGAGCTGCCAAATGTGAACAGCCACTGCCATCTAGTGACCACGGAACAGCTCCCGAAAATTCCTTTTCTGCCTTAAAGGAGATTGCTGGAATCCAAAATGCAGGGAGTTCTCAGAAGTTTGGGCCTGGCAGCCAAAGCTTTGAATTAAACCCAGGATTTGATCTGAGACCTTGGAAAACGCTGCCAAACTGAGGTGACAGAAGTGAGAATGTGGATTTGTAGTTTAAAGCAGAGACATGTTAAGTAGAAGAAAGTTTAGAGTTTTAGAGTTTAAAATATAGAAAAAATAAAAATAGTTACAGAGGTAAACAAGTTTATAATACAACACTGTAAGCTTGTGTGTTATAACAAGATGGGCTAAGAAATCTTACACTGTAGCATGGGTCCATAAGATGAAATATTTAAGGATTGAGTCAAAAATATAAATATCCTTGTTAGAAGTATTTTATTAGTCAATAAATCATTAAAACATCTTATAACTAAGGGTCTTGCAACCTTCTGAACCATGATATAATGACATGAACTGAACTCACCCTTTCTGCCTCTGTAGAAAATAAGAAAATAAACCCCACCATCTAAAAACTCAGAGGTACTCTCTCTAACTCATTCAAAATTCCTTCCAAAATCCCTGTAAGAGATGAGCACCTGGCCCCAGGTGAAGAATTTCCGATTATATGGAGCCATTTCATTGTCCATTGGTTTGACATTTCTTGAGGAGGTGGGAAGGGAATTTTAGCTTCACCAAAGTGTCCCTAGAACTTTTAGGGTTGGAGAAGCTTTCCAAGAACATTGTCTTAGTTTTGTATGGGAGATATTTACAGAAGTAATGTAAAGCTTCTAAATATTAGAAAGTTGTGTGTACTTTTGCGAAAAACACATGTTAAAGATGACAGAAACTTAGAAACTTGATCTTTTTTTCTGGTCTGGAAGAAGGCAACAGGAAGCCCCTGTTGTGGCTAGGCCAGGCCCTGTCCATGAACACATTCTAATATAATAATTGACCAAGACTAAACTCGCCACATTCATTAATACATTAACCTAAAAATCTCAAATTAACAAACCAATACAATCATAAAATCCAGGCAGTAACCCATCACCACTCTGTTCACCATTAACTCCTGTCCCCACATGGCTTGGAACACTTCCAGGGATGGTGACTCCACCAGTTCCTTGAGAAAATTGTTCTGGTGGTTGACTGTCGCAGACATCTTTTATGAGAAATCCTTTCCTTAGGATTTTTCCTCCTGAGAAGCTGAGAGGCCTCAGCAACAAAATGTAAACATTGATTATCTGCTGCTGTGGAATGCAACAGGTGCATCTGGGATTGGTCTCATGTGGTTGTTTCTAATTAATGGCCAATCACAGTCAGCTGGCTCGGACAGAGAGCTGAGCCACAAAACTTTGTTATCATTCTTTGTTTTTCTATGAAATGAAATCTGATGAAATCCTGTATTCTATTCTTTTAGTATAATTTTAATGCAATATATATCATAAAATAATAAATCAGCCTTCTGAAACATGGAGTCAGATCCTCATCTCTTCCCTCATCCTCAGACCCCTGTGAATACAGTCACAGCTGACAACACTTTTGGTGAGGAAATTTTCCCTAATTTCCAACCCAAACCTCTTCTGGCTCAGCCTGAGGCCGTTCCCTCTCCTCCTGTCCCTGTTCCCTGGGATAAGATCCCAAATCCCCCCGGCTGTGCCCTCCTGGCAGGAGCTGTGCAGAGCCACAAGGTGCCCCCTGAACCTCCTTTTCTCCAAGCTGAGCCCTTCCCAGCTCCCTCAGGATTTTTTTAGCCCTTTTCCAACTCCATTCCCTGCCCTGGACACATCGCAGGTTTCTTCCTTCTCCCACTCTTGGTCTCCCCATCCTGATCCTCCTTGTGCCTCAGGAGATCTCAGTGTCCTCACTCCTCTCTCATTCCTGGCCTCACCCAACCCAGCTGTTGGAATTACAATCCTGAACTAACAACAGGAGGAAAGATCCTCTCTGGATCCTCTTATTGTCCAAAAGGGAGGAAGAGGAGGACTCAGAAGAGAAGTTTTGCAGAGATGGGACAAGAAGGATGGACACAACTGGAGTGAAATAGGGACAGAGAAAGGGGAGGCAGATTCATCCCAAGAATAAGCCATGGAAAACCAGGAAGAGCAGAACCAGAGTGGGAGATCAAACAACAGATGGGCAGACGCCAAAGAGGAAGAGGGACACCCATCAGGGACAAGGATGAGCTGGAAGAACCTCAGCCCATCTCCTGGCAGGGAAATCCAGACCCCACAGGATCTTTTCCCTTCAGGAGGGAAGCAAAGGGTGGGAAAAGGCTGTGGGAAGAGAGAATCCCCATCTCTGTTCCCTTCCCTGGACACACTCCAGCCCCTCAATGTCCTTCTGCTCATGATGGGCCCAAACTGACCCTGGGATTTGAGATGTGACCACACCAGGGCTGAGTACAGGGGGACAATAAGACCTGAATAACTCCTGACTCTGGTCACTCCAATGACCTGCCCATATTCCCAGGAAAAGCTGTCCTGTCCATGGGAAAGGTGGTCTGGGGGATGGGATTTATCCATCTCAATCTGTTTCAGCTGCTCTGGTCCTCCCTGTGGCTCCAGCCAGAGCTAAACCACCCAGCTGCAGTAATTTCAGTTATCAGAGCATTAATTAATTGATTAAATTGATTAAATTAAGTGATTAGAGTGATTAAATTAAAGATTGCCATCTGGGAGGAACCCACAGCTCAAAGGAGGGTAATTCAGGGCTCTGCTTGCCAGCTATTCACCCTCACCTTCCCATGAGCTGAGTTACCTCTCGATGGCCCCAAGCCATGTCTCAGATCCCAGATTTTAGCCTTGCTCTCAGTGGATTAGGAAAATGGGACTGGAATTAGAATTGGGACTGGAATTAGAATTAGTCCCATGTTGGAACCCTGGCTGCTGAGAATTTCAGATTTCTGTGCACTGACCCCCAAGAGAACGCTGCACTGACCTGAGGCCGTGGAGAAGCTTCCAGAATGGAATGACAGAACTGGGATTGTGGGTGTGGAGTTTGGATAGAAGTGTGTGAGATCACAGGGTGGGAAACTCAGAGTTTAAGGGTTTAGAATACAGTAATGGATATAAAGCAAGGTGGAGGTTTTGGGGTGGAGACTGCTCCTTCTTCTCCTTCTCCTTCTCCTTCTCCTTCTCCTTCTCCTTCTCCTTCTCCTTCTCCTTCTCCTTCTCCTTCTCCTTCTCCTTCTCCTTCTCCTTCTCCTTCTCCTTCTCCTTCTCCTTCTCCTTCTCCTTCTCCTTCTCCTCCTTCTCCATGGGTTTGGGTGGTTTTGTGTCATTGGATAAAAAGTTCCCAATGCAGCCATGGGTGGTTGGTTATTGGGTTAAAAGTAAAAATAATTGAGGTGTCATTTCTTAATTGGACAGTTGATCCTTCAAAGGCCTTGCAGAGAGAGAGATGGGGCTCCATTTTTAGTTTGTGAGAGTGAAGTGCTGCAGAACTCAGGGTTTGTGAGAGTGTGACAGAGATGGGAACTGATAAACACATGAGTCCCAACACAAAATTCCATTTCACACATTTAATCCCCACCTTGGCAAAATAGAAGCAAAGAATCGGCAAAGGAGAGAGTTTTGTATGGATTCCCCACATCTGGGACTGCACTAAGTTCTCCAGGAGAAAACTCCTGATGGAGGTTTTGGGGTGGAGGCTTCTCCTTCTTTTCCTTCTCTGTGGGTTTATGTGGCTCCATTCATGGTGGGGGTTGAAGCGAGCCAATGTCTCTGAGCTCCATCTCCCTCTGAGAAGCCCAAACTGAGCTTGCAGAATTTTACAATCACCCAATGCTTCGTGGACGTGGAGAAGAGGTGGATTTCCATCTCTCCCTGGACATTATTTCATCCTTCACCTGCACACAACCTTTAAAAACACAACACAGGGCTGAGTGTGAGACAACGCAAAGTCAGGGCATCCTCTGGAGAGCTCCCTGTCCAAAAAAGACCCAAAACCTGGAGCTGTGCTGGGACAGGTCTCGTTTGCCAGAAGATGGCACTGGTTCTCCATGGAGCCGTCTGTGGAGCAGGTGCATCCCAACCCGTCCCAGCTGCTTCTGCTCCTCTGCTTGCCTTAAAGCCCTTCCCAGGGATCCCGCAGATTTTGGGTTTATCAGGAGCACCGGGGCAGCTTTATCTGCACCCAGAATATCCTGGAATTCACAGCTCTTCCTGCACAACAAGTGCAGAGCAGGCAGAGTGGATTCCTCGCTTGTAAATGTATGGAAAAGTCACTTTTTGGTTGTTCATTTGGGGTTTTTTTGTTATTTTTGTTTCCTGCAAAGTTTCACTCCCTTGACTCAAAGCCTTCTTTCCAAAGAAGAAAAAGCACCTGAAATAAATAAATGTCTTCAGCTTGGCAAGGATTATTTTATTAATTGCTGGTTATCTCTACGCTGGAGATGCTCATCTGCCCATTCGAGCTCCCAGAAGGCCATGGAAATCATGGGAGAAGTGGGGAATTATGGGTTTTTATTCTGACATAGAGGAACAATTGTGATTTTAAGGTGATCTGGAGCTCCCTGTGCTCCAGCCCAGGTTTGTGTCAGGATTTCTGTTGCATTATTCCCCAACTTCTGGCACTCTGGCTGGAGAGACCCTCCTGGAGTGGTTTTGTGTCAGAAAAGAGATGCACTGGATCTTTTTGTTCTCCAAGTTCTTGTTTGTTGTTATCTTATCTAGAGTTTTGCACGCTGTCTGCACCAGGCTCAGCATGTTGGAAAAGCACCACAAAAATGGCCAACAATCTCTTGTTCCAAGGGCTTTTCAGACTAAACTCTCCCATTAAGAACTCACACCTGGAGTATTTTCCCTTTTAACAGATCTGCAATGGGGACTTGTCTGCCCAATTACAAAATGCCACCCAAACCCATGGAGAAGGAGGAAGAAGCAGCATGAAGAAGAAACCCAGGATGACACCCTGTGCCCTCCATCTTGCTGCCATCCACAACACACTAAAAACCCCAAACCCTCAATTTCTCACCCAGTGACACACCTACACTGCTCTCTATAATCTATTGCACACTTTGGTGGATTCCTGTCTATTTTAGAGTTTAGGAAACTTTCTCCATGGATGAGGGTCAGAGTCAGCGCTGCCCTGGGGGTCAGGGCAGCCCAGAGCAGACACAGAAATATTCCCAGTGCCCTGGGTTTCCAAAGGTTTGTGGCCAACATATGGGGCCATTTCCACACCCTGCTCCTGCACATCCCTCAGAGCAGCTTCTCCCAGTGCCCGCAGCAAGGTGGCTCCGGAGTCCCTGGAATGAAATTTCCATGGGATGTGCTGAGGAAAAGCTTTCAGGTCAGTGGAAAAGGTCTTGGAAAAGACCAGCAGGCAGGCAGGAGCAAGTCTCCAACAAATCCTGTTCCTCTGCTTCTTTCCCATGATAAAAGCTGCCGGTTCTGCCAATAAAACCTGAAAAACCTCCCCGAGGGCAGTGGTGGTTCCTCACTCAGAGGAGAAGCAGGGCTTTGCCAGCCTGGAGAACAGCACAGATTTTCCCAGCTTTTTCCATGAGCATCATCTCTGTTCCTGAGCTTTCCACTTGTAGGGATGCAGGATTTCTCTCTGCCTTGGAAAAATCCAGTTTTTCATCATTTAGTGAGCCATGGCACTTTGGGAATCCTGTGATTCCTGGTGTGTATCTGACCTTCTCAGACTGGGCATCAGGGACCAGCAAAGAATCCATCAAAAAGGCAGAAAAACCATTTTTTTCCCCAGACCCACATCTGGAAAAGCAGAGAAACACTTGCTGCAGAAGCAAATAAGAGCCCCTCGTTTATTCCATTTTCAACACTTTTAATCCCTTGTGTGTTAAGACCTCGACCTGTAAAAAGCAAAATAAAGGCATTCAACTTTTTATTGCAGGAATCTTCCTGCTGATTAAGAATATAATAATAATGAATATTAAGAAATAAAGAAAATGTAAATAATAAAATAGAATTTAAATGACAAGAAATAATAAATAAATAATAATAAATATTGTTCAATTGCCAAACGGAAGAGAGCAGTGCTGGGATTTGCTTTGGCCTGCCAGGTTCCATCCTGTGTGTGGATTTAATTGCCTGAATCACTGAATTCTTACTCACAACCTGTAGGAAGAAAAGAAAGCCTCCAAAGCAAAGAGAAAAACCCCAAACATCAAAGGAAAGCCCAGCAAGGTGCAGTTTGAGCCCAGGACAAGGCTGAGTCACCCAGGCATGATCCAGCAGCACAGGTAAGTGCTGGTCCTGCAGTTTTACAAGGTTCCTGCAAATCACACTTGGGATCACAGAATATCCTGAGCCAGGAGGGATCCATGAGGATCAACAGGTCCAAATCCTGGTCCTGACTCCAAAATCACACAATGGTTTAATAAGGGAGCACAAGGGAGAAAATGCAAACCCCAACTTTGCGCCTGAGGGAGGCTGAGTTACCCCATGTCCTTCCCCTCCTCCCAGCTGGCTCACCTAAAACCCTCTTCCCAAATTTTAGTCTCCTCCTATTGTAGGAATGTGGTTTTTGTTGATGGAGTGACAAAACTAATTTTTGGTTTAGAAAGAAGCTTAGAAGTTTTTTTCCTTGGATTAGGTGAAAAAGGCATTTTATAGGCTTGGAGGACTTCAGACTTAAGGATGGCTAATTGGACAGGAGCTAAAAAGTTTCACTTGGGCAATTTACTAGAAAAGGAAGAGAACAAAGGATTCATGAGGATCAACAGATCCAAATCCTGGCCCTGCCCAGGACAAGCCAAAATCACACTGTGGTTTAATAAGGGACCATAAGGGAGAAAATGCAAACCCCAATTTTGCACCTGAGGAAGACTGTGTTAGCCCAGTCCCCATGTCCTTCACCTCCTCCCAACTGGCTCACCCAAAATCCTCTTCCCAAATTTCAGGCTCCTCCTATTGTACGAATGTGTTTTGTGTTGATGGAGTGAAAAAAACTATTTTTTGGGGTTTTTAAAAAGGAAAGAAGTTTAGTTTTATAAGTTTTTTTCTTTGGTGAAAAAGGCATTTTACAGGCTTGGAGGACTTCAAACTTAAGGATAGCTAATTGGACAGGGGCTAAAGTTTTGCTTGGGCAATTTACTAGAAAAAGAAGAGAACAAAGAAACTAATTGCTTTTGTGAGGTGTTTTAGCAAGAGCAAGAACCTCTTGCACCTAGATTGGTTTTTCTCTGTAAAGAGTTTATTATTTTGCCTTTTATTAAATCTTCAACACTGCAACAGAAGCCATCCTCATGATTTTATGCCTCCAAAAGTAGCTGAGCTATCTTGAGTGAAAAAAAGACCTCCAAAAGCTGATGAAACCTGGCTGGAGGAGGCTCCTATTGCTCCAGGCCAAGACTAGAAGCACTGACTTCCACTAGCAAGGCTACTCTCAGCCCCTAAATCTTCACTGACCATAAAAGCTGCTGCTGGAGATTCATCCCAGCCTTTTCCAGCTTTTCCAGGCATCGCTGCGTCTTGCAGGAGCCTTTAAACCTTCAGTGTGGCTTTGCTTCACGACAGGACCTGAAGGAAGCATGGCTGAGGTCCAGCCTGTGCTGGAAGTGCCAACGAGCCTTGGCCTCCTCACACATACTCGGGAGGATTTTAAGTCAGTGCTTAAATGGGATGGGAATTGCTTTTATCTGCCCAGCAGCCCAGGCCAGCAGGAACACGCTCTTGGAAGCTGCACACCTTCTTTTTTGGCTTTTGAAGGTGCCCAGTAGAGGAAGCCAGGGCACAGGGGATCCTCCCTTTCCTCCACGTTGGAATTTCACCATGATATTTTATGAAAAATCCCTTCGCCAGGAGTTTTCTCCGGAGAAGCCTCAGAAAAGAAATGTAAACAATAATTATCTGATTGCTTCTCCCGGAGTTTTGCTGCTTTGGAATGTGCAGGTGCATCTTTGATTGGTTCCATGTGAATTGTTTTTAATTAATGAACCAATCCCAGTCCAGCTGTATCGGGACTCTGGTCAGTCATGAGATTTTATTTTATTTTATTTTATTTTATTTTATTTTATTTTATTTTATTTTATTTTATTTTATTTTATTTTATTTTATTTTATTTTATTTTATTTTATTTTATTTTATTCCATTCTTTTTCAACCTTCTATCTGTATATTTTCTCTATAATTTAGTATAATTTTAATATATAATATAATGTAATAGAATATAATGTAATAGAATGTAATGTAATATAATATAATATAATATAATATAATATAATATAATATAATATAATATAATATAATATAATATAATATAATATAATATAATATAATATAATATATAGTATAATAGAATATTATAATATTAAATAGTATCACATATAATATAATATAATATAATATAATATAATATAATATAATATAATATAATATAATAATAAATCAGCCTTCTGAGAACTGACTCTGGTCAGTAATGAGATTTTTTCTTTTTGTTTTTATTTTTTATTTTTTAATTTTTTATTATTTTATTTTAATTTATTCAATTTATTTTATTTCATTATTTTATTTTTAAAATTTTTATTGTATTCCATTCTTTTCCAGCCTTCTGTCTTTATCCTTTCTCTATATTTTAATATGGTTTCAATATATTATATTATATTATATTATATTATATTATATTATATTATATTATATTATATTATATTATATTATATCTATTATATTATATCTATTATATTATATATATTATATTATATATTTTATATTATATATATTATATATAATATATTATACTATATATATTATACTATATATATTATATCGTATATATATTATATTGTATTGTATTATATTATATTATATTATATTATATTATATTATATTATATTATATTATATTATGGTATAGTATAGTATATTATAGTATAGTATATTTTATTATAGTATGTTATAGTATATTATATTCTGTATAATAAAATATATAATTATGATATGATATGATATTATATTCTGTATAATATCATATAATAAATCAGCCTTCTGAGAGCTTGGTTTGTGGGTGTGGAGGTGAGACCCCTCAGGAGGGGTCTGGCTTTGGGGGGCTGGATGTGAGACCCTTCAGGAAGGTTCTGGTTTTGGGGGGGTGGATGTGAGAGCCCTCAGGAGGGGCCTGGTTTGGGGGGCTGGATGTGAGATACTGGTTTGGCCTGGAGTTGGATGCAGAAAGAATGTGGGAATAGAGGAAAAAAAAAAAAAGACCTGGGCTGATAAGAAGGTTAAGAAGGGGATTAAGAGCTGCAAGGTGATCGTGGTGATTTCTGTGTTTTCCACCCTCACTGCTTTGCCTGGCTCAGGCTCACACCAACGAGCACAAAATCTCTCAGCAAAACACCCAAAGGAGCCCCCAGCAGATGCTCTGGCTGTCCTGTGCCCCGGCCATGCCTCACCCACACCAGTCTCAGGACTGAGAGGTGACCCTGCAGCAGCTCAGCGCTCCAGGGGCCTCTCTGCAGGAGATTTGTGTCCTTTCCATCACTCCTTTCCAGCACTTCCCATGTCTGAGGCATCTCAGCGTGGCAAAGCTGCTTCTCCTGCACCCACAGAACCCCCTGAAAATGCCCTGAGCTCCCCAGAGCCTGGCACTCCACTGCACTTGAGTGAGGAACCACTTCAGAGAGCTGGGCCTGCTCGTAAATCAGGCCTTGGTGGCAGGGGATGCTTCAGTGCTCAGCCCCTGACCTGTGGCCTGCTGTGTGTGGGTGCTGACAATGATTTACAGGCCCGCAGAGCTCTGCATGCCCACACACACTGCCAGGGGCCAAAATGCCCTTGCAAACTGCAGCTACAGCCTGCATGGAATCCCCTGGGAATGGGGCAGGGCATGGGTTCTGCTTCTCAACTCAGAGCCAGCAGAGAGAGGAGAGCAGATTGCTTCCCTTGTGCTCCTTGTAGAAGTTTGGGAACAACCAAAACAAGAGAGAGGAGGGAAAGGTGATGCCTCAGGTTTGAGCTTTTATATTTTCAGATTCTGTGCTGCTTTAGTGTGTGGGTCTGAGCTTCACATCAGGGCATGGTGAGCTCTGTGCACAGAGCAGGGAGACAAAACAATTCCTGCTCCAGCTGGGCACCAAGGACAAATGACCCAAATCTCAGCCCCAGAGCACAAACCCCGTGGGCTGGAGAGAGAAAAACAAGCAGGGTGGGACTGCAGGGGCTAAAGCTGCAATGGGACAATGAACTGCAAGGTGCAAATGGAGCAGAACTGAGCCCAGGGAGAGACCCCGGCAGCGCTCGTGCATTTTGGGGCCATTTTGGTTCATCTTGGGTGCAGCCCTGGCTGGGCTCTGGTGCTGCCCAAGGTGCATCCATGGAGGAGATCCTTTGAATAAATCCCTGCTTTATTCTTTAGCTCTGTCCAGCCTCTGCTCCAGGTCAGGCTGCACAAGGCAGCAGGGGCAGATGGGTGATGGGGACTTGGCTGCAGGAGGAACCTGGAGTGAACCTTCCCCATCAAACCTGCATCAGTTTTAGAATATCTCACTGCATTCAGAGCTCAGGTGTGCCAGGCCAGTCCCAACATTGCTTGTGGTTGCCCAAAAACCCGAGGTGTGAACCAGGATCCTGTGGCACTAAATAAATCAAGCTGGAGCATGGACAAAGCCCATCCAGGCCCCTCTGTGGTGTCCCCACTCCAAACAGGGCGGCTGCCCCAAACTGGCTACTGGGAAAATGCATTTTACCCAAAAGTACTCCAGAGATCCCATCCAAAAAAAGGTGTGTTGAAACACATCTACATACAAACATATTCTATCCCTTGCTCCAGGTGTGCACAAGGTTCAGGCAACCACAAAAAGCTTGGAAAAATATTCCCAAGCCAACCACCTGACCTGGGACTCCTGCCCATGGCCCAGTGATGTGATGTGACTGTTTTGGAGGGACATAAAGAAACCTGAGTGCTCAGCAGCTCCAATGCACACAGCAGAACATTTTCCTGCTATCGGCAGGAAATTATTCCAAAAAGCCAGAAGATGAAGGACAGTAAAAGTAACAAGGAGATAAAGTGGAAATTAATGATCAGGTGTCTCCTAAACCTCCCTGGCAGCTGGGGAAGGAAAGATGCAAATACAGAACCACACTTGGTCTGGTTTGTGGCTCTTTCCAAGGTCAAATTCTCACTCCATGTCCAAGCTGAGGGCATCAGGCAAAGATGTGCAAGTTCTCCAGCCACTTATGGGCCTCTGGGAGCCAGAAACCTCCCAGAAACCTTCTGAATCCAGCAAATCCAGGGGAGTTTTCCTTACATTTGAGTCATTCCAAGTGGCTTGAGAAGGCCCAGACATGAGTAGGAGGAAGATCTTTCCAGGGATTGTCCACATTTGGTGATGGGATCAGATCCCCTCAGATCATAATGAAACCTCAGATTCCCTCTCACATGGAGCCCCCAAATCTCAAATCATCTGCCTCAATGTTATTGTATTTGCTGGGACCCTCGTGGCAGGAAGGAATGATGAATCTGACTCCATGTTCTCAGAAGGCTCATTTAATATTTTATGATACTATATTATTTTAAAGGCCAATTTATTATTTTATAATACTATATTATATTAAAAGAATAATATTTAATATTCTATTAAAAGAATAAAAGAATACTATACTATACTATACTATACTAAAGAATACAGAAAGGATACTTACAGAAGGCTAAAAAGATAATAATGAAAACTCCTGACTCTCTCCAGAGCCCCAACACAGCTTGGCCATAATTGGCCAAAGAGGGAAAACAACTCACAGCAGAATCCAATGAAACAATCACCTGTGGGTAAACAATCTCCAAACACATTCCACATGAGCAAAACACAGGAGAAGCAAATGAGAGAAGAATTGTTTTCCTTTTCTCTGAGGTTTCTCAGCTTCCCAGGAGAAAAATCCTGGGCAAAGGGATTTTTCAGAGAATGTGAATGTGACACCATGGCGGTGTTTAATGTTGTCTGAGACACTGTGGGGCACCTGGGACGTCCACCTGGAGGCCATCAAACCTTCTGGATGTCTGCATGCAGGTGGGGCAGCCCGTGGGGGATTTTAGGTGGCAGGAAGTCCCTGTGGTCAAACCTCATCGAGGTGCAGACACCAATATTTAGATATTTCAATGTGCAACCAAATCCCAATTCTTCAAGGTCTGGAGGTAAATCCAAAGGCTTCCTGTGGCCAGCAGAGCTTTAAGGGCAGTGGGGAAGAAGAAAGCAGGCAAACTGGTGAATTTGTGGTCACTGGGACCTGGGGGTGCTTTTCTACCCTCTGCATCCTTTTCTTGGGCATGAACTCCAGCACCAAGAGTCTCCTAAATAGTCACAAGTTGCCCTGGGCTGCTGCCAGATTTTCCTTTGGCCATAGAGCTGAGAGCCCCAGAGCTCCGGTTTTATTGGGAAGTGATAAAATAAAACCATTTGCTGCAAGAACATTCAGAAGGGGAATCCCCCAGGATCAATGTCAAGCGTTGTACCCAAGCTGTTTTTGCAGGGAACACGTGGCCAAGAGCAATGGCTTCATAAAGTACAGGAAATTTAAACACTGAAGTTTTTATTTAGCAGAAAATTAGTGTGGCAAACAATTTAGACCTGCTGGAGAGAGAAACCTGGCTGGGGACAGAGGTTCTGGTTGCTTTTATTGGTTGGCAATGATCTGTGTTGGGCATTTTTTGGGGGGTCATCTCCTTTCTCTTCCCTTGCACAGGCAGGAGTTTCAGTTTCTTTTTTAGGACAATGCAAAAGGAGACAAAAAAATAAAAGCTTTAAAAGAGTGAGATGGGGAAAGTGGAGAGTGGCTACAGGAAGCAGCAGAGTGATCTGCAGGGAGGAATGATTTTGAAATGACTGACGGATGGATGAAACACTGATTTTCTGTAGCTTGTAGATGCCATTTGCAGAAAATTAGTTGGGATCTGAATTGAAACTGAATTTTATGGGTTATAGCCCTTGGAAAAGGGAAAAGTGGCCTCAAAAAGATGTAGCTGGTCAGACTGAAGAAAGTTCCTGTGATTTTCATCTGCTGCCCCATCCCTGGCAGTGTCCAAGGCCAGGCTGGAGCAACCTGGGACAGTGGAAGGTGTCCCTGCCCATGGCAGGGAGTTGAACTGGAGGATCTATAGGACTTCTTCCAACCCAGACAATCCTGGGACCTTGTACCTAGGCCTGAAAATACATTAAAGCTCCTCCTCAGCCAGGTTTTTCCTGTATTGCCAGTAAAAAATAAATCAGCCTGGTAGCAAAGGTTTGAAATCAAAGCAATCAGAGCACAGCTGTCTTTCAGGGGGATGAGATCCCAAAGGATGGAGGTTTGCTGCAATTGGATGGAGAGGAGCTGGGCTAAAACAGAGGGGACAAACAGACAGTTTATTGTGTATTTGAACAGGCAGTTTATTGTGTATTTAAAATAAACTGTGTTTATTTTGAATAGGTTCATTTTCTGTGCAGGGGAGGTTTTTCTGTGTGTTATTTTGCATTTCCCTCTTAAGGACGAGGAGATATTTTCTCTTTGCTCCTTTGAGTAAAATACTCTTTGTTATTCTACCATTTGCCTTGGTGAATTTTAGCTCCCGAGTGAATTTCCTGGGTGTCCTGAGGTTGCTGGTGATTTCTGAGTGACCCCTCCACCCCCCAGCCCTGCCCCTGCTGCTGCCAGCCAGGCCTGCAGACAGGTCACACTAATGTTTAACTCCAGCCTGTGTCACTGCATTCAGAGCCTGCTTTCCCTGCCCTCTGCACAGGTTTATTCCCAGTGGATGCAGTGACCCCCTCACCTCTCGGTGTCCCTGACACCAAACAAGGCTGGCTGTGCCTCCCCTGCCCTTCACAGGGCATCTCCTGAGAGCTCCTTTCATCTCAGCTCTCCAGCTCTGACCCTCTCCAGGGGCCACATCCTTCCCTGGAGCAGCAGGAAGGATTTGTGATGGGAGGAACAGGTGGATTCCTGTGCTGGGGGGAGGATGGGGTCCTGAGACAGGTCAGATCGACTATGGGGGGAGAGGGCTCTGACTTAATGTCTCTAAGCAGAAGAAAAGCCATCCCTGGGATCCTTTGATGTCAGATTTACTTCCTTATCATTCACTTCAAGGTTGGATATTTGGTCAGGGCAGTGAGATCATGATTGATGACTATGATGTGATGATTACAATGATGATGATGATTTTATGTTTTATTATTATCTATAGTTGGAGTTATTAGGATGACTATTATGGTTATGGTTTTATTATATATTTATTGTATTTGCTGGGTCCCCTGATGAAGGAAAGAATGATGAATCTGACCTCATGTTCTCAGGAGGCTAATTTATTATTTTATGATACTATAATATATTAAAGAATACTAAACTAAACTATACTAAAGAATACAGAAAGGATACAGACAGAAGGCTAAAAAGATAATAATGAAAACTCCTGACTCTCTCCAGAGTCCTGACACAGCTTGGCCCTGATTGGCCAAAGAGTGAAAACAACTCACAGCAGAATCCAATGGAACAATCACCTGTGGGTAAACAATCTCCAAACACATTCCAAAGCAGCAAAACACAGGAGAAGCAAATGAGATAAGAATTATTTTCCTTTTCTCTGAGGCTTCTCAGCTTCCCAGGAGAAAAATCCTGGGTGAAGGGATTTTTCAGAGAATGTGAGTGCCACATACACTATTCTCATTATTGGTGTGATTATGATTGGTGATTATTGATGATGATGATGATGATATCAGATTATCATCACCACCTGCAGTACCTGTGCTGTGGGCATTGCCCCAGAAGCTCCTCCAGGAATGCAGAAACCTCTGGCACAAGGGCCCATGGAGTTGTTCCTGTCTGGACCCAGCCAAACAGATCCCTGCCAGCTCAGCCTGGCTGTGGTTACCTCACTCTAAATTTCCTTGAGGAGAAGCCTGCCCCATTCCCCCTGATTTTAGAACCCTCAGCACACTTTCCCCCTGGAGACAGGGATTAATTCCTACTGCCGACCCTCTTCTCCAGCCTGGTGGCCACGACCTGTCCCCACCATCCTGAGTGGCATCAGTGCTTAACAACAGCAAAATCAGCTCCATGACACAAGAATCCAGCCAGGCTGCGGAGCTCTCTGAGTGGGAAGGGAACCTGCACTTCAAAGCTTACTCATCCCTGCCCTGGAAGGCTGTGAGTGCTCCCCAAGTGCCAAGTGTCCTCTGGGGAGGAACAAACACTCCAGGTGTTTGCAGACCACTCTCCTCCTGCCTCTTTCCTCCTGGGATGATGACAGAAAGTCAACGCTGCTGTTCCTGGAGTGGACTTGAAGTGTGTTGACCTTGCTGAGTCACACAGGCCCCAAGGCTGCTGAGGGTAGTCCTGTGTCTGGTCTATCAGCCGTGAGTGGCTCAGGTGTCTCTTTTTTCCCCTCCAGGGTGTTGTTTCCTGGTCTTGGGGGGCCAGGCTGTGTGTTTTAGGAGATAGGGAAATGGTTATATCCTGCTCAGGGTGATGGGAATGGATCGAGGGAGTTATTAAGGATTGGAACCCTGGCTGCTGATAATTTCAGATTTCTGTGCTGCCAGGCACTGACCCCCAAGAGAACACTGCACTGACCTGAGGCTGTGGAGAAGCTTCCAGAATGGAATGACAGAACTGGGATTGTGGGTGTGGAGTTTGGATAGAAGTGTGTGATATCACAGGGTACGAAACTCAGAGTTTAAGGGTTTAGAATATAGAAATAGATATAAATGTTTTTGAGCAGTAACTAGTCCTTCTTCTTCAAGGGTTTCAGGAGTATTTTGTAATTAGACAAAAAAAAAAAAATCCACATTACGAGACACGAGTGATTAGTTATTAAGTAAAAACCAAAAAGGACATAATAAATAAATAATAATAAATTAATAATAAATAAATTTAAAATAAACAAATAAATAAAGGACATGTTTCCAGTGTATTGGGAGTGGTGTTTCCTCCTGTAAATTCCTTGTGGGAAGGGACAGATGCACTGGAAGGACCCAGCTCAAGGGAGTGGAGTTGGATACTTAATTATGATTATGCGTGGAATCAAACTCCTGTCAAATTAAGGTGAATCATAGAATCACGGAATATCTTGAGCTAGAAGAGATCTACAAGGATCGTCCAGTCCAACTCCTGACCCTGCACAGACACCCCAACAATCCCACCCTGGGCATCCCTGGGAGCAGTGTCCGAACCCCCTGGAGCTCTGGCAGCCTCAGGGCTGTGCCCATTCCCTGGGCAGCCTGGGCAGTGCCAGCACCCTCTGAGGGAAGAACCTTTCCCTGATATCCAGCCTGAACTTCCCCTGGCACAGCTTCGTGCCATTCCCTGGGTCCCGTGCCTCTGTCACTGTCACAGAGAGAAAAACTCAGTGCCTGCCCCTCCACTTGGGGTGAAAACGCACATTTGTCACTGTCACACAGAGATGTTTAGGCCAGGATGCAGTAATGGAGTTTGATATTTGCTGAATACACTAAGGGAGAAAATTTGACCCAGAGGCTCCTTTCTTGACACTGACAAACTCTGATTTCTCACCTGGGTGAGGTGATCAGGTAGATGTCCCCGGGGCCACACAGATGTGGTGCTTGGGGACATGGCTCAGGGGGATTTGGCAGTCCTGGAGGAATAGTTGGGCTTGATTCCCAAAATCACAGAATCACACAAGACTGGAAGAGACCTTCAAGACCATCGAGTCCAACCCAGCCCCAACAGCTCAACTCAACCCTGGCACCCAGTGCCACATCCAGGCTTTGTTAAACACACCCAGGGATGGGGACTGCACCACCTCTCTGGGCAGCCATTCCAGAACTTTATCACTCTTTCTGTGAAAAACTTTTCCTGCTATCCAACCTGTATTTCCCTTGGTGCAGCTCGAGGCTGTGTGCTCTGGCTGTGTCAGTGCTGCTGCAGACAGAGCCCAGCCCCAGCTGAGCACAGGCACCTTTCAGGAGCTGCACAGAGTGATGGGGGCAGCCCTGAGTCTCCTTTTCTCCAGGCTGATGGTGATCTTGGCTTTCCAACCCCAGTAATTCCAAGGTCTCCCAGAAATGGAAATATTGGTGTATTCCCTGTGTGAGACATGTTCAAACAAGAAACTCCTCCAAAATGACAGCAGAGAGCAGAACTGAGCCCCTGACTCCTCCATGACATCTCTGATGGATCTATTCAGACAGCAAAGGGTGCAGGGTGGGGTGTGCAAGCTCAGGACTTGCATTCAGAGCAAGAGGAGACACTCCTGAGACCCTGAAACCCTGAATGGTGATGGCTCTCACTCTGACTTGCTGCTAAAAGAATTTGGAGTGAGCTTTGCCTGTAAGCTCACAACCATTTGTGTGAAATTCCACCTGCTCTAGGGGAAGGTGTCCTGCCCATGGATGGATTATTTGTAGGATCCCTTCCAACCCAAACCATTCTATGATTCTGTGATATCTGATAATCATTTATCAGATATCTGATGAATTATTTAACTGATATCTAATTTAACTGTTGGAAAACCATTTGGGGTGGAAATAATAATTTAAAGACCAGACAGGAACTCCTCCATGTGCCCTTGTGCCAGAAGTTTCTGCATTCCTGGAGGAGCTTATGGGGCAGTGCCCACAGCACAGGTAGTCCAGATGGTAATGATAATATGGTATCATCATCATAATCAATAATCATAATCATCAATAATCATAATCACACAAATAATGAGAATAATATATAATAAAAGACATAACCATAATAGTCATACCAATTACTCCAACTATAGATAATAATAAAACATAAAATCATCATCATCATAGTCATCATATCATAATCATCAGTCATCAAGGTAATCTCACTGCCCTGACCAAATACCCAACCTTGCAAGTGAAAGGTAGAAATAATAATTTCATAATTTTATTTTGAGGATCTGTGTGTGTTTCTGCTCTGCACACATTTTTGTTTGTGCACACAATGTGTGTGTTACAGCCACATATGGATTTAGCAGAGTGTATATCTACAACCACACATGGATTTATGTGTGTTTTTACTCATTTTGTAACCACCAGAATCCTCCCAGCCTGGCATTTTCCCTCTCCCTGCTTGTCCCAGTGTGAAATCCTTTCCTGCTGCCCGGGAAGTCAGCCTGTCACATGAGCAGCAGGCCAGGGGCATTATCTGCCTGCCTTTCCTCCCGAACAATGTGAGTAGATGATTAACCATTAAAGCAACACACTTTGCTGAGCCATTAACCAGGGAGGAAGGCCTGAGCTGGGCTGAACAATGGGCTCCATACAGAAACCAGCCCAGCCTGCCCATCCTGGAAGTGCCTCTCTGACAAAGCCTTGGAATGGCTCAGTTTGGGCTCTCACACAGCCAACCCCGTGCTCCCCAATTTTCCATCTGCCCTGTGCTGACCTTGGAAGCTGATCTTGCCCAAATCAAACTTTGGGAGGTTTAGGAGCTGCCACTGGTTTTCCAGCCTCCCTTTTGCACGCTGCAGGAATGCTGTGTGGGAATTGAGGAGCTCCTAATGATGCCTTGAGAGGCTGCCCTAGAGCAGAGGCTGGACAGAGCTAAAGAATAAAGCAGGGATTTATTCAAAGGATCTCCTCCATGGATGCACCTTGGGCAGCACCAGAGCCCAGCCAGGGCTGCACCCAAGATGAACCAAAATGGCCCCAAAATGCACGAGCGCTGCCGGGGTCTCTCCCTGGGATCAGCTCTGCTCCATTTGCACCTTGCAGTTCATTGTCCCATTGCAGCTTTAGCCCAGGCAGTCCCACCCTGCTTGTTTTTCTCTCTCCAGCCCACGGGGTTTGTGCTCTGGGGCTGAGATTTGGGTCATTTGTCCTTGGTGCCCAGCTGGAGCAGGAATTGTTTTGTCTCCCTGCTCTGTGCACAGAGCTCACCATGCCCTGATGTGCAGCTCAGACCCACACACTAAAGCAGCACAGAACCTGAAAATATAAAAGCTAAACCTGAGGCATCACTGTCAGACAGATTTACTTATCTGGAGGCATTGGCCAAATACATGAGACAGAATTAATCATTTCTCTCTAGATAATAATTACTAATTAAATCTTTTTGGGAATTATGGTGCTCCATCCCATCCTGGCTGTGTCTGTCAGATTCATCCTCAATCAAACCATCCCAGAATCACTGAAGGGCTTGGGTTGCAAGGATCCTTAAACACCAAGTTCCATCACTCCTGTGTTTTAAAATCCACCCAGTTCTATCTGGATGTGTGTTTCAGAGTCCCTCTTTTTGTGTTTTAAGACCATCTAATGTGTTTTAATGACCATCTAATTCCATCATTCCTGTGTTTTGAAGACCACCCAGTTCCACGATTTATTTTGGGTCTGTTCCTGCTCAGCTGTCCCATACTTACCCCCTGGCATTCTCCTTGGTGCGTGCCACTGGAAAATCAGGGAAAAGAATTTCCCAACCCTCTGATTTCAAAAGAGAAGGAAAACAGGTGATGTGATAAAACCAAGGAGGGAACTCATGTATCTGGATGTCATCAAAATCAGGATGTGACACAAAAACTGGACACTGAGATGGGAAGATTCCCACTTTTTTGCTCCTGCCCAGGTTAGTACATGGATACAGACTGGGGGGATGTTCTGCAATGTGCACATTTGGTACATGGAAAATTCCTGGTGCACCTCAGGCTTCCCAGGAATACTGAAACAGGCAATGCCCCAAAGGCAGAGATCCTTGGAGTTCCATTTGACTCAGATTTCCAAGGTTCTTTAGAACAGTGAGTATGAAAACAGAACACAAAATATTTCTTTTGGGCCTGGGAGGAAGAGTGAAAAATGGGTGAAAATCCTGCTTTTGTGGCACTTGGAGATCCAGTTTTGGGGTGATTATGTTGGTGTTGGGTTCATTGTTAGAGTGGATGATCTTGAAGGTCTCTTCCAGCCTTGATGACTCTTTGATTTCCCAAACTGAAACTTTGAAAAAATAGTTTATTTGAAACAAATAAGGATGAAACTTTCCTACATATTGAGCTTCATCTCTGCTTCCCCCTACAAATTCCTTGAAAAATTCCTCTTCAGATGAACTAAATATATGACAGAAATCAGATTTTGGGCCAGATCTGGAGTGACCCAGTACCTTTAGGATGAGTATCCTGCCCTGGAGTCTGCACACCCTCCCAGCTTTCCACTGGGGATGGGCCCTGCTTCCCATTGCTCTGCTTCCCTCTCGGGTTTTGTGTGATTGAAATGGCTCCCAAGGTATTAAAAAGTCTCTTTTTTCCCAGCCCTGCGACCGAAGAAGAATTCGAGATTCCTCGGTTCTTCTTCTTAAGGTTGTTTACTTTCTCTTATCTATTCCATTCTTTCTTTGACCTGCTGAGATCTGTCTGGCAGGTTGGTTTGGGGCACACTGACCATCCTTGAGGCAGCGTTAGCTTTTTATACTAAAAACTACGTGTACTTTATTTACAATAATTTTCCAATACCTATCACCTATGTTAGACACTCTGTCTCTACGCTAAACCAATCCAGAAGTGCCACCATCACAGCAGAAGATGGAGGGCAAGAAGGAGACGAAGAAGAAGATGACAAAGAAGAAGACAACGAAGAAGACGACGAAGAAGAAGAAGAAGAAGAAGACAATGAAGAAGAAGAAGAAGGACAGCAGATGCCCAGATTCCTCCATCTTGCTTCTTGAACCCCCATTCTAAATCCCAAAAATTCTACTTTTTCACTCTGTGATTAATTCGCTATCATTCTACTCAAACTCTTGTGGCTTGTAAATCCTCACACAAAGTTGGCAATTGTTTCCATGGGTTAAAATCAAAGGCACAGGTGTTTGTGACTCTGTGCCAAGGTCTCTGAGCCCCCTGCCAGGGTCTGGAGTCCTCCAGGGCAGCCAGAGGAATGTCCTGGGTTCCAACACTTCCCAACTATCCACAAACCCCCATGGTGATGTCCCATCCCAAACACCCACCAGACAACACAGCCCTGGACTCTGAGCTCACCCAGCTCTGTGGGCACGGAAATTGGGATGCTCCAAGATTCCAGGACTTCTGGCTGTCTTCCAAACTGGGTTTGGTCAAAGATTTGGACAGAAGAAAACGGATGACAGCAAAACCAGAAGGCCCCAGTGATATTCAGATTTTTACCTGTTGAGAGTTGGGATTTTTGTTTTGCTGCTTAGCTGGAAGCAATCCTGGGAAAGGATTTCAGGGATGCAGCAGGCTGGGATGAGGTTTGCAAGAACTTGAGCAGCAACTGGAACTTGTAAAATGATTATTTCTGTATTTTTGGCTGGGCAGAGAGGCAAAACCACTGGCAGTAAACAGGCAGAGCAGCAAGAAAAATACTCTGTGCTCAGAAACTCCAGAATTACAGAACAGATTGGGTTGGAAGGGTCCTTAAGGATCATCCAGTTCTACCCAGCAACACTTCCACTGTCCCAGGGCGCTCCAAGCCCCATCCAGGCTGGCCTTGGACACTTGCAAGGATCCAGGGGCAGCCACAGCTGCTCTGGGAATCTGAGCCAGGGAGGAATTCCTTCCCAATACCCCCTCCCAACCTTCTCTCTCTCATTTTGGACCCATTCCCCCTTGTCTTGTCACTCCAAGCCCTTGTTAAAGGGACTTTTGAACTCGAGTTTTCTTTCAAAAGGCTCATTTTACTCACAAGAACAGGGATCACTCCCAGGAACCTTCTCCTAACTTGGCCAGAACCTGGCAGTGCTCACAAACCAGGCCAGGTGACAACACCCAGCTCCCAGAGACTCTGGCTGGGGACCAGGCACATGACAGCCTTCAGGACAATCACATTTCAGTTCCAGCAGGAAATCATAAGCCCGGCTTCAAAGAAAGCAAAGCCCTGTTAAATAAAACACTTTTATTAGCAGGGAACATCCAAAAAAGTGAAATAACACCACCAGCGTCACCCGTCCTCCAAAAATAAAAGCAGAGAGAGAATTTTCAGCAGGGCTGGAAAATCCCTGACACACTTTCAATGGGTGGGCTTGATGCTGTGGCTACAAAAACATTTCTGCTCAGTTTGTTTCTGGCTGCTCTGCAGCTGAAGGGTTGCCAGGGTTGGATGGATGTTGCCACATTTCTCTTCACAGAGAAAAGCACGGCACAATTCTCCCCAAGAATATTTCTGGGATTCATATTCTCCGAACCTCACAGAAAGGAAAAAATAATTCTTATTTGCTGTGCCTGTGTTTGTTCTCAAGGGAAATGCATTGTAGAAGATTGTTTACTTAAAAAAAAAATTAGTAATTAAATTCTAGCGTGCTTTAATTCATTAACCAATTAAATCCAAGTGTGTGTGTATCAAGACTGTCAGCTGACAGTCACAAGATGATGCACAGTAAAGTACAATTAAGTGCTTAGCAAATTCAATTTAAATGTAATATAATATAAATATAATGTATTTATATACATTTTATTATATATACATTTTATTTATATATAATATAAATTATATATTTATCATATATAATAAATAGAATAGAATGGAATAGAATAGAATAGAATAGAATAGAATAGAATAGAATAGAATAGAATAGAATAGAAAATACAATATATAAAAATATAATATACAAATATAAAATAAAATATATAAAATAAAACAAAACATATAAAATAAAAAATGAAATATATAATAGAAAATAAAATACATAAAATAGAATATATGTAATATATAATATAAAACGTAATATAATATAATGTAATGCAATGTAATGTAATATAATATAATGTAATGTAATGTAATATAATATAATGTAATGTAATATAATATAATATAATGTAATGTAATATGATATAATGTAATGTAATATAATATATAAAATCATATTTAACCTTCTAATAAGATGAAGTCCTCCTCATCCTTCCTCTCCTTCATCAAAAGCAAAAGTACCCACTATAGCTGGATCCCTTTTCCTTCAGCATTCCCTAACATGGGATTGCTCATCCCAAAAATGCTTGGAGGGATGGTGGACACTCGGAATAACTCCCCAGGTAAATGTCCTAGAAATATCCCAATGTTTTGAGCCACAGCAACTGCCAACAACTTCAAAGAAATTCCTTTAAAAAACCCCAAAAATGTATTTTTTTCTCCAGAAATTCAGGCTGGGAATAGCGGGACTGAGGAGCAGCAGTTTTCCCATTTTTGTTGAAGTTAGTGTGGCTGCTCACAGGATGGAGCAGCACAGGAGGACACGTCCCTGGGGACACTCCTGCCCCCCAAGAGCTGCTTTGGACAACGTGGGGTCTCCCAGAAGACAAAACCAGCCCAAATTCAGGAGGAAGCTCAGGTAGTTTGGAAACACCAAAGGAATTTGGTCTTTTTATCTTCTTTTCCAAGGCTTTCCATCAAAAAACGAAACCAGAGAGCAGCAAATGTCCTTTAGCTCAGCCCAGGACATCCATGGAGCTCAGTTTTGTTCCCTTCTGAGGGCATTTCACTCTTCCCTTTCCAGGCTTTCCTTTGCACTCTGGGATTTTTTTTAAAGCCAGCTGTAATTTACAGGCAAAAAGGTCATATTTTGAAATATCCAAGGAAATCTGTTGATATTTTGGACCTGCATTGGGAATATTTTAATTTTTTCCCCATAGAAATTTTCTCCCACCTTTTGTGCCACCCACACAATTTCAATGTGGATTTTTTGGATATCTTCTCTTCCCTGCCAATCTCCATTTCCAAAAAATTCACTATTAAAAAAAATCAAACAAAACAAAAAACCAACCAAACAAGCAAAAAAAAAAAAAAAATAAAATAGAAAGAAAAAGAGAGAAAGCACTGCCCAGACCTGCTCCTCATTCACTATTTTTATGATTTTTTCTTCTTTGCTGTGCTAAAAACTGATCCAACATCCCATGTCGCTTCCCAGTGAATCCAATGGAGAGAGGATTTTTAAACTGGAATTATTTCATCAGAACAGTAATCAACTAGAAGAATTTCCAAAAAACCCACCAAAATTATTTTATGAGAGCAGTAATCAATTACAGGAATTTCCAAAAAATGCCCAAACCCATGGTGGAATGCAGCACCCACAGACAATGGAGATGGTTGGAACCTTTTGCAAGACTTCAGCCAGAAATCAATTTGTAGAGATATAGAGAAGTTTCTGTTACCTCTGTCCAAGGTGACAGCAGTGACCACAGCCAGGGGCAGCTGAACTCCAGCTTCTACTCCCCACTTTCTACTCTTTTTTTCACTTTTCCCCCCTTTTTCCTTTCTTTCTCCCTTTATTCCCCTTTCTCCCCATTTTTTGCTTTTTCCCCTCTTTTTTTTTTCTTTTTCTTCCCCCTTTTTTCCTTTTTCCCCCCTTTTTCCCTCTTTCCCCCCTTTTTTCCTTTTTTCCCTTTTTTCTCCCTTTTTTCTTCTTTTTTCTTTATTCTTTTCCCCTTTTTTCCTTTTTTCTCCTTTTTTCCTCTTTCCCCCCCTTTTTTCCTCTTTTTCTCCCTTTTCTCCTCTTTTTCTCTTTTTTTCTTTATTCTCCCTTTTTTCATCTTTTTCTCCCTTTTTTCCTCTTCCCCCCCCTTTTTTTTTTTTCCTTTTTTTTCCTTTTTTCCTCCCTTTTTTTCCCCTTCCTCCCCCTTTTTCCCCCCTTTTTCTCCCTTTTTCCCCTTTTTTTCCCCTTTCCCTTTTCTCCCACACTATCTCACCTCTCCTCTCCCCTCAGGAATTGTGCATTAAATGCTTTAATGTACATTCAAGGTCAAAGAGCCTTGGCTGGGGCATCTCCCTGGCCCCTGCCTCCATCCCCAGGGGGACAGAGGTGGGTGACCCTGAGGACAGAGGGACAGGTCCCCAGGGCTCCTGTCACCAGATCAGTGCTGGGATATTTACCCTCCCTGTAACCCTTGACTCCCCCTCTTCTCCCCCAATTCCTGCCCCCACAACCCCAATTTCTTCATTTCCCCCTTCCAGTCGCTCTCCCAGTGAGCCCAGGCGTGTCGCAGCTCAGGAGTAGCTCAGGGTTTCAATGTTAATTCTGTTCTAGAACAGAATTAATCAGCTCAGGAATAGCTCAGGGTTTCAATGTTAATTCTATTCTAGAACAGAATTAATCAGCTCAGGAATAGCTCAGGGTTTCAATGTTAATTCTATTCTAGAACAGAATTAATCAGCTCAGGAATAGCTCAGGGTTTCAATGTTAATTCTGTTCTAGAACAGAATTAATCAGCTCAGGAATATCTCAGGGTTTCAATGTTAATTTTATTCTAGAACAGAATTAATCAGCTCAGGAATAGCTCAGGGTTTCAATGTTAATTTTATTCTAGAACAGAATTAATCAGCTCAGGAATAGCTCAGGGTTTCAATGTTAATTCTGTTCTAGAACAGAATTAATCAGCTCAGGAATAGCTCAGGGTTTCAATGTTAATTTTATTCTAGAACAGAATTAATCAGCTCAGGAATATCTCAGGGTTTCAATGTTAATTCTATTCTAGAACAGAATTAATCAGCTCAGGAATAGCTCAGGGTTTCAGTGTTAATTCTATTCTAGAACAGATTTAGTCAGCTCAGAGAGGTGCTGAGCTCACACAGGGGTTTCTCCCTCCCTGTGCACAAGTCCAGGTCTGTCTTTTACACCTGATTTTCATAAGGAAATGACAATTTTCCAATTGTCCTCACAGTCCCTCAAATAATGGCTGGTTAATGCAGGTTTTACAGCACAGGCTGAAGGTGGGAAGAGTCCCTGATCCCTTGGCACTGCTCCTTCAGAGCTCAAAAATCCCTCCTGCAGCTCTGCCCCACAAAATTCCTTCATTCCTGACATGTCTGGATGCCATAAAGACAAAAGGGACCCAGTTTTGCACTGGGATTAATTGTACTAAAAAGCATTCTGGTTCAGACTATAAAGTCCATCATTCTCCATGAAATTACCAGCAAAAAGGTGAATTCCATGTGAGGAATTCCTGCCTGGGTTTGCTCAGAGGAGCTGTTTTTATGGGATGGATGTAATGAAGATAAAGCTTTGCAAGAGCAGAACACAGCTCAGGAAGGATGTGCATGGAAGCAGGAGGCAAAAAAAAAAAAAAATTTAGGTACTTTAAAAAAATAATTTGCCAGCTTTTGGAAACATCAGTGAAAGGAAATGTGTTTTGTTGCCAGAACAAAAGGATTGGACATTAATAGAAGCAAGAAGAGAGAAAAAGAGGGACATGAGGGACTGGAGCCCCCCTGCTCTGGAGGGTTGGGAATGTTCCCCTGGAGGGGAGAAGCTCCAGGGAGAGCTCAGAGCCCCTGGCAGGGCCTGGAGGGGCTCCAGGAGAGCTGGAGAGGGACTGGGGACAAGGATGGAGGGACAGGACACAGGGAATGGCTCCCAGTGCCAGAGGGCAGGGATGGGTGGGAGATTGGGAATTGGGAATTCCTGGCTGGGATGGAATTCCCAGAGCAGCTGTGGCTGCCCCTGGATCCCTGGCAGTGCCCAAGGCCAGGCTGGAGCACCCTGGGACAGTGGAAGTTGTCCCTACTCAAGGCAAGGGTGGAGCTGGATGAGTTTAAAGCCCCTCCCAACCTTTTTATGCTTCCATGATTCTCTTAAGGAAGGCGCAGTCACCTCAAGGTCACTTCATGCAAAAAGGTGAAGAATTGGTGCTTCCTTCTGTTTAACTTGGAAGCAACAACTTCCTAAATTAGAGGGAATCCCTGCAAATCCAACAGCAGGGTGTGATCCCAGTGGGACAAACGCTGTCCCGTGGGCAGGTAGCATTCCCTGTATTGTATATGTGGGGTGCCCCAACAAAGGCAGGAATGATGGATCTGACTCCATGTTCTCAGAAGGCCAATTTATTATTTTATGATACTATATTATATTAAAGAATGCTATACTAAACTATACTAAAGAATACAGAAAGGATGCTTACTGAATGCTAAAAAGATAATAATGAAAACTCCTGACTCTCTCCAGAGTCCCAACACAGCTTGGCATGGATTGGACAGTGAGTGAAACCAACTCACCAGAAACCAATCAAACAACCACCTGTTGGTAAACAATGTCCAAACACATTGCAGATGAACTAAACACAGAAGTAAATGAGATAAGAATTGTTTTCCTTTTCTCTGAGGCTTCTCAGCTTCCCAGGAGAAAAATCCTGGGCGAAGGCATTTTCCAGAAAACGTGAATGTGACATTCCTGGCTCCTGTCTGTTATTTCAGCCTCCCTCCGGAGGGCACAGAAACACCAGGCCCACTTCTAATTCAGGGAACTGAGAAAGGGAAATGTGAGTGGCTCCAAATGGAGGAAACACCACCAGAGGCTTCTCAGCTATCCCAGGAACGGCCTCGGCCACCCGGCCCAGCCCAGCCCGGTGAGGTCTCTGCCCCTCCTGCCCTGCTTGGGTTACTCCAGCCTGGGAGTGGCTGCCAAATATCTCATGGGGAATCCGTGCAGGACTGGCAGGGAGGGATGAGCGAGATGAGCTCACCGGTATTTTCCTTGCCTCTCACCCTCCTGTGAGTCAGTCGTTCCTGCTGAGCTGGAGTGGCTGCCCTGGAGAGGCAGAGAAACCTCCATGGGCAAAATCCCCTGCTCTCCAATGGATGTGTTGGGGGGTGGGTGGAAGTTGGTGTTGCACTGCAGAAAAAAACACCTGGAGCAAAGCTTTAGGGAGGGAAGGGTGTTGGGATCTCTCGCTGGTCAGAATGACTCCAAGAAAAGTTGGAAAGTCTCTTTCCCCAGCCTGAGTGCTTGAAGAAGGAGTCAGAGCTCTTCATTTCTCGGTCTCAAGGTTGTTTATTGTATCTTATCTATAAAATTCTTATTTCTGTCCAGCTGAGGTCCGTCCAGCAGGACAGTTCCAGGCACTCTGCCTCCTCTGGGCAGTGTTATGTCTTTATACTAAAAACTACGTGTACAATGTTTACAATTCCTTCCCAAAACCTGTCACCTGTGTTAGACAGTGAGCTTCTACTCTAAACCAATCTGTGAGTGCCACCATCACAGCAGAAGATGGAGGCCAAGAAGAAGAAGGAGAAAGGCTGGACACACCCAGTTCCCTCCATCTTGCCTCCTGAACCCCCATACCAAAACCCCTAAAATCTACTTTTCCATCCTGTGATAACTTCACTATTATTCTACCTAAACTGTTGTGGCTTGCAGATCTTCATACAAGGTTGGTAATTTGCTCCATGGGTCATAATCAAACCCACAGGTGTTTTGGGCTCTGTGCCAGGGTCTCTGAGACCCCTGGCAGGGGTCTTGGCAATTCTGGACAGCCAGAGGGATGTCCTGGCTCCTGACAGAAGGGAAGCCCTGGAGAAATGATGAGCTGCAAAAATCACATGGATGGGAGCGAGGGATGGGGAAGCCTCAGGCAGGCTCTGCTCCAGAGCTGAGTCATGGAGCAGGAAAACTTGAAATCACCCACCCTTGGGAAGAGCCTGCTGGAGTGGACACAGCAGTGCTGGCTGAGCTGCCATGGGACAGTGTCACCCACAGGACAGGGACACAGGGAATGGGATGTCAGGACCCTTTGCAGGATGCCAGCCTTGGATCCTCACAGGTCACTCCCACAACTGCTTTGCCTGCAGGAGCACATTCCAGAAGCACAACGGTGAGGTTGTGGTCATTTAAAAATTCTCTAGAAATGCATTTCCCACAGGGTGAGGACACAGGGTTTGTGCTGCTGCCACACCAGAGGTGACAACAACTCTGGGGCTCCTTGTCCAGCATTATCCCTGCACCTGGCATCTTTTCATCCCAAAGAAAACAATTATGACCCTTTGGAACTGCTACTTTGTGACCGTGTTCACAGGGGTCCAAGGATGAGGGAAGAGACGAGGCTCTGACTCCATGTTTCAGAAGGCTGAATTATTATTTTATCATATATATTACATTAAAATGATGCTAAAAGAAGAAAGGATTTCATCTCAGAAAGCTAGCTAAGAATAGAAAGGAATGAATAACAAAGGTTTGTGGCTCGGGCTGAGAGTCCGAGCCAGCTGGGCTGTGATTGGCCATTAATTAAAAACATCCAATATGGGCCAATCCCAGATGCACCTGTTGCATTCCACAGCAGCAGATAATCATTGTTTGCATTTTGTTCCTGAGGCCTCTCAGCTTCCCAGGAGGAAAAATGCAAAGGAAAGGATTTTCATGAAAAGATGTCTGCGACACCACTTACACCACCAAATCCCTCGTGTGCTTGGCTGCTTCCCCATGGCTCTGCTGGGAGCCTTCCCTCCCGGACAGAAAAATTTTCTTTTCCAGAGCCTGTGTGGCACTGCTCCTATGTGGCACTGCCCTCTGCTGTCGGTGGCTGCGGGGACAGCGCCCGAGGCCACTGCCCTGAGCAGAAACACCGAGATTTCTGTCACCTGAAGGACCTGGGAGCCACCAAGCTGCCCCAGGAAGATGCTGCATGCGTGGTCCCCAGGCAGCAGCACCCTGGGGGAGCCACTGCCTGCTCGGGCTTCCCTTTTTGTCCTGGCTGGAAGCAGAAGTGGGGACTATTTTTGGAAAGAGTCACACACAGAGCCAGGGCATCACCCCGGGTCTGGCAGAGAAAATGAGTAACAGCAAAGGGGCTCACTGCCTTTCCGTGACCCACAGGGGCTGCCTGGAGCAGCTGGAGTTTCCTTCCACGTGCTGGGATCACCAGCTCCTTGGGGATGTGCGTGGAAAATGACTCCTAGGCTGCTTTTTCCACCAGAGAAACGCTCAGGAAAAGCCTCCCAGTGATAACATTGCTTGTCCTGGCCTCCACCTACAGCCCTGCCTTGCCTTTTCCCAAGCTGGAAGGGCTCGGGTGGCAGGATAAGGACACTCAGCATGACCCTGGCACTGCTCCTATCTGCCGAATTCTCCTCCAGGAAAGGCCTCTAGATGGGGCTTTAATGAAATAAAATGACTGTGGTGGCCCCACGGGGCTTCTGACCCCCAGCACCCACAGGGGGCTGACTCGGTGCCACTTCACGGGGAGAAAGAAGCTGAGATATTCCCAGATAATGGAGAATCAGATGGATTTGAGGAAGCTGGAACCCACCCCAAGCCAGTTTCAGCCCCCACCTCATGGGGGGCTGATGCAGAGCCGCAGTGGGAGCCCCACATCCCATGCACGGGTGGATGTGGGAAGCTTTGAACGATGCTTTTCCACAAGGACACTTTTGTTTTGGCAAAGATGTGGTCAGGGACTGGGCTGAGATGTTTTAAACATTAAAAAAAAAAAAAAAAATCTTTCTCCTTCTCACTCCAAAAATAAGCAGGATCCACACAGTTTGCACAGTGTTGGGAAGGCTGGAAATGCTCAAGGGTACAGTCAGGGGTGAGAATTGATTCACTGAGCTCTCTGTGTCACTCCAGGGGCTGTTCCAGGACAAAAGGTTTATCCCCATGAACTGTCCCCCTGTGTGGCTCCTGAACTGCTCTGCCCACACATTCTGGGGGTCAGAAACACCAATGACCCCATTCTGAGCACCTTGCTGCTCACCATGCACCAAATGTCACCTGCTGGGGCTGAGCTCAAACCCCCAGGGATGGTGGCTTTGGAGATGGCAGCCCAGCGCCAAGTGTCCTCCTGGCTGTGTCCCCACGGGGACACGGCTGGCTCAGCAGTGTGACACACACACGCTCAGCAGGGGAACCTTCCCGTCCTCGGGAGCTGGAATTACCTCCAGGATGACGGTGACAGTGACATCGACAGACCTGGAAAAACGCTGCCGGCCGCAGGGGTGACATTCAGGGCATTAACTGCTTCCTGCCCGGCCTGCTCGGTGTGCCTGCACTGCTCACAGCGCTGTGGGTGTGCGCACGAGTGTGCAACGGCTGTGCCTTCCCACACCCGACCTCTGCACAGCTGCCCAGGTGTGCCAAACCTCCCCCTTGCACATCTTCCCTGACCCTTGCACCACCACCCAGCCCTGTCACCTGCAACAGCCACGCCTTGCACACCTGGCCCTGCTGCCCATGCCATGCCTAGATGCCAATCCCTTGCACAGCTGCCCAGATGTGCCGAACCTCCCCCTTGCACAACCTCCCTGATCCTTGCACGGCCACCCAGCGGTGTCACCTGCAACACCCACGCCTTGCTGCCCATGCCATGCCCAGATGCCAATCCCTTGCACACCCACCCAGATGTGACACACCTACCCCTGGCACATCCAGCTCTTTCAGGACTGCTCCATTCTTGCACAGCTGCCCAGATGTGCCAGACCTCCCCCTTGCCCAGCTGCCCACCCCGGCACATCCAGCCCTTTCAGGACTGCTTGATTCGTGCACAGCTGCCCAGATGTGGCACAACTATCCCTTGCCCAGCTGCCCACCCCTTGCACATCCAGCCCTTTCAGGACTGCTCCATTCTTGCACAGCTGCCCAGACGTGGCACACCTATCCCTTGCACAACTGTCCACCCCTGGCACATCCAGCCCTTGCCCAGCTGCGCACCTCTGGCACATCCAGCCCTTTCAGGACTGCTCCATTCTTGCACAGCTGCCCAGATGCGGCACACGCACCCCTTGCACATCTTCCCTGTTGCAGCCCCGGCACCTGCAACAGCCACGCCTTGCACACCTGGCCCTGCTGTCTATGCCGTGCCCAGATGCCAATCCCTTGCACACCCACCCTGGCACACTCATCCCTCTCTCCCCTGCCCTTTTCTCTCCCCTTCCCCAGCGCGTCCCGCGCTCCCCTCTCCCCGCTCCGCTCGCGTTCCCCGCTCTCTCCCCGCCCCTCCGCTCCGTGTCCCTCCTCCCGGGGCGTGTCCCCGTGTCGCAGCCCGCCTCTCCCCCGTGTCCCTCCCCCCCCGGCGGCCCCTCCCCGGCCCGCCCCGCCGCCGCTCGGGCTCTCTCCGCCGGCCGCGCTATAAGAAGCGGGGCGGGCGGCGGGGCCGCAGCGGGCGCGGCGGGGGAACGAGATGAGCAGCGCCGGCGCCGCTGCAAGATGCTGGATGGACACGTCCTGCTGGGATGGCTCTCCTCCTGCGCGCTCCTAGGGCTGCTCGCCTGCGCCCCGCGGCCCTCCGCCGCCTACTTCGGGTAGGTGCCCCCCCCCCCCCCCCCCCCGCTCCTGCTCTTTAACTTGTGCCCGAGTTTGTTTTTTTTTGATGCTCAAGGGGTTTTGCGCTTTGGTGGGGATGCCGCTGTTCTCCTGCGGGCACCCTCCGTCTCTCGGGGGTGCGGGCATCCCCTCCTGGAGTGACAGCCGGGACAGGGGCAGCGACAGCGCTGTGCCCGCAGCTGTCCGGCGTCCCAGCGCTCGGAATCCCCTTGGATTTGCCAGGCGGGACCGGGCGCTCCGGGAGCTGCCGGACTGTATCCCGGGACCGGAGGCGAGCGAGCGCTTCGTTCCCCCGTTCCCCGCACGGGTTCCCCGCACTGAGCGGACCTGCAGCGCACCAGCCGCGAGCTGTAACCCCCGTAGCATGGGGCAGCGAGGAGAGAACTCCTTTTTCCCCTCAATTAAAGCATGGGTTTCAACACCCGGTGCCGGCAAGGGGGTGCTGCCGGTTGTTTTTTGGGGGATCCGCGGGTGCGGGCGCCGCATCCCCGGCGCTCACCTGTGCGCGGCGCGGGGCGCGGCCGGCAGGGGGCGCTCCCGGCCCGGCGCGCGTCGCGCAGGTGGATCCCGGTCCCTTCCCGACCCCCGATCCCGGGGATTTATCCCATTATCCCGGGGGTTTCATCCCCCTTATACTGAGGTTTTATCCCTCTTATCCCGGGGATTTATCCCCCTGTTTTTATCTCCCTTATCCCGCTTTCCCGGCTCCGTGCGGTGAGCTGGACTAGCCAATTCACCCCGCTCCCGTTCAATGCCCCCCGCTGCCGCCTCAGCTCCGTGCGGGTTTTCCCTCTGTGCTTTTTGGGCTGTCGCTGCCTCTTATCCTTCATTTTAAACCATTTGTCGCAAAATATTATCGGTTTGAGAGAGGAATTTGACGCGAGCACCTGTGTAAGAGGTTTTGTGTAAGTTTACACAACAGTGGAGATTCTGCCTTTTTTTTTTTTTTTTTCTTCCCCTTTTTTTGGGGATGTTGTGTTGCGACCACTGGTAGGAGCCACTGGACCAGCCCTGGAGAATGTTTTAGCAGACTTGAGGTTTCCCCCCCTTCTTTCCAGTAAAACAAATCCTGGTGTTGAGGCTTGTCCATTGCTTGTGGTCTGGCAAAGTTTTGCAAACAGAGCTACTTACATCTTCTGTTTCCAACTCCACAACCGTTTCACTTCCTGCTGCTGGGGCTGGTTTTCTAAGGAAACAGCCTGTCCTGTGTGTGCAGGTTTTTAGGAAAAGCCCTTTTCTCCCTGGGCAGTGTGCAGAGGGCTGTTCCCAGCCCGCTGGCTCATGTGTCTGCCCAGGACCACCGGCACTGTGCAGCTCCGTTGTGCCTTGGGGACTGACAGGCTCTGCAAGGAGCTTGGCTGTAACTCTCCCATTAATCCCTGCTGTGCTGCTATCTGCTCTAGAGCAGCAGGTAACTCATTCCAGTTCCTTCTGGGCTTTCTCTCTTGGCTCGGAGAGGTTTTAACTGTGCAAGGGACGTTCTGAGCCAAGGGCAGTGTCTGCTGTCTGTCCTGACTGCTTTGGGATTTTCTCTGTCTTGGTACAGCTGCTGTTTCTGGTTTGAGACTCCCTGCCTGGCAGAGAGGAGATGCTGCCAGATGTGCCCCGAGCCAGATGTGCACTCCAGGGCTGCTGTGCTGTGCAGTGGAGTTTGCTTATGCAAAACCTCCTTGTTTCTGGTTAAAGCCCCAGCGAAGGAGCAGCTGATCCCCTCTTTGTTCTTCCAAGAGCAGAGGTTGCACTTGCAGAGCTGCTGGGGCCACTGGGAATAGTCAGTGCTGAGATCCCAGCTCCTGATAACCCACAAGTGTGTGTGGAAGGGCTGTTCCCTCCTTGCTGTGGGTTTCTCTCTGTTGGTAAGGAAAGAAATCCCACCTGGTAAAAGCTGGGTGTTCTTGCAGAACTTCCCAGTTTTCTCTGCAAGTAGAACTGCAGAGAGTTCCTGTAGTACTCCCCAGTTTTCTCTGAAAATGCTCTGGGAAGGCTGATATTGATCTTTTTTCTTCTGCCACGTGCATGAAGGAGCTGCTCCAGGTGAGGCAGCACATCTGTTCATTCTGATAAATCCTTGCTAGCAGCTTGGCTGAATGACCTGAGCTAACTTACACCCTCCAGGCAGGGAAAGGGATGTTTCTTTTGAAGCAAAGCCACGTTTTGGTGGCCTGCTGGCCCCTCTGGGTGCTGGCATCCCTGTGGAGGAGGTGGTGGGGCACGGAGCGAGGCAGTGCTCAGCAGATGTCACACTGTGGCTGCTCCCTTCCTCAGCCTGGAGGGGGACAGAGACAGCTGTGGATGATCCCTTCCCCCCCAGCCCCAATGTCTTATTTCAGGGAAAGAATTCCGCGTCTCCAAATGTTTGGCCTGGTGGGGAATGAGTGCCCAGGGACAGAAATGGGGCATGGTTACAGGGTAATGAGATTGTGTCAGCATGGAGTTATGTCTGAGCCTGTCCCAGGAGGGGATGCTGGGCTGGGGACACCACGGCTGGAGGCTGCTGTGCTTCCCTGGTGTTCTTGGAGGGATGCACAAGTGGCTGAGTAGGATAAATGCCCTCTGGAAGCAGAGTTTGGGACGTGTGGGAGTTAAACTGCGGTGCAGGTGGGGCTCTTGCTGCTGTTCTGCTCCATCCCCAGGCTGTCTGACTGGGAGATGCGCTAAATGTGATGGTCTGTGGAGGAAGAGAGAGATTTTCCCTTTTCTTGAGAGGAGTTCTGGCAGCTGGGCGTTGCTGCCCTCCCCCTGGAGCAGGTGCCAGCAGGACCCAGGGTTCCTGCACCTGCAGTGATGCTGAGCAGAGCTGAGACCACGCAGGCACCTGCTCAGGAGGGGTTTGGAGGGTTTGGCTCAGCCCTAACTCTTAGGAAGCAGCTGGAGAGCCTGGCTGCAGGGGTCAGGGATGTGGTGATGCTGCAGCTCCTGAACCTTGGCTGATAAGAAGCTTTTTGACAGAGAGGAAAAAGCATGTCTGTAAAACTGAGCACAGCCCTGCTGGCTCTTTGTGCACTTAGAGCTGCCCTTGAGGAGGAGGAGGAGGATGATGGTGGTGGCTGAATTTTGTGGAATTTTGAATGTTTGGGGGGAGGCATTGCCTGGGGCTCTGTGTCAGCCCGCTGGGATGCACTGGCTGCCCCAGGGGTGAGCCTGCTTTTATGTCCAGCCACGGGCTCTGCAGCTGGTCTGTCTGAGCACTAATTTGCACCATATTCCAGCAGGCTGCTGGGGGGAGTCTGGAGCAGCCCCAGGCTGCCAGGATCCCTGAGAAAGCATTGCATTTCAGTTTTCCTCCCTGCTTTGCTTTCCCGGTGCCTGACACGCTCTGGGCGTGGGTACCTCCCCTCCCTCCCTGCCTTTCCTCTCTCCAGTGTGGCTGGGGGTGGTGGGAATGCCAGAGCAGCATCTGGGGATTGTGCTGGGACTTGCACTTCTGGGCTTTGGAGGTGGCAGGTGACAGGATTAGCCATGCTGGGGTGACAGGGGGGCTGAGGAACTTCAATCCTGCTGTGCCCTGTGCTGGTGGGAAGGGAAACCAACCCGTGGGAGCTTCTGCTTTCCTGATCTGTGAATCTGAGGTGATCCAGGCCATAAATCAACTCCTCTATTTTCTGTTCTGATTTAGAGTCTGGTTCAGTTTTGATGCACCTCTTTTCTTTAAAAACAATATTTAGTTTTTAATTCTTGCTGGAAGGAATATTTTTTGCTGCTGGTTGGGATTTTGCTCTGCTTTCCCTCTGGGAGCAGAAGGATCCCAGCAGCTCTGCCCCCTCTGCAAACACTTGTCAAGACAGTAGTAATGTTACAAGTGGCTCATGCTTACATAGTGTTTATATTGACAGATTGCAATGTTCTGCATAAATGTAACTGATCTGTCCCCTGCACGCAGGCAACAGGAACCCTCAAATGCTCACGGGGGGAGAGGGAGGGAGGCAGGGGAAGCATAGCTTGCCCTAATTTACCAACACACCACTCACTGCGGGCTTTGCAGTGTGGGAAGCGCTGTGTATTTTTATTCCCTTTGGCAGGTGCAGGATAGGTGCCCTGCTCTGCTGTGGGACAGAAACCTCGCTGTTCAGGGTGTGATTTTGTTAGGAGGGACTTGGAAAAGAGTGGGATGTTGGACTTGAAGGGGCTGTTCAGGCACCTTCAGGGTTCCTGAGCGGGGCCCAAAGTCACCCTGAGTTCCAGTGCCAAGTGTAGGATAGAAACTTCACTGTTCAGGGTGTGATTTTGTTAAGAGACTTGGAAAAGAGCAAAACGTTGGATTTGCAGGCTGTTCAGGCACTGCGACCATTCTGGGCTGGGTTCCTGAGCGGGGCATGAAGTCACTGCAAGTTCCAGAGTCAGCTGTAGGATAGAAACTTCATCCTTCAGGGTGTGATTGTTAAGAGAGAATTAGAAAAGAGTGGGATGTTGGACTTGAATGGGTTGTTCAGATATCATGAGTGCTCTGGGGCGATTCCTGAGTGGGGCATTAAGTCACCCTGAGTTCCAGCATCAGCTGTAGGATAGAAACCTCGTCCTTCAGGGTGTGATTGTTAAGAGAGAATTAGAAAAGAGTGGGATGTTGGACTTGAATGGGTTGTTCAGATATCATGAGTGCTCTGGGGCGGTTCCTGAGTGGGGCATTAAGTCACTGCAAGTTCCAGCATCAGCTGTAGGATAGAAACCTCATCCTTCAGGGTGTGATTTTGTTAGAAGAGACTTAGAAAAGAGCAGAAGGTTGGACTTGAAGGGGCTGTTCAGGGTGTATTTTTGTTAGGAGAGACTTAGAAAAGAGGAGGATGTTGGACTTGGAGAGGCTGTTCATGTGCTGTGAATGCTCTGGGCGGGTTACTGAGCAGGGCATGAAGTCACCGTGAGTTCCAGCATCAGCTGTAGGATAGAAAACTCATCCTTAAGGGTGTGATTTTGTTAGGAGAGAATTAGAAAAGAGAAGGATATTGGACTTGAGGGCGCTGTTCTGGGGCGGGTTCCTGAGCGGGGCATGAAGTCACCACAAGTTCCAGCATCAGTTACAGCTCTGTGAGTTCCAGCTCTGCTGTAGGACAGAAACCTCGCTGTTCAGGGTGTGATTTTGTTAGGAGAGACTTGGAAAAGAGCAAAACATTGGACTTGAGGGGCTGTTCAGGCGCCGTGAGTGCTCTGGGGTGGGTTCCTGAGTGGGGCAAGAAGTCACTGCAAGTTCCAGTGTCAGCTGTGGGATAGAAACCTCATCCTTCAGGATGTGATTTTGTTAGAAGAGACTTGGAAAAGAGGAGGATGTTGGACTTGAAGGACTGTTCAGGGCATGATTTTGTTAGGAGAGACTTAGAAAAGAGCAAAACATTGGACTTGAAGGGGCTGTTCAGGCACTGTGAGCGCTCTGGGGTGAGTTCCTGATCAGGGCATGAAGTCACCGCGAGTTCCAGCATCAGCTGTAGGATAAAAACCTTGTCCTTCAGGGTGTGATTTTGTTAGGAGAGACTTAGAGCAGGATGTTGGATTTGAAGGGGCAGTTCAGGTGCCATGAGCGCTCTGGGGCGGGTTCCTGAGCAGGGCGCAAAGTCACCATGAGTGTCATCTGGAATGTCCCCTCCGGGAGAAGCAATCCCACGGGCTCTGCCAGCTGGAGTGTCCCCTCCATGAGAAGCCATCCCACAGGCTCTGTGCCCATTTTTCCAGCCCGTGGGCCGCTCAGGACGATGGCAGAGCCCATGTGTGTGTGGCTGTCACTGGAGGGTGGTGTGGGGCCACGTGCAGGCCGCTCCAGGCCGCGGTGGCTCCGCCGGGCTCTGGCGTGTGTGAGATGGAGCAGCTGCTTCCCAGCACGACCCAAAAAAACAAAACCTGGCCTGGGCTGGCGAGGCAGGAATGCAGCAGGCAGGCAAACACAGCTGGAATGCCCGGAAAGGCCGGCTCGGCCATCCCGCCCTGAGCCGCGCGTTCTGCCGCTCCCACACGGCTCTGCGGGGTTCGGCTGCTGCTTTTGGGGTTTTCTTTGGAAAAATTGAAGGGTTTGCCTGGTTTGGGTGGGTGGGTTTGGTTTTTTTTCCCCCCCTTCTCTTGCTTTTTTGGAGCTGGGTGAGTTGTCACTGCTGTGAGTCCTGCCTGGCTTGGCTCCCAAAGTTGGCCTCTCTGGGTCAACTCAAAGCAGTGTTTAACCTCCATTCCTCTGGAGAGGGAGCCCCGTGCCCAGAATCAGAATTTGCTTTGGAGGTGCCTGGAAGTGGAACTGGATTTGATGAAATGCCATGAGTGTGGTGGCAAAGCCAGGAATATTTGGAAAAATAACTATGCCAGACCTGCATCTTCATCCCTGGGGAGCAGGATTTGTCCCAGATCGGGCTGGGAAGTGTCTGGAAGCTTCTCCTGCCTGCAGAGGATGGAGCAGCATTAACTTCAACAAGAATTAGTAATTTTTTGGCTTAAGTAGTGGATTGATCACATTGCTTGACATTTTGGAACCACCAACTTGTGCCTCAGTTTCCTTCCCTTGGAGCTGTTCCTCTCTGAACTCACGTTAATGATGAGCACTCCTGCAGCCTCCATGTCCAAATATTGCATTTTTCTTTTTCCCAGTGCTGTAAATGACACCTTGGAGGGGGAAGATGGGTTGTTAGGAGACTATTGCGTGGATAACTGGCAAAGCAGGAGGCTGGTGACTTCCTTTAGCCTGACTGGTGATGCAGAACCAGAGACCAGGAATCCACAGGACTCTGGTCTCCTGCTGAAAGGCCTGGTCAATGATTAACTTGATTTCTGGAAGCCGCTGACAACAATAAAAGGGAGTCCAGCCCCACAACCCCAACACAAAGAGCCCCAGAGTGTTTAATAATTAAAGGCCTTGTGCTTTATCGGGGTAATGAGAATGGCCTGAAGGCTTATGTGGTGGCAGGTAATTGAATTAGGCTGTGGGATTGGGAAGGGGGAGCAGGTTAAGTGGAAAGTCTGCAGGACTGCATGGAGAAGCCTCTGTGATGCAGCTTAGTCAGAATCTTTCTGACCAGAGCAAGTTTTGTCAGTTTTTGCTGCTTTCTTCATGTTTCTGTCGGATTAATTCATTGTGCTGGCAGACTTGGTGTAGGTGCCTCTTGGAGAATCATGGAATAATTTGGGTTAGAAAGATTTTCTAGTTCCACCTCCTGCCATGGGCAGGGACACTTTCCACTGTCCCAGGGTGCTTCAAGGCCTGTCCAACCTGGCCTTGGACACTTCCAGGGATCCAGGGGCAGCCACAGCTGCTCTGGGCACCTGTGCCAGGGCCTCCCACCCTCCCAGGGAAGGATTTCCTCCTAACACCTCACCTAAACCTGTTTTCTTTCACTTTTAAACATTCCCACTAATCCCATCACCATCTACCTGTGTAAAAAGCTCTCCCCAGCTCTCTTGTGGATATTCCTGGCCCAGGGATGCTCCATTCCATTCCCTTCATTTAAGGATGTGCTGACAGTGTTGTTATTTCTAATAAATGTTGGTATTTAAATATTCTTTAAGGGTTTTTTTTAGTGGAAAATCTGAGTCAGAAGAAACTGTGAAGGTTCAGCTGTTGTGGGGGTGGCTGGGGAGCCAGTGGAGGTGCTGGACCAGTGACCATCACTGGTGTTCCCACAGTGTGAGGCATTCGTGGTCCAGAGCTGCACAGGGGTGGTGGAACATGGAAATCTTGGCTCAGGAGAGCTCAAGACTGGATTTGCCTTCCCTGTCTCCTGTTTCATCCCTGTGCCTTGGTGCCTTCTAAGAGGGAGTTAGGTTTTGCAGGTGTTTAATCAGAATGTCTCCACTGTGGGGACTACCAGAGGTGGGAGGACTTCTGATGCCAGAAGCTCCATTAGATCCTCTCTGCTCCAATTCCATGGAATAATGTGGCCCCTTCAGGGCTTGTGTTCTGTGACTACCTGATTTCTGTGGAAGAGAGAGGGGTCAAAGCTTCCCCTGATGATTGAGGAGAGAACTTGATGCATTCAAATTGTCTTGATGTGCTCTCTCTCAATTTCTGTCCCTGTGCTTCTTTGAGACCCCTCTGGGGTGGGATGGTGCCAAGTTCACACTGAAACCTTCTGTTAAACACAAACTTCCCAAGTTCCCAACTCCCAGGGCTGTGTTTGAGCAATCCAAGAACTCTCCTGGACCTGTTTATCCATCCTGAAACCTTCTGAGCCCCTGGCTTCCCTCCACACTGGAGCAGCCCCTTCTCCCTGCAGCCAGAACAGCTCTCTGGTGGCTTGTGCTGTGTTCCTACACTTGGTTCCTTGACCTGAGGAGCCCTGGAGCACAGGGCTTGGTGTTTGCACTCCTAAATGGTCATGGGGGGCCACTGCTCCTCCTGCACAACGTGGCTGCAGGTTCTGGACCAACATCAGCCAGCTAGGATTTGCTTTCCTGGCTTTTTCCATAGCACAGGTCAAGTTGAGAGGACCCAGAACTTATTAGGATTATTATTATGGAAAGGGTTAACCCTTTAGAAGCTTTTTTTTTGACGTCAAGATGCAAATTTTTTTCCTCTTCTCCTGTTTGTGACTGTGCTTTATAAGGTTCCTTCAGCTGCTGGCTGTAAGTGCTAATGAGCCTTATCTCTGCAGATACTGTCATAAAACACACTTATGAAGTTTATCAGCTCAGCAAGCTTTACATTTTATTGTAATGCGTGTTTGCACTTCCCCAAGTGGAACAGGGAGTATTTTGATTCTGTGGATAAACACAGCACTTACAGGATTTGCTGGAGCTGATAGAAGAATATATCCTGATTTATTTTTTTATTTTTTTTCTTTTTCTTCCCTCAGCTCTTACCAGGAACTCTTGTTTCAATTGAATCCAGCAGCTCCTGATTGTGTTTTGTAGCATTCCAGTCTGTTATTATAAACCATTCTCTGAAGTGTGGGGAGCATTTTGTTAATTCAGTTGCTGAACAATCTTGGGGGAAGGGGAAATGACAGGTTAAAAAAAACCTAAACTCGTTTTTGGGGAAGAACACAGAGGAAAACCTCTTTTCATCCACCACAGAAAATGCAAACTCAACAATTTACGACAGAAATGCTGAGTCTGGGATACAGCATGGAACACCCAATTCCTGTTGATTCCCAGCAGGCTGGATGGGAGTCGGCAGGAATTTCATGAGCAGATCCATTTGGCCTAGCTGATTAAAACAGCATTAATTGGTCATGGAGTCTGGGCCAAACTTGCTCTGATTTCTGCATTTGCCATGTGCTGGATGGAGGAATTTGGATGGAGCAATTTCCCAATTGGAGCAAAACTTTCCTTTCTTGGAAAAACTTCTTGGGGTCTTCCAGAGTGGAGCAGCAAAAGTGGCCGTGGAGCAGAGCAGGAGGTGGCTTTTGTGGTGTGGAGCAGCAGATTTCCCCTAGATGTGAACAAACCACTGAGAGACCCATGAGGGCATCTGGGCTTGGCTGAAAACCCTCCCTGCTTATTGTATTTGTGGGGTGCCCCATGGCAGGAAAGAATGGAGAATGTGTCTCCATGTTCTCAGAAGGCTAATTTATTGCTTTATGATACTATATTATATAAAAGAATGCTATACTAAACTATAATAAAGGATACAGACAGAATGCTAAAAAGATAATAATGAAAACTCCTGACTCTTTCCAGAGTCCTGACACAGCTTGGCCCTAATTGGCCAAAGAGTGAAAACAACTCACAGCAGAATCCAATGAAACAATCACCTGTGGGTAAACAATCTCCAAACACATTCCACATGTGAGCACAACACAGGAGAAACAAGTCAGATAACTATTGTTTTCCTTTTCTCTGAGGTTTCTCAGCTTCCCAGGAGAAAAATCCTGGGAAAAGGGATTTTTCCAGAAAATGTGAATGCCACACCTGCTGGCTGAGGCAGTCCTGGCAGGGATGGGCAGAAGTTTCACCAGAACCTTGGTGTGCTGTTGAAATCTCTGAATTTCTCTGGAGCAGCCTCCCAGCACAAAGAGGGTCAAGCCACTGCTGTTTTCAAGGCCAAATCCTTTTGGAAGAGGTCAGTTGATGAGGAAAACAAAATAATATCAAAAATTAAGAGCTTATTTTGAAGTACCCAGGGAGGTGTGCTGGGTGTGACCCCTGGGAGGGGACACAAGTGGCAAAATGAATTGTTCTGATTCAGAGCCCACAGCTTGGCACTGGGATTTCTGCTTCTGGATCTTCAGCACCTCTTAACTCTGACCTCAGAGCTCCTTCCAGTGCTTAAAGGGGCTCCAGGAGAGCTGGAGAGGGACTTGGACAAGGGATGGAGGGACAGGACAAAGGGAAATGGCTTCCCACTGCCAGAGAACAGGAAGAAATGGAATATTGGGGAGGAATTCCTCCCTGGGAGGATGGGCAGCCCTGGCACAGGGTGCCCAGAGCAGCTGTGGCTGCCCCTGGATCCCTGGCAGTGCCCAAGGCCAGGCTGGTTGGAGTTGGAGCAGCCTGGGGCAGTGGAAGGTGTCCCATGGCAGGTTCTCCTCATGACTTGCTGGGATTTTTGTAGCCTTCCCTCACCTGATCCTACAAGGAACAGCACGGAGGGATTGCTGTGCCCTGCTCCTCATGGCTTTCCTACAGCTAATTCCCAGTGCAGACCTCAGTGGGGACCCCCTGTTGTCAACCCCTGCTGAGCTGGGGGTATTGTTTCTTTACTATTTTACTAGAAATATTAATATAATAATTCTATAATTACTGTAAATATTAATATAATGCAATGATATAATTAATCTAAATAGCAATATAATACAATGATATAATTACTCTAAATATTAATATAATTAAATAACTAAATATAATTAATAATATAATAAATGTAAATATAATAATATAAACTTAATACATAAGAATAAATATATGACATATAATATATAATATATAATAAGTATTAAATGTAATATATATTAATATATATTATATATTAATAAATAACAATAAATATATAATATAAATATAATAAATAAGTACAAATGTATATAGTAATTTAGTATTAATTATTAAATATAATTAAATATAGGATAATTAATACTAAATATAATTAATATCATTCAATTAATATAATTTCTCATTATCTTTTTGGATTAATTTTTTTTTAAGATTTATGACCTGATGTTTGGCATTCCAGCAAAACAAAGCCAGGCAGCCCTGGTGGTGTAACTGTACTTTTTGTTGATGGCTGCTGAAGCTTTTGGGTAGTGGGGAGTGGTGGCTGAGGGCTCATCAGTCAAGGCTTTGAAAATTACCCAGATAATCAAAGAAAATGTGTTTGCACTTGAGTTAACATGGAAAGGCTGCTGGATTTTGGTGTTTCTCAGCTTTTTTACACCCTGGATTGGGAAGCTGGGAGCCAGCTCAGTGGCTGCACTGGGGATGAGTGTCCACCTTGGACTGGATCCGCTGGTGTTGGCTGCAGAGCCTCTCCCAGGGCAATCCATGGCTTCAGGGGACCGTTCCCAGCTCAGGAACATGGAGATCAGCTGCTCTCCTCTGACAAGAAACCCAATCCTGCAGCCCAAACCCCTCAGGGGACAGCTCACCAGAGCTGATACTTGATTTAAAAGAACTGACTTGTTTGGCTTAATCTTGACAAAATTCTTTTCTAGCCCTAATCCTCTCCCAGTGTAAGGTGAGATCTTGAAATACCTGGCAAACCTGGAGCTCAGCTCTCTCTCTCTCTGCATCTCTGGGCCTCTCTGCAATCAAAGGTGAGGGGGGCAGGGGAATTTTCAGCATTTTCAGCCCCTGCCAGAGATCAGTCTCCTGCTGGGAGCAAGCAGGGAGCTCTTTCCCAGTCTGTGGTTAACAAGTTGATCTGAGAGGCCAGAGGTGAAGCAGCCACTTGAGCTGAATTACAGGGTCTGACCAAAGATCCAACACTTCCTCTGGCTCATTAGCACAGCTGTGCTGCGTCCCTGGGGACTCTTTCTATCTCCTGGGTTGTCCCTTGTTGACTCTGGAAATCCAGAGGCTTAGCATGAGTTTGGAGAGAGAGAGGGCTGGAGCTGAAGAGCTGCCCTTGGGAGGGTGTGAGGGAGGCTTTGAGCAGTCCCTGTGGTCAGTGTTACAAGCTGTAGTGTCCAAACTGGTTTGTGGAGCTGAGGAAAATGTGTTTTCAGGCAGATTGGCTTCTCTGCAAGGTGCAGGGCAGGCACTGAGCTGAAGGGATGGTGCTTGCAGGGTGGTGGGACCAGGCATAATCCTGGATCAGCTGAGCTTGCAGAGGGATCCCCAATGATGAAGAAACAAATCTGACATTGTGGAGATGCTGTAGCTGTAGGAGTAACTGCAGTGGGATTTTGTGTTCCCAGAGCACAGACTGGGTTCAGCAGGGCTGTCCCAGGGCAGGAGAAGGGCATCCTCCCTCAGCCCTGCATCCCTGGGGCTGCTCCAGGCTCATGGAAAATCTGAGAGCTGCTGCTGGGAGGGGGCAGCTGAGCTGACAGCCTGGCCTGGGCTGACTCACAGCCACACAAACGCCTCAGTTTGGGGCTGACCCCGTGACACCACGGCTCTGGGGGTATTTCTGCCTGGATGTGCCCCCTCACAGACTCATGGTGAGCAGTGATGGGTGACTCCTCTGCTTCCAGAGCCTGCAGAGAGCCAGGGCTGAGCTGAGCTGCTCCCAGGGATGCTCTGCTGCTGGTCACATCAGTGGCCTTGTCCAAACAGCTGCTCCTCCCTGCCTGTGTGAGGCTGTTTATTCTGCTCCCAGGGCTCTCCTGTCAAGTGCTTCGGGTTGAAGTGGCTCTGGAGCTGCTCTCTGACCTGTCTGGATGTTCACGTTGTGGGTGAAGGGAGTAGAGGTTGCTCACGGTCTGCGTGGCTTTGGGTGCTTCGGTGTCACATTCACATTTTCTGAAAAATCCCTTTGCCCAGGGTTTTTCTCCTGGGAAGCTGAGAAGCCTCAGAGAAAAAGGAAACAATTCTTATCTCATTTGCTTCTCCTGTGTTGTGCTCATGTGGAATGTGTTTGGAGATTGTTTACCCACAGGTGATTGTTCCATTGGATTCTGCTGTGAATTGTTTTCACTCTTTGGCCAATCAGGGCCAAGCTGTGTTGGGACTCTGGAGAGAGTCACAAGTTTTCATTATTATCTTTTTAGCATTCTGTAAGCATCCTTTCTGTATTCTTTAACATAGTTAATATAGTATTCTTTAATATAATATAGAATCATAAAATAATAAATTATCCTCCTGAGAACATGGAGTCAGGTCCATCATTCCTTCCTGCCACAGGGCACCCCACAAATACAGTACCTTCAGCTGTGGCACAGGGCTGTTCTCACAGGGAGCAGCTCTGAGCTGAGTCAGGGATTTGGTGCACATCCTTTAAAGACCCAAAAGGCTTTGGGGCTATGGATTTTATTTAAAAATGCTTTCAATATGTGCCTGACAAAGCAGAGCCCTCTGCGTGGAGTTTCTCCTGTTGCAGGAATAGAGGGGACCCCAAGGCAAATTTGTAGGGGGATCCAAAGACAAATTTGTGGGGGATCCAAAGGCAAATTTATAGAAATCTTCCTGCTGAATTGGTGAGGTCTGAAATGTTTAAAATCAGGAAACACCAAGTTCCAGCCCTCGAGGTCTGGCTGCAGAACAAGCTGAGTGGTGCAGGCTTCATTTTGGGGGTGCAGCGTTGCACCTGCTCTCCTTTCCCAGAGCCTGGCTGGGAGATGCGTGGCTGCATTTCCAGGGCAGCTGCTGCCCTTGCTTCAAGCAGCAGCCACACGTTGCTCCTGCTCCTGTCAGCTGCCCGAGCTCCTCTGTTTGTGTGTCTAAAACTTGAAGGCTGGGGAGAAGGAGGAAACCTGACCAGTGCAATGGAAACCTTCAATTCCCCGCGGTCCCAGGAGGAGCAGAGCAGCTCCAGGCTGGAGCTAGCAATGAACTCCGTTTGTACGCTGCCTCGCCTCTCCAGGAGGAGCAGCAGCCAGGAAAAATATCAACAGTTCCATTAAAAAGTCTGCTGCTTTGCTCGAGTAGTGGAATAAACATACCTGGAGGTAAAGCAGCCCGAACCGCACAGGAAACATTAACAGCAGCGAACACACGCAGCCTCTCCCTGTGGATGTCCCCGAGAAAAAACACTGCATCCATGGCGATGGGGACATCAAACAGCAGCTGGGGGGATTATTCTTAGCTGGGGAAGCAGTGCCTTGTGTGAAACAGGGGCTCTGTGGTTTCCTAGAAAGGCAAAACCTGGGCTGAGCCTGCCCTGTGCTGCTGGCGGCTCTGGGGAGGGGGAACCTGGGGTAAAAATGGAGGCAGGATGTGGTTTGGGGTGGTTGGTATCCCTTTGTTTGGTTTTATTGCCCTTCTTAGCTTCCTGGTCGCTGTTTCTGTGGGAATTGTGTGGGGCTGACCTGCTTTTGCTCTAAGCAGTGGGAAGTGGGAGCTTGCAGAAGAGCAGGGTGGGTGTGGTAGCACTATAAATGTTGGATCCAATCACCCCCAGCCATCAGTGCATGGTGGAGCTGGTCCCTTCCCACCTGCACAGACCCCAAATCCATCCTCTGACCCCTTTGGGGCAGGGGGAATGGAAAGAGAGCTGTATTTGATATTTCAGTGAGGTATGGTAGCCCTTTGTTTGGTTTAATTGCCCTTCTTAGCTTCCTGATTGCTGTTTCTGTGGGAATTGTGTGGGGCTGACCTGTTTTTGCTCTAACTCAACTGGGATGAATACTGGTGGGAAGTGGGGAACACACTGGGACCTTGCAGAAGAGCAGGGTGGGTGTGGTAGCACTAAATGGGGGATCCAATCACCCCCAGCCATCAGTACAGGGTGGACTTGGCCCCTTCCCACCTGCACAGACCCCAAATCCATCCTCTGACCCCTTTGGATCAGAGGGGATTGCTGTATTTGATATTTCAGTGAGGGGATGTGAGCATGGCTCCAGTGGGAGATGCTGCCAGCACTTGTTGGACCAGGGAGCTGCCCATAAAACCCAACTTCCCCTTGGCCATGCCCAGCAAATGTGGTCTGCCCAGAAAATCCACATGGAAAATGCCTTTGGTAGCAACCAGGTGGCACCTGTCAGGCACCAGGAGACATTTCTATTAGTGCTCTCATTGGAGTGGTTTGGATCCCTCCCAGGCCTGAGCTGTCCTCCCTGGGGCAGATTGATGGGATTATTGCATGCTAGAGACAGTCCCTGTGCTCCCAGGCCTCATCTGCACAGCCACTTAGCACAACTAATCTGAAGTGACTTTTAAAGTGGATTAGTTCAATTACTCTTAACTAGCCCTGGTGGAAACGGCTCTCCTTGGGGATTAAAGGTCCTTAATTCACTTTAACAGACTCGATTTCAATGCAAAGCAGGCTGAACTGAATTAAGGGCACTTCAGAGCCTTGTTTGGAGGAGGCACTCCAGAACTGATGTGGTTTCACCACCCCACTTTGCATTCCTGGCCTCCATTCGTTCCAGTTGAGCATTGCTGGAGTGTCCCCTTACCGGTGACTAATGCAGGCAGCCTCTCACACAGAGAGCTGCAAACTTCACCTCAGCTCATGTGAGAACCAGCTTCTCCTGCATCTGCTGAGCCACTGCTGAAAATTGGTGTTTTACAGGTGTTTACTCTCCTTAATTTTTTTTTTTTCCAAATATTTTTTCCCCTTCAGCTCTTCAACCCAAGCTCGTTTTTGCTTTTTCACTTCAAAATGCAGGGCAGTGAGTCACACATCAGCTTTTCCCTGCTGTCCTGAATCTCTGGATGAACTGGGAATACTTGACCAACAGCTCACTCCTCCTTTAGCTGGGGAGTTTCCCTCCAGTTGAGGGTGAGCTGTGGTTGTGAAAGACTTTTTGGCCTCAGTTTTCCTCAAGTTTTTGTGAAAAACAGTCACTCCATGTGGTGCCCTGGATAATTCTTGCTTTGGAGGGAGCTGGGTGGGACAGGGCTTTTCCTCTGCATTTGGAGTGTTGGCTGATGTGGGTGTGGAGGAGAAGAGGGGAATCCTGCCAGTGCCAGGGAAGATCCCTGAGGGGAAAAATATCATGACTTTTTATTTCCTTCATGCTGATCCTAAACGTTTTGACTGTGAAGGGGAGAAGATGTAGCACTGACCCTTCTGCAGATGGGGCTCTGCACCCTTTGTCCTCATCCCGCACCCCATTCTCTGACCTAATACCATCCTGACCTCATCAGATCCCTGCTTTGCATCCAAGTTTAATCCCTGAGGAGCAACTTTGAGCAGATTGTGGAGGGAATGGCTGCTGGGCATAGCTTTGCCACCTTTCCTGCCCAGGAAGGGTTAAAGGCAGTGACTGCAGTGAGTGCCAGCATTGCTCTGGGTAAGGCTCCTCCAGCGTGCCAGAGCAAGGTTTATTTTACTAATAGCCCTGTGTAACTTCACCCTCCCCTCCTGCTCAGGATATTTCAGCTCCTCTCCTTGGTTCAACATCCCTTCAGAGCTGGGGGAGCACTTTGGGTGGCCGCAGCAGCAGCTGGCAGCCCTGTAGGGATTTTTTTGGGGGGGTTGGTGAATAAACCCTGAGTTTCTTTAGGATGGGCTGTTCATGGCTCTGCTGAAGGGTCCCTGCAGGCTGTGGAGAAGGGAACAGACACTGCACACAGGCAGGACATGGATGCTGCTGCTGCTGCCCTGATGTGCTGGGGCTGTGAGACCTCTCTGTGCTGCAGCTCAGAAATCCCTCAAAGGCCCCTCTGTGCTGCCCTTCAGAGGCTGAGTCTCGCTTACAGCTCTGCTTGAGCCCTAAGCTGATTTAATCCCATTTTCTTGCCACCAAGGAGCTCCTCCTTCCCTCTCCACAGCAGCTGAAGGACATCACCAAGCTGCTCCTCAGGCGCTGGTGGCCTTCAGGCTTGGCTGGAGCTTGGCACAAACAGTGACAATGTGGCTGCTGTGGTTCTGCTCCAAGCCTGGTTTCTCTGGTGAAGTTTTTTGGAGCGGTGATGGAAATCAAGGCCAGATTTGGGGAGGTTTTTTTATTCTTATCATGGAATGGGTTGGGTTGGCAGGAGCTTTAAAGATCATCTTGTCCCACCCCCTGCCATGGGCAGGGACACCTTCCACTGTCCTAGGATGCTCCAAGCCCAACCTGGCCCTGGACACTTGCAGGGATCCGGGGGCAGCCACAGCTTCTCTGGGCACCCTGTGCCAGGGCCTGCCCATCCTCACGGGGAACAATTTCTTTCTAATATCTAATCTAAGTCTGTTCTTGCTCAAAGAGTACCCACAAAAATAAATACCGTTTTAAATTTAAATTTTTAGTTATATGACACTGTTTTGAATTATCTGGGCCAAGAGCTCTTTCTCCCTAGGTTTTGGAGCAGTGCCTGGTGAGTTTAGCACCATGAGATGCTTCTGTTTTCTTCAAGACAAAAATGCCATTAACTTCATCTTTAGCATCTCTTAAGACTTTTGGGGACTTTTTGCTCTGGGAAATACTGAAAGACTACTGAGAACACATCAATTTTATCTAGGTGTCCAACTGAGAAACTCCTGAGAAGACACTGAGGTGTTGCTGAGAACTCTCACCTCAGGACACATTTTTATTTGGGAATGATGCTGGTTTTAAACCTCAGGATCTATAAAGAGGTGCATTAATACATCAAAACCTTCTTCTCTCTTAGGGATAGCTGGGAGCGCCCCCATCCCTGGGAGTGTCCAAGGCCAGGCTGGACAGGGCTTGGAGCAAGCTGGGATAGTGGGAGGTGTCCCTGCCATGGCAGGGGATGGCACTGGATGATCTTGAAGGTGTTTTCCAACCCAAACCATTCCATGGTTCTCTGTCTGTTCTAGGGTAGCTTTTTGAAGGCCTCTGATGTCAGGCTCACGAAGTTTGAGTTTGTGACCATCATCCAAAGAGGGAATCCAACAAGCTGCCTTTGAGGTGGGAGTGCTCACATCCAAAAGCAGCCCAGTGTCATTTTCCATCCCTTGTGGGGGGATTGTAGAGCTCCAGAGCTGCTCTTGTAAGCAGTCAGGAGTGCTGGAACCATAAATGCGAGACCTGCTTGTCCTGGGAGGTTTTCATTTTAGACCCAAATTAAATTATTTCACTTCAGTGCCACTTCTTGCATCGTGTGTTACTGTGGCCATTGGGTGTGGGGGATAAAGGATCTGCTGGAGTGGCCCTAGAAATGAGCTTTCAGTAGGTAGAAGATACCTGGCAACACCTAAACTGGATTTTTCCTCCTGTAAACTTTCAATCTGAGGGATGTTGACCTGTGGCATTCATGGGATTGGTGAAGTTTTCTGTATTTTCTGTGGAAGTTGCCCCCTTCTTTTTACTCCTGCAGCTTTTCCACAGGGATGGAAACTCTGAGGAGATCCTCAACTTCCATCTACAAAAATGAACTAATCAGCATCAAAATTGGGAGTAATGGATTGAGTGAGATGTTGGTGTATGGATTTTATGGCTTTTTGTGGTTTCGTGTTGGAAAGAACAAATCTAGGAAGAGCCTAAGAACTTAATGAGTTCTTGCTGTGATCAACTGGTAGTTGGGTGGAGGAGCTGAGCAGATTTAAATCTGGAGTAGAATCACAGCCAAGTCCTGTCCCTTTGAGGATCCAAAGGGAAAATTCCTTTGCCCACCAAACTCTTGTCCAGTTAGGCCAACATCTTCCCCAGTAGTTCCAAAGAGAAAGATGATGTTCTCAAAATCACTGAAAACTCTTAAAAATCACTCAAAATCTCTGCTGTGGGATTTATATACATCCTGCTTAATGGGTTCACACTGGAACACTTCTTGATCTCTTGCTGCCCTGTTTTCAGCAGCCTCTGGACAACCTGAGAGCTGTTGCATTTAGGTGCCAGGATAATTTGGTAAGGATTTGTCCTTTTTAATGGTTTCTTTCCCACCTCACTCTTTAAAGCTGCTCTAATTCCATGTTGCCCTAATTGTGATATGCAAACTTTAAAAGGAAAATCACAGCCAATGTATTTTAAGATCCTTTTGGGCAAGCAGCCCCCTACTTAACGTGATAAATTTGGACAGCTTTTCTCACTAAGGAAAATAGAAAGCTTTCCAAATCAAGAAAATTATGTAAGCAAATCCGATGAGTGTGCTCTAAAATTAAACCTGCCTCACAGGCTTTGGGACCTTTAGTGTGGAAGTAATGTTGGGGGTTTTTGGGGACTTTTTGGTTGGGTTTTTTGTTTTTGTTTTTTTTTTTTTTTTTTTTTTTTTTTGGAAGCTGTAAAACCTTGCTGGGGAATGTCCAGTGGTTTGTCTCTGATTCACCCATCCACTTATTATGACCAAACGTGGAAGAACATTGAATTATCAGGGACCATCCTTGCCCAGGACCTGCTTCCTATCATCCTAAATGAGCCACAGGAGGTATTGGGCCAGGAATATTCTGGAAGCAGTGGTTGCCTTGTCCTGTTCCTTCATGGATCTCCTGCCATGCAGAATCCAAGCATGACTCTGTAGAATTCCAGAATGGTTTGGGTTGGAAGGGACCTCAAAGCCCATCTCATTCCAGCCCCCTGCCATGGACAGGGAACCTTCCACTGTCCCAGGTTGCTCCAAGCCCTGTCCAACCTGGCCTTGGACACTTCCAGGATGGGGAATCCACAACCTCTCTAGGAACTGCAGTGCTGTTGTAGCCTGGTGTGGATTTTCTGTGCTGGAACCAAGTTGTGCTGTCTCCTCACCTGTGACTCAAATTGTCTTGTGTGAGGTTCCTAAACCTGGAGTTTGCAAACTGCTATGGACACTCTATCTAAAGGATAATTATTCCAGCATGAAGGTGGGATAGAAAGGTTTTTACTGGTCACTTTTCCATAAATCCCTGTCTCCTCATTCCATGTGCATTGGGGAAGTCTCTTTTCTTGCTGCTGTCTTCATCCTCCCTCCCGCTGTATCACCTCAACTCTCCTCCACTTTGTCCACGGTGTGTTTTTCTGTAGCCAAGCTTTGGAGACCTTCATTCCCTTGCTGCAAATTTGGAAGGGCTCAGCATTATCCTCCAGGGAAAGCAGTCAGCACCTTTCTCCTGAGGGAATTGGAGGTGCAGGCACTGATCTCCTCTCTGTAGTTGATGCCTTGTGAAGGCTGCCCTAGAACAGGGGCTGGACAGAGCTGAAGAATAAAGCAGGGATTTATTCAAAGGCCTCCATGGATGCACCGTGGGCAGCACCAGAGCCCAGCCAGGGCTGCACCCAAGATGAACCAAAATGGCCCCAAAATGCACGAGCGCTGCCGGGGTCTCTCCCTGGGATCAGCTCTGCTCCATTTGCACCTTGCAGTTCATTGTCCCATTCCAGCTTTAGCCCAGGCAGTCCCACCCTGCTTGTTTTTCTCTCTCCAGCCCACGGGGTTTGTGCTCTGGGGCTGAGATTTGGGTCATTTGTCCTTGGTGCCCAGCTGGAGCAGGAATTGTTTTGTCTCCCTGCTCTGTGCACAGAGCTCACCATGCCCTGATGTGGAGCTCAGACCCACACACTAAAGCAGCTCAGAATCTGAAAATATAAAAGCTCAAACCTGAGGCATTGTAGTGACCAGTGATAGGATCCAGAAGAACAGCAGGAGGCTGTTGAGGGGTTCAGGTTGGATAACTTCTTCCACCAGAGGGTGGTTGGGCACAGCCCTGAGGCTGCCAGAGCTCCAGCAGCATTTGGCAATGCTCTCAGGGACAGGCTGGGGTTGTTGGGGTGTCTTTGCAGGGGTGGAGTGTGACTTGATGATCCCTGTGGGTCCCTTCCCACTCAGGATATTCTGTGATTTGAGTGTCTCCATGTGGTTTCCCTGTTGGGACTCTGGTGCCAAATGCCCTTACAGGTTGGAATGGGAGGGAGACCCTCAGCTCTGCACACAGTTGGTTTCTCCAGCTAGAGCAGGAGTTAATTGACCTTAACATTTGTTCTGAGTCCTCTTTGGGCTGTTGATAGCTTGAGGTGACCTTTAGGGGTTCACAACACCTTTCCTGGCCAAAGCCAGATACGAACATCTGTAAAACTTTAGCATTTCACCCTACAGAGTCTCACACTGTGCTCTTCACTTGTTGGCCCCAACAGCTGTGTCAGCTCAGCCTCCCAAGGTGTTTCCATGTGGGGAAAATCTCCCCTGATCCTGTTTTACTCCTTTATCTGCAGCCTGGGACAGGTTTCCAGCAAACACTCGCAGCAGTTGTGAGCGTTGCTATCCCTCCCCTCTCTCGTTCTTGGCCCTTGGTCCTCCCGAGCTCGTGCAGCCAGGAGACACTGAAATCCCAACTGTGCAGGACACAGCATGGATAAACATCTTAATCTCACGGATCCTTCAATCTAAATGTTTTCTGGGGCCCTCCTTCAGGCAGGATTAGCCGGGAACGGCGTCCCAAAGGTCGCAGCCTTGCTGTGACTCGCGCCGCTGCTCAGGATGCTGAACGTGTGTGAAAGCCTCAGCAGAAAGCCTGAGATGCCATCCCTGTTCTCCGAGGAGCATCTGTGTGTCCTCTTGGGCTTTGGACTCAGGTCTTGGAGCTCTGCCTGCCCCTGTTAGCCATTGTGATAGCGTTGCCTGGAGCGCCCAAATGTGACATGTAGCAACTGGCATTTTGGCTACACTTAAGTGCAAGATTTTTCCAGTGTAGGTTTATATCTGGTTTGTTTTTTTTTTTTTCTTCCCCTCTTCTCTCAAGTGTGTGCATATTACTGTTATGATTTATTTTCAGGCTCTAACTTGGGTTTTTTCCCTTGAAATGCTTTGGAAACTTTGAGGGTTTTTTTTAAATTAGTGGCATGGCCTTCTTTACCTCAGAGGAAAATTCTAGGGTGAAGAATGCTTTTGATTGACAAAGAAATTATGGTGGAAAGGTTTTCCTCTTATCTTTGTGTTCTTTGGGCATTACTTTCCTCCTTGAAGCTGCCATTTGCTTTGCTAAACTTCACTTTGCTTCTAGAATGGATTAGGGTTTTTTCCTGGAATGTCAAAGCCCTCAGTGTGGATGCAGAAAGTTCGGTGGAAAGTCATGATCCTGGGAAAATAGTCTTGAGTTCTTGTTTAATGTGACACAAGGTGGAAGAAATGAATACAAAGAGTATTTTGATGATTAATAGCAATATTTTTGGGCTAGGATGGGTTATTCTTGTTCCCTTCATCCCAAGACCAGTACCAACAAGGTGAACGTCTCCCAGTCGTTTCCTCCCTATATCTCCATGATTTTGGTTTCATTTCTCATTGCTCCAGCTGCCTGTGAGCAAAACATTTTTGGGGCACTGCTGTTTTGGGGCTGGACAGGGGTAAACTGGAGAGATTCCGTTCTCCAGCACCAGGAAAACAAATGGCAAACAAACGTGGAGCACAAAGCTCCCGCCGCCCTCGTTCTCGCGGTTCAGGCCGTGCCGTTGCTCGCGGGGTTTCACGGAAACGAGCTGTGGGACATCCAGGCTGGTGTCCCTGGGGTTATGAGGGTCAGGGATGGATGCTGGACACCTCCCCAGCCTCAGGGAGGTCTGGCAGGAGGCTCTGGCAGCGAGGAGCCACCGAGGCTGGGAGTGGGACAGGGCTCTTGACACGGGGCCAGCGGGAAAGTCTCGGGCTCAGACGGAGCGAGGGGCTGGGGAATGTGATCCCGGCTCCCAGGCAAGGACGTGGCCAAGTTCTGTCACAGAGCTCTTGGGTTTCAGCTGCTGCTTCAGCAACGTGGTTGTGTAGGATTTGCTGAAAGAGCTGGGAATTCTGGTTTGGTTTGTCCAAGAAGCCAGAGGCAGATCTCACCCTGGGTCTGCTTAAACTCCCAAGTTTCCTTGAATCTCCTGAATTTCCCTTCAATTTACATTCATACCCTTCCTTTTAAATATGTTTAAAATTTAAACAGGATTCAGGGAAAAAATATTGACTCAGGCTAAATTGGAGTGCAGGCAGGGCTCAGATAGATTTTAACTTCTTTTGCCCTGAATTGTCTTTATGTATTGAGTGGGCAGCTCTGGTTCTGCTTATCCTCCCTGCTGAGGAGATTTATTAATAAGCAAGTTTTTATTTTAATTTTTAATTGGGAATATAAGTCTGCTCTTTCTCCAGTATCATTATTAATATTTTTTTTGAGATTTTACTCAATAGCTGATCACCTTTGTGACACTTGGAAATTAATTTAGATCCTTCTGGTTTTATTTTTTTTTTGTATTTTTAGCTTGTTAACTCTAATTCTGATAGGCTCCATGTAGCTGTGCCCTGTATCCTCCTGGGAATAATGACTCAGTGTCCAGATCCACAGAAGTAGGTGGGATGTGGGATTTGTACAGCTAAGCCCACGTGCATTTTGGAGACAGATGGAAACTCCATTTCGGGCTGGGGCTGCTCTGGTTGTGATTAGCTCTAATGAGCATCTGTTGATGGAGTAGTTCAAGAATGGTTCTCAGTGTTCTTTATCCCTGCTCGTGTTGGAATATCAAGAGCTGAACTGAAAAGGAGGATTCAGGTTGTTTGTGAAGACTTGCAGCAAAGCTGTCTTGCTTATGGAATATACCCCAATGTGAGGGTTTTAATATTTATTTTAATTCTTATTCCTCTTGTTGTTGTGCTTCCATATTGGACAAATTCTACCTGTGTTGTCAAAAAATTCACTTTTTATTAATTCACACCCCAGGATTTCCCTGATGTGTCTGTACACTCAGGTACACCCTGGAATTTGCTTGTCCCTTGTAGTGCTGGACACAATTCCTGGCAAATCCATGAAAAACTGAGCATAACCACCAAAAGTGCATCTGCAAGTGAATCTGGCTGTAATCTGTGATCCAATGCCAGCACCCCAGGTATCTGGAGACACCTTTTACTGCACAATTACTGCTAATTAAGAGCTCACAGTTTAATTTGGGAAGCTGCAGAGGAGTTACCTCAGTCATCCCCTCCGTGCCTGCACCCTGCCATGGAATTCTGTCCCGTGATTCCATGCGAGGTTTGTCCTGCAATTCCTCTCCCCTTGCAGTGAATGGGCAATTACTGAATATTTCTTTTCTGTTCTCATTAACTGCCTGGCCCCAGGGCTGATTTAGAACACATTATCCATGTTCTCTATTCCATGGAAAACACATTTGGGTCCTCGTGGGTGTTTTTGAGGTGCTGTCTGACACAGAGCTCAGAGAAAGCTGTCAAGAGTCCACTTACTCCAGCATTGCTCCTGATGCTGAAAATCAGATTTCTTTTCATTACTTTGGAGTACTTGGAGTTATTATAGGTCATCCTGTATTTGGTTGTCACACCAGGGAAACCTAAAGCCAGGGAAAATGAGGAATACTGATGACCTGGGAACAACTGTGAATGTTCTTCCCCTGAATTTGCTTTTTATTGTCACGCTATGAGAATGAATTTTAATTCTCAAAACTGAGTTTTCTCCTCCCATTGCCCGCTGCCTCCTTTCCTTTTAGTTGTCCTTAGAGAATTAAGAAAAGATGGGAATGTGGAAAAGGATTCTGCTGCCTTGCAGAGTATGGCCATTTTTCTATTATTTTTAGTAGAATTGATTTCCTACTGCATACATAGAATTATGCTGATGTTTCCTGGCCCTTGAGTGGCTCAAATTCAGGTAATTTGTCTGTAATGATTTTGTTTCTTTTGCTTCTTCCACCCCTAGCTCCCAAAGGCATTCCCAAGGAATAATTTAGACCCCAAACTTTCAAATCTCTTCATCTCTTTCACAGATGGATTCTGTAGCATTCTGGGTGTTTTCAGAGGAATTTAGGGATGCAGATAATTATTTCAAATGAGATGTCAGCTCTGAATATTTAGCAAACTGATTGTCCAGGTCTGGGTTGGGAACGGATCCTGTGTTTTCAACACAAGCATTTTATGTTGTGAGGCAGAGCATCCTCCTGGGTCAATGATCTGTGCAGAAATTGCACCAGTTGGCTTTTTCCAAATGTGTCAATTATTGGGCTCTCTCTCAGCTGGGACTTGTGGCCTCACTGTAGTTCCTCACAGATGAAACCTAATGCTTTCCATTCAGCTGAAACTCAGCAATCTTTCCAAAGGAAAAGATTCAAACCCTGTGCTGGAGATTGGTTGGGAAATAGACCCTCCAAATCTCCCATTTCTGAGGTCTAAAGAATAAGACTGTTAAAACAAAGGGAAATCATGGAGTCACTCAATAGTTTGGATTAGAAGGGTAAAGGAGAAATCATCTCATGCTGTTGGAACCCTGGTTACTGAGAATTTCAGACTTTCTGTGCTGACAAGCACTGACCCTCAAGAGAACACTGCATTTGACCTGAGGCTGTGGAGAAGCTTCCAAAATTAAATTATAAAACTAAAATTATGAGTGTATAGTTTGAATTAAAGTGTATAGTATCACACAGTGGAAAACTTAGAATTTAAAATTTTAGAATGTAGTAATATATATAAAACAAAATAGAAGTTTTGAAACAGAAACTAATCCTTCTTCACCTTCTTCATGAGTTCAAGTAGCATTATATAATTAGATAAAAGTCCACATTGTGAAACATGACTAGTTAGTTCTTAAGTTAAAAGTGAAAATAATTCAACTATCATTTCTTAATTAGACAATTTGTCCTTAAAAAGCCTTATAGAGAAAAAAAAAAAAAAAAGATAAAAACTCAACATCATGACACTATCCTGATGTGGGCAGGGTCACCTCCCACTGTCCCAGGGTGCTCCAGCCTGGCCTTGGGCGCTGCCAGGGATCCAGGGGCAGCCACAGCTGCTCTGGGAATTCCATCCCAGCCAGGAATTCCCAATTCCCAATCTCCCATCCATCCCTGCCCTCTGGCACTGGGAGCCATTCCCTGTGTCCTGTCCCTCCATCCTTGTCCCCAGTCCCTCTCCAGCTCCCCTAGAAGGTACTGGAAACATTTCCCTTTTCCCTCAAGTTCTTTGGCACTTGGAAATGCCCAGTGTGGGATATTGAAAGGAACCAGTCTTAGACCATGGCAGCTTTACTGATTTCAGTCCTGTCTTTCTGCTCTGCTGCTTTTCTGAGCTTTTGATGGCTGTTTTAGGAAATAGGAACTCACACAGACTGATAGAAGGTGTTCTGGATGATCTTTACCTGCTGGGATAACGCTAAACCTGTGGACAATCTTCTCATGACGGTTTTTCCTCAAGATACTTCCTATCACGTTTTCTTGCACTTTATAATTAGAATTGAAAATTATTTTCCCTTTAACTGCAGAGACGCAGAGGATTGGTAGAGGAATAACATTTTCTTGCACTTTTTAATTTGAATTGAAAATATTTTTCCCTTTAACTGCAGGGATGCAGAGGATTGGAAGAGGAATAACATTTTCCTTCACTTTTTAGTTAGAATTTAAAATATTTTTCCCTTTAAGTGCAGGAAGGCAGAGGAACAACGTTTTCTTGCACTTTTTAATTAGAATTGAAAATATTTTTCCCTTTAAGTGGAGGAAGGCAGAGGAATAACACAGTGTAGCTCTGCTTTTGTTGGGACTTCCTTCTCCAACACCCCCAGCTTGCAAATAAATGGTTTCTTTACCTGCTCTGCTGCTCCTGAGGTCACCTTTTTTAGGCAGTGGTTGTAACTCGAGGCTTGCTCCGAGCTGCTTCTTGGAATTGGAGTGGAACAGCCCCAGTTTGATGAAGGATGAGTCTCACAGAGCTGGGCAGCAGCTCTCAGCTCCATGAATATGGATGCAGCTGTGGCATCCCACAACTTCACATCCAGCCCTAAAGCCGGGCTCTGTCCCCCCAAAAGTGACCCAAAATCCCCCAAAACCCAGCGAGGAACAGCTGCCACATTCAGTGGGGATTGGGCTAGGGTGACATAATGTGTCTTTGCCCTCTGTAATCTTTTATCCCTTCCACCATCCAGGCACACAAGAGCCGATTCAATTCTTAATCTCGGTGTAACGAAACCACCTCGTGGTTTTGTGTGTTTGAGTTGATCTAAATTGGGATGGCAGGAGCTCCTGAACCCGACAGCTTTAGGCTATTTTGGGTGGTGAAAATCTGCCATTGGCACTATGGGAGGCATTTATAAGCAACCAAGCTAATTATGTAAAATGCACACTGTCCACTTGTTAAGATCTTCTTAAAGTTTCATAATCTAATCAGAATTTGCTATGTATAACACTTGGCTTGTTGTCCTCCCCCCTCTGCCTTTTTAATGCCACTTTGTGGGGTGGGTGGGTGATCAATACAGGAAGGAAATGCTTTCCTTAATACTGGTTGGTGGAGTGTGCCCCACGTGCTGCTTTAATGCACAAAGGATTTCAATTACTGAGCACAAATGCATTGCTTTGAAGTGGATCAGAAAATCAGAGCTTGGGTTGGGTTGGGTTGGAAGGGACTTTGAAATTCCACCCTCCTGCTGTCCCAGGTTGTTCCAAGCCTCATCCAACCTGGCCTTGGACACTTCCAGGTGTGTGGTGCCTTACAGGGAAGAATTCCTTCCTTATATCTAATCAAAATATCTTTTAGTTTAAAACTCTTTCTGCTTTTCCTATCACTGTATTTAAAACAAAAATGGCTTTCCCTCTTTTTCCCATTTTTATGGATGCTGTTCAGTCCACAGAATAAAACTGTGGCTTTCCCTGGCCTGGGGTGTTTTGGTTAATGTGGCTCTTTGTTCAGACAGACTTCATGTAGTATAAAAAAAAACAGGTATGTGCTGAATTCAGCAAGGATCCTGAGGGTGTTCACCTGAAGTGTTGGCCAGGGTAGCTCTGGCTGAGGTCCCTGCCACTGTTCTGCAGTCAAGTCACATTGGAAAGATAGCTGAGATCTAGTAAAAACATCAATATTGATCTGTTTGCCCCCTCTGATTAACCCCAGCATCAGCTTCCCTTCCCCAGAGCTGGGCCTGGATGCAGCCCTTGGAGGACAGTGGTGAAGGAACATCAGGAGGTTGAGGGCCGACGTTCACACTGTTTCTTCTTTCCATTTTCCTCTTGCTGGAACACTTGAGGTGTGGAGGAGCAGGGATTTGGGGAGCCCCGGGAAGAGCAGTGCTCAGGGTGGGTGGAAGGTGGGCAAGGAAGGAACACACAGTGCCCCTGAGTCTGGAGCAGAGCTTGGTTTGGGGTGTTGGTGTCAGAATGGAGCAGCAAGAACATTTCCCTGCACCGGTGTCTCATCCTTACCTGAGTTTGAAACCTTGGCCAGGGCTGCTTTGTTTAGCTGAGGTTTGACCAATGAAGTCCCATTTGAAGCCTCAGGACTGCAAGGCTCCTCCAGGAAGTCATTCCCAAGACATCTTTGGGCATGGGATGAGTTCCCTGAGAGATCCTTTGAGTGTCTTCCTGTTGAGTTTTGTAAGGAATCAACCTCTGTGCCCGCAAGGGATTCCCACAACCTGTGCTGGGGCTCAGGATGAGGATAAACTTCCAGCACCCCATCACCCCAAAGCCTCTGGTGCATCCTGCTCTGTGCAGTGCCCCAAATGTTTGTTTTTTCACCTGTTTAGTTTTGAAACCTGCCACGAGGATAATGTGACATTAGAGTGGAAAAGCTATCGGGGCTGCGCAGGGGAGGAATTGCAGACCCGTAAACTGCTCCCAAAATAGCTGAGATGATGTGTCAAACCGCCCAACCATCCCAATCCTCCATGAGCTGACCTCCCAGGGATATCTAATAGGGGCTGGTAACGCTGGGAGGGGAGGGGGAGCTGACACCCCTCCTCCCTGAATCCACATGCTGGTTTCTAGAAGTTGTCATTTATCCAGAAGTTGACCAAGAGCCAGTCCCTGCTTCCAGCTGGGACCTCCAGGTCCTGGATGTAAGACTAGGGCTGGGCAAGGAGGAAGAAACTCCTTCTCCAGTTGTTTTTCTGTCCAAATGAACTCGATGAGCTCTTTGCACTCAAAGGTTTTATTTCATTTGTGTTGTCTAGAGAGTAAACTTGATTTTCTCTTTAGCTGCTGTGCTGCTGGAGCAGGTATGTGTGCACAGGGAAGCTGCTGCCTTGGCTGCAAGGAGTTTCCTGCCTGGCTGCCAGGCTCTGTGGTCTGGGCAAGGGCAGCTCTGTGGCTGCAGCATCAGCTGGGAACAGACCGGGCAGTGTTGGGGATGGACAGCACCATTTATCCCAAACATGGGAAAAGGCAGGGACAGCCCCAGCCAGACCTTGCTGCTGCAGAGCTGGGCAGCCTTCACCCCCTGTTGCAGACATATTTTATGAAAAATCCTTTTTTTTAGGGTTTTTCCTCCTGGGAAGCTGAGAGGCCTCAGGAACAAAATGTAAACATTGATTATCTGCTGCTGTGGGATGCAACAGGTGCATCTGGGATTGGTCCATGTTGGTTGTTTTTGATTAATGGCCAATCACAATCAGCTGGCTCAGACTCTCTGTCTGAGACAGAAGCTTTTATTGTCATTCTTTCCTATTGTATTCTTTGCTAGCCTTCTGCTGAAATCTTTTCTTCTATTCTTCTAGTATAGTTTTAATGTAATATATGTCATAAAATAATAAATCATCCTTCTGAAACATGGAGTCAGATCCTCATCTCTTCCCTCATCCTAAGACCCCTGTGAACACCGTCACAACTCCCCAGAGTGGACAAAAGGGCTGGCTGAGGTGTGAGGGAGACAAGCAGGAATTCAGTGGGAAGTCAGATGCATTCCCTGGCAGGGGGAGACTGACACTGACACATGGCTGTGGGAGCCGTGCCCACAGCCCAGGGTGCCCAGGGCTGCCGTGGGTGGGAGCCCTGCTGGGATTGCTCCCACCCCATCCAGCCTGGCCTTGGACACTTCAGGGATGGGGCAGCCATAGCTTCTCTGCACAACCTGTTTTTCACCAGCCAAGAATTTTTTGTAGCACCTCATCTAAATCTCTTTATTTAAAACCATTCCTCCTTTGTCCTGTTCCTGTTGGAGCCCTGGCTGCTGAGAATTTCAGATTTCTGTGCTGCCAGGCACTGACCCCCAAGAGAACACTGCACTGACCTGAGGCCCTGGAGAAGCTTCCAAAATGGAATGACAGAACTGGGATTGTGGGTGTGGAGTTTGGATAGAAGTGTGTGATACCACAGGGTGGGAAACTCAGAGTTTAAGGGTTTAGAATACAGTAATGGATATAAAGCAAAATGGAGGTTTTGGGGTGGAGACTGCTCCTCCTTCTTTCTCCTCCTTCTCCTCCTCCTCCTTCTCCTCCATGGCTTTGGGTGGTTTTGTGTAATTGGATAAAAAGTCCCCATTGCAGCCATGGGTGGTTGGTTATTGGGTTAAAAGTCAAAATAATTTCGGTGTCATTTCTGAATTGGACAGTTGATCCTTCAAAGGCCTTGCAGAGAGAGATGGGGCTCCATTTTTAGTTTGTGAGAGTGAAGTGCTGCAGAACTCAGGGTTTGTGAGAGTGTGACAGAGATAAGAACTGATAAACATCTGAGTCCCTACAAGAAATACCATCTCACACATTTAATCCCTACCCTGGAAAAAGACAAGAGTTGACATTTTACAGATAATAAGAAAGGAATAAGTCTCTTTCTCTCTTTTATAAGACTCCTTTAAGCCCTGGAAGGCTTCAGTTGGTAAAATATCAGTGTGGTGTGTGCTTGACACCTCTGGGGCTGTTCCTGCTGCCATCTGAAGGGTTCCAGAGTGCAAAGGGGTTCAGTATTAAATGTCCAAATGCTGTAGTTAGAGCAGGAAGCATCTTGCAGGTGGTTGGGAACACAAGAGCTGCCATTTGAGGTCAAATCAAAGATTTCTCCAGCCACTCACGGATCTCTGGGGGTCCAAGGAGACCTGGGAGCAGTGATGTGGCTCCTGACGTGTCCTTCTGGCTGCCTGTGGTTTAAAGGCTTCCTGAACCCTCGTGTTTCATCACCCAGCTGGCTGAACCTCCCTTTCCTGAGTTTGTTTAATCCATTTTGGAGTCTGTTCATCGTTCTGGGCTTCACAACATCCGGTGGCAGCAAGCCTTGACGTTCAATGATGTGAACTTTGGAAAAATGGCTCCCTTCTCAATGGCTGCCATTTATTATTATTATTTTTATTTTATTTTATTTTATTTTATTTTATTTTATTTTATTTTATTTTATTTTATTTTATTTTATTTTATTTTATTTTTTTAATACTGTGCCTGGTCTGAGTCAAAAGGTCTGATCCCTGCACTGCCCTGAGCAGAGCTCTCCCTGTGGAGCTTCCAGCCCTGGCTGGATCTGCAGGATTTGGTCCTCCTTCTCCTCCTCCTTCTCCTTCTTTCTTCTCCTTCTTTCCCTTCTTCTCCATGGGTTTGGGTGGTTTTGTGTAATTGGATAAAAAGGCCCCCATTGCAGGGCATGGGTGGTTGGTTATTGGGTTAAAAGTAAAAATAATTTATGTCTCATTTCTTAATTGGACAGTTGATCTATAAAAGAAGGATGGGCAGAAGGTGTTTTGAGAGCTGGAATTACCCTTTTGAAGGAATGTTCTTACCTCCTGTGTGGTGCTTTCTGATTCCTTGTTGGTAAAATAAATGAATAAAAAGCAGCATCAGTGCAAGAAGCTCAGGGAACAAACATTTATGGGGCTTTTGGGCCTCTTTGTTTAGATTTCAAATGCCAAATATAATTTATTCTGTGGATGTCCTCCCAGATAAGGGAAGCTGGTGAGAAAGATCATGAACTTGGATTTTCTTTGCTTGGAATAGAAGATCAAAGCTATTTCTGCAGGTTTATAGATGGCATTTTGGCTTCTAGGAATTTGGGATTTGTGGTAGGAGCAGATGGGTTTCCATGGGGCTCAAGTTTGGCACAAGAAACTCAAACCACTGAGCCTCTGGGCCACCTCCTTTGGTCTCCTGTCTTTAAAGTCCTGTATAAATTATTTTGCTGTGTTCTGTCGTGTGATCCATGACATTTGTGGTCCTTTCCTTGTCCTGAATCCCACCAAAAACTGCTCAAAAGCAAGGCGGGGTGGTGATGCATATCTTCCATAAGTGACATCTAGAAATGTCCTTTGTCTTTTATGTCATTTTAAGACAAATTTTAGATAAAAAATCATGGAATATCTGGAGTTGGAAGGGACTTGCAAGGATTGAGTCCAACTCCTGCACAGGACAGCTCAACAATCTCACCCTGTGCCTGAGAGCGTGAATTTCTCTAACCCTGTGTCAGGGATGGAGCTGAGATCCTGGGATGAAAGGATATTCAGTGCTATAAAAAAAAAACCCAAACCCCACAAACTATTCCCCTCTCCCCCCAAAAAGCCCCAAACAAAAGCCCCAATATTTTAAAAATCTGTCTCTATTTGGGCTTTTGATTTTTTTTTCTCCCCTCTAGACCATGTGGAGTTAATGGGTTAAAAAAAACCCTTTTATTTTCTTCTCTGGGTTAATTCTTCATCTTCCATCGCACTTTTCCTGCTTCCCTGCATGAAAGTCCCAACTCCTTGTTGCCTATGCTGCAGCAGGCTCCAGGCCAAAAGAAATAATGTTTGGCTAAAAAAATTAAAATTAATAAATTGAAATAAATTAATTAAAATAAAATAAGATAAAATAAATAAATTAAAATAAATTAAATAAAAATGATCAGTGGCTGGCCAAGGAGCAGGGGTTTGGACTGGAGGTCCAGGAGCTGTCCAGCCAAGGAGGGGATGGTGTGGGGGAATAATTCCTGGCACAGGCTGCCAGGGCCACAGCTAATGCCTCTTAACTCAGCACTGAAAGCCCCTGTTGCCGCCTGGCCCGTGCATTCCACTGGCACCGTTGGGTTGAAAATCCTTTGTAAATCTCCCTGATTGCTGTTTCATTCTTGAGAGGATGAAGGGGAGAGGAAACAACACAACCTTTCCCTCCCCACCCTCTTTCTCTGCTTGTTTGTGGACAGAGTGGGTCCTTCCAGGGGAATTAGGTCTTGGGACTGAGGTTTTTACCTAAAATCAAATTATCTTTTGCTCTGATGGGCTGGAAACCTCCTGGATAAGGTTTGGTGTAAGGAGAGGAGGGGGCAAAGAGGAGAAATTGTTCAGCGTTGTGGTTCAGGTGCACCACCAAAGAGCCAAAACTGATTCTTTTCTCTGCTGAGTTTGTTCCCCCTCACCGGGGAAGGGAAGGCAAATCCTCCCTTCAATGAGTTGTAATTCATCACCTGTGCAGACCTACTTTGCAGGAGAGGGGAATGCTGCTGCAGCTTGGAGCTTGTGGTGCTCCTGATGGAGCTGTTCCTCATGGCACCTCCATCCCATAAAATCCTCTGCAGGAATGGGAACATCTCCAGCCCTCCACAGCTGGGCTGAGTCACATCTTCCCTGCTCATCCACTGAGAGGTTTCTTCCTTTATAGGTGTGTCACATGCCAAACTTGTGGGTAATTTGTCCAGGGGAAGGTGAGGGCCCGCTTTGGCAGGAAATTTGATGGAAGTTAATTTTTACATGCAGCAACCATCCTCTGTCTGGGAGAAAACCATGCACGTTTAGTCCCATTCCCAGAGAAATCCCTTCTGAACTGATTTAAAAACCTGCTGGTGGTTGGAGTCCAGTGTTCTCCTCAGTGAAGGCCTGGGGAAATCTTCCAACTTCCATGTGAGCTTCATCTACATCTAAAATGGGAAGCTCTGTGGTAGCATCCAAAGAGAACTTTGGGCTCAGAGTGGTGGCTGAGTGCTGGAGGAAAGCTGTGCTGGAAAGGGACAAGCTGGAGGTTTGTACCATTGGTTTATTTTGTCCAGAAGCAGCTGTTGTTTTCCCTTTTTGCTGGATGCTGGAATAACTCTGGGTAGGACCTGAGGTTGTGGATTCTTTCGTGTCCGTGTGTCCATCCTGAGACGGCTCAGAGGAAGCTGCTGTATGGATCTGTCCAGGCATGGTTGAAGAGAGCTTGAATGATTGAAACCTACATGAATCTGCACCTTTTTTCCCTAAAAATAAACCCCAAAAATCTGTTTGAGCAGATTCCATAAGGAGACTGGTCCTTCCTTTCCTGGTGAGTGGGGTCTGCTGGGTTGGAAGTTCCGCTGTGCTGTCGCTTTTATCCTCCTCCTTCCCATTGCTCAGAAGCTGATCCAAGGACCTAAGAGGATTTCCCTCTGTCCTAAAATTCCAGAATCTTCCATTAGAAAAACCCATCAAGCACATGGTCACCTTTGGAGTGGGGTTTAGGCTGCTTCCTACCTGCATGCTGTGAGCTTGGAAAGGCCTCTCACCCCTACTCAGTGTTTTGGGGAGTGTGTAATGTTGTAGTAAGCCCTGAGGAGCCCCTGAGGGAGCTGGGGGTGCTCAGCCTGGAGAAAAGGAGACTCAGGGCTGCCCCCATCACTCTGTGCAGCTCCTGAAAGGTGCCTGTGCTCAGCTGGGGCTGGGCTCTGTCTGCAGCAGCACTGACACAGCCAGAGCACACAGCCTCGAGCTGCACCAAGGGAAATACAGGTTGGATAGCAGGGAAAAGTTTTTCACAGAAAGAGTGATAAAGTTCTGGAATGGCTGCCCAGGGAGGTGGTGCAGTCCCCATCCCTGGGTGTGTTTAACACAGCCTGGATGTGGCACTGGGTGCCAGGGTTGAGTTGAGGTGCTGGGGCTGGGTTGGACTCGATGGTCTTGAAGGTCTCATCCAACCTGGTCATTGTGTGATTCTGTGAATTCTGTGATTCTGTGTGTGTAGTAGCCTCTGCTGTTGGGCTGTGACTCCTCTAGAAACTCCAACTGAGATTTGGGCACTGCTGACTGAGGAGGAAGTGACATTTGAGACGTTGTCACCTAAAGAAAGCTCTGGCCACACTATTGAGAGGAAGATAAGGATCAAAACAGCCATTGGGCATAATTGTGGTGGGAATTGCTTCACTCTTTGCTGGAGTTTATAATTGCTTTATTTCTGGTCTCCCACAGCCAGGCCCCATTGTTTGGGGACAATGACAGGGAGAGGTGAGCCCAGGGAATGGAGCTGAGGGAGGAGAACTGGCACGGCCATGAGGGACGGTGGAACTTGCAAAGATGAGTTTTAGCAAAGCTGGGTTTGACTCCTGGCTGGGCTCCAGCTCTGTCCTGTAAAGGCCTGGGTGGTTTGGATTCCCTCAGGCTGGGAAAAACACTTTTCCTCCTGTCACCTTCCTTGAGACTCACAATGTCACAGTATCCTCTCAGGGGATCACTGGGAAAATGACACTGGAAAAGGGGTGAGGTGGAAGTGGAGAATTCTGACAGGACAATCTTTGTGAGCACTTGGTGAGATTTCATTTTGGAAGCCTGAAGTTTGGAGGATCCACAGCCTTATTTTTCTGTAATATAAAGAGATCTGGGATATTTTTGAGTTCATCTGGACCCTTTAATCTCTAAACACTTAAAAACCCAAACAGGACAGTGCAGAATGAGGTGGTTGAACCTTCCGTGTCCAACTCTTCTTCTAAATATCAAATCTTCACTACTCACCTTGAAATTCAGATTATTTTCTTGGACTTTTGGTTTTTATACTTCAAATATTCAATAGCCTTTGTGGGAGGAGGAGTGTGATAAATCAATTTAGGGAAGATTCACGTAGTGGGAATGTGATGATAGGGGAGAGAGAGCAACTGGTGGTTTTTGGGTGCAAAATAAAATAATATAGGCCTGGTGTCCAGCATAACTCAGACTCCTTGAGCTGTGCAATCATTAATTTAAGTATTGTGGTGAAGACTCGTGGTCAAGCTGTCAAGTTTCCAGAAGCTTTTTTTAATTATTAAAGGAAAAGCGGTGAAAAGAGAAGAAAAAGGGCTGAAAGCGTGGCAATTCCACAGGAAAAAATTAATGTGGAAGGTAGAACTAGAATTAATCCAGTCATTGTACAGATGGACCAAAGGGAAATTTCCTAATAGAGGAGGAAGTGGGATAGGAATGCAGAATTTCTGCAGCCCTGTCATTCCAGGTGGGAGCAGCAGAGGAAACTCTGGAACACCTCAAAAATGAGGGTGCCCTCACAGGTCAGTGTAGGTGCCTTGAATCTGCCTCATCCTGCTCCAATCCCCAGCAGGAAAGTCCCCACTTGAGCAAGGGAAAATCCAGGGGCACTGATGGAAGTGTGAGCTGATGAGGCCATAGAAACTCTTGACCCCTGAGATGAGTGGGAAGCAGGATCTGTCTTGAGTTGCCTCTTGGAAGGGCAATAATTCCATGATGTCACAGATAAAACTTGGCCTGTGTTGTGGCCAGGGCTCTGCTTAGGATCACTCCCAAATCCTTGGGTGATTGAACTCCAGGAAAAAAATGTAATTAGTAATGTTTGAGATGAAGTTCACGACCAAGGAAGTGACGCCAGCAGAGTGTGTGCAAACCAGATGGGTCTTGCTTTTTACATCAATTAATGATAAATGTGGAAAGTGGAATTAAAATTAATCCAGTCACTGTACAGATGGACCAAAGAGAAATTTCCTAACAGAGGAGGAAGTGGGATAAGAATGGATTATTTCAGCAGCCCTGTCATTCCAGGTGGGAGCAGCAGAGGAAAAAGCTCACCTTGGATCCCAGCTCCAGTGGCACTTGATTTAATTATAAACCTTCTGATTACCTGGCTTCAGACTGGTGGAACTGGAATGGGAATAGCACAAAGGATCCTGCAAAGGTTCCTGTCAGGGTGGTGGGGAAGCCAGGTCCGTCCTGAGGTTTGGATGTTGCACTCGGAGCAGAAATTGGGGAAGATTAGGTCAAAACTCACAGAATATCCTGAGTTCTACCTACAAGGTGCAAAATTCTGCAGCAGAAATTCAAAATCCTGACTTTTATGAACAGTTTCTTGACTCTGGAGGTTGATGTTGCTCTCAGAGTTAACTCCCAGAGAGGTAAAGCTTCCTGGGTTGTGTGCCATGAGCTGTTTGCTCTCTCTCTGGGTTCCTGGTGGACATACACACACACAGAACCCTTTGGAATCTTGGAATTGAGCTTAAAACAGTTTGGCTTAGAACAGTTGGTTCTTAGCTTAGAAACAGCTAAGTTTGGCTTAGATGGTCTTGGCTTTAAGACCATCCAGTTTCAACCTTTTTCCACATAGAGGTGTCCACTCCATCTCCCACTCAGCCCCTTCTTGGAGCAAAATTACACAATCACAGGGCTCTGGCTGGCAGTTTAATTGTAACAGCCTTGGCTTAGGTGTGTTAAAAACAAAAACACACTCACACACACAGCCCCTGAAACATTTCCTTGGCAAGAACAGCTTGGCCTTTGTGAGGAGCTGAGAAAGCGTCCGACTGACACCGTTGCCTTACAGGACCTCGCTCAGCTGAGGTTGCATAAAAGGGCTTTGTGGGATTAGAAGGGCTCCATGCAGCAGCGTGTCAGGTGGGGCAGCCCTCCCTGCCTCTGCCCGGGCTTTGTTACTGATGCCACGCTCTGCAAAGTGCCCCCTCAGCCCTGTCCCCAGGGCCTCTGGAATGTGCGTGCGGAGCCGAGGGCCCCCGGAGGGAAAACGCGTGTGTGGGTCTGTGTGTGTGGCTTCTGCTCTTCACCTGGCAGGGTTTCTGTGTGCTGGTGAGGGAAAACCACTTTTCCCTCTCAATTTACTCCTTGGCTTGTTCCAGGGGTGCTTCTGAGCAGTAATGCAGGCAGTGATGGGATCTCTGTTCATCGTGGTGTTTCATTGGTGGTTCTTCTGCCAGTTGTGGCACTGTGAAGCACCATGAGTCCCATTTCCTACCATCTGCTGGACCATGGATCTTTATTTTGTGTATGTTTAGGTGACTTTTGTCACCTAAACACCATCACTGTCAGCCAGTTTTGGAAGACTATCTGTGGGAAAATGTAGTTTGAAATATCCCAAAGCCAAGCTTCTGCTCTTCACGTGGCAGGGTTTCTGTGTGCTGGTGAGGGAAAATCCCTTTTCCATCTCAATTTACTCCTTGGCTTGTTCCAGGCGTGCTTCTGAGCAGTAATGCAGGATCTCTGTTCATCACATTACCCAGGTTATTCTTCACCAGCTGTGGGAGAGTTGTGGCACTGTGAAGCACCTTGAATCCCATTTCCTACCATCTGCTGGTCTCTGGATCTTTATTTTGTGTGTATTTAGGTGACTTTTGTCACCTACACACCATTGCTATCAGCCAGTTTTGGAAGGCTGATCTGTAGGAAACTGGACTTTGAAATATCCCAAAACCAAGCTTCTGCTCTTCACCTGGCAGAGTTTCTACATGCTGGTGAGGGAAAACCCCTTTCCCCCCTCAATTTACTCCTTAGCTTGTTCCAGGGGTGCTTCTGAGCAGTAATGCAGGCAGGGTTGGATCTCTGTTCAGTGGGAGCTTTGGCTGAGTTTTGGGAGGCACCAGAGCTGGGTGATGTCCCCCTTTCCTTGGGGAGCAGCTGGGACAGACCAGAAATGAAAGGGTTAAAATATGCTTCAAATAGACCTTGCTGTTTGGCTTTCAGATTATTATTATTATTGTTGTTGTTGTTCATCTTCATCTTCATCATCATCTTCTTCTTCTTCTTCTTCTTCTTCTTCTTCTTCTTCTTCTTCTTCTTCTTCTTCTTCATTATTATTATTGTTATTATTTGAGGGGCAGCAAAACTTGAGGGAAGATATTTTTTCATGCTTCCCACCAATCCCTCTGTGCTTTTATCACCGCAGGGTTTTTCTAGAGATATTAATACCTTTGAGTATAACTGAAGGAGAACATTTTCCTGTCCATCTTTGTCCTAAAAATCCCATTTTTGCTCCCTCCCTGAGATATATCTGATATTAAAGCACCTCATCAATGCCTCAGTAATGACTGGATCTGTACTGGATGTGCCTGGCTGGGACTCAGGGCAGGATTTTATGCCCATTGTGCACCAAGGTTTGGGAGTTAAAGCATCCTGAGCACCTGTGCTGCTGGCAGGATGCATCTCATTAATTAGAGAGAAAGACTCATTAAAACCAGCAAATCACTGCTCCTGTCTTGGATTTTTAAAGGTTGAAATGGCTTTTGAGGTATTAAAGAGTCTTTTTTTCTAGCCCTGCATCTGAAGAAGTCAAGATGCTTTGGTTTTTAAGGTTGTTTATTTTTTAATCTATTACATTTTTTTCCTGGCTCACTGAGGTTTGTTTGGTAGGTCAGTTTGTGGCACACTGACTGTATTTGGGGTGGTGTTAGTTTTTTATACTGAGAACTACATGTACTTTATTTACAATAATTTTTTAATACTTATCACTTATGTTAGACAGTCTACTCTGAACTAATTTAGAAGTTTCACTATCACAGCAGGAGATGGAGGACAAGAATAAGATGCTTAGATCTCTCTATTTTCCTTTTTGAACTTTCATTCTAAATCTTTAAAATTCTACTTTTTCACTTTGTGACAAATTAACTATCATTCTACTTAAACTCTTGTGGCTTGTAAACCTTCACACAAAGTTGGCAGTTTTCTCTGTGGGCTAAAATCGAAGGCACAGGTGGTTTTGACTCTGCGCCAAGGTTTTTAAACTCTTTGCCAGGGTCTTGAGTCTTCTAGGGCAGTCAGAGGAATGCCCTGGGTTCCACACTCCTGTGTGGAACAGGTGGAGTTTTGCACATTTTCACCTCAGTTTTACACGTTTACACGTTTCCATCTCAGCAAAGAGGGTGAAGGAGCTCCCCTCCCATTGCCATCACCCCATTTTTCCCAGTGCCCTTAATTACAGAGAAATACTCATTAAAACCAGCATTAAAATCACTGCTCCTGCAGGACAGGTGGGGCTTTAAGGGGTTTCCATCATCTCAGCAAAGAGGGTGAAGAAGCTCCTCTCCCATTGCCATCACCCCATTTTTCCCAGTGCCCTTAATTACAGAGAAATACTCATTAAAACCAGCCAATCACTGCTCCTGCAGGACAGATGTGGCTTTTCCAGCATCTCAGCAAAGAGGGTTCCCATTGCCATCACCCCATTTTTCCCACTGCTCTTGCAGCACTAGAGTTGTCCAAGCCCCCAACCTTCCCCAGTGCAGGACTGCAAAATTCCAGTGTGTTCCTAGCTCTGAATTTCCAGATTTTTTAGCCATTCTTCCTTATCTGGCTGTGGAATGTGTCTGCAGGTGCTGTGTGTGCCATTCCTCCCATTCCCATCACCCCATTTTTCCCAGTGCTCCTGCAGCAATGGAGATGTCCCCAGCCTTCCCCAGTGCAGGACTGCAACATTCCAGCGTGTTCCCAGCCCTGAATTTCCATATTTTTCATCCATTTTTTCCTTTCTGGCTGTGGGATGTGTCTGCAGGTGCTGTTCGTGCCCGGGTGGTGATCCCCATGGGCTGTGGGACTGGCACCTGGCCGGAGCAGGGCACAGCCAGCACAGTGGGGCACAGCAGCCTGGCCAGCAGAGCTCTCCTGAGCCCAGCAGATGTTCCTGCAGCCTCTCTGCTCCTGGGGACCATGCCAGCCTGGTCCTGTGCCATCAGCTGTCACTTGACACCAGGAACAGTCCCCTGGCATCTTTTGTTGCCCACTGTAGAGTCAAGGACCTTGTGTTGGAGAAGGGAGGGGGTGAGGCAAAGGGACATGAATTTCTTTGGGTTATGGGGTTTCTTTAGGTTTTGAGCTTGTTCTGTCTTGTAAAAGCTTTTGGCAGTGTTTCCTGGAATGTCAGGAGCCAGGACATCCCTCTGGCTGTCCTGAGCAGCCCAGACCCCTGCCAGGGGGCTCAGAGACCCTGGCACAGAGCCCAAAACACCTGTGGGTTTGATTATGACCCATGGAGCAAATTACCAACCTTGTATGAAGATCTGCAAGCCACAACAGTTTAGGTAGAATAATAGTGAAGTTATCATGGGGTGGAAAAGTAGATTTTAGGGGTTTTGGTATGGGGGTTCAGGAGGCAAGATGGAGGGATCTGGGTGTGTCCAGCCTTTCTCCTTCTTCTTCTTGGCCTCCACCTTCTGCTGTGATGGTGGCACTTACAGATTGGTTTAGAGAAGAAGCTCACTGTCTAACATAGGTGAGAGGTATTGGGAAGTAATTGTAAATATTGTATTTGTAGTTTTTAGTATAAAGACATAACACTGCCCAGAGGAGGCAGAGTGCCTGGAACTGTCCTGCTGGACAGACCTCGGCAGGGCAGGAGAAAATTTTTTATAGATAAGGAACAATAAACAACCTTGAGACCGAGAAATGAAGAGCCCTGACTCCTTCTTCAAGCGCCAGGCTGGGAAAAGAGACTTTGGAACTTTTCTCGGGGTCACTCTGAGCAGTGAGAGATCCCGACCCTGGAAAGTGTGTCCTGCACTCCAGCCTCACGCTGTGACTTGCTGGGTTTTGTGTCAGGATCTCCTCTGCTGAGGGCAGGGTGGCTTTCTGTGCCTTCTCAGGGTGTCTCTTGGGCTCTGAAGGGACAAATCATCCTCTGTCCCTTCCCCAGCTGGGTTCTGGCTCTGCTTGCTGTGCTAAGATGATTTTTTTGTTTATGCCCAGTGACAGTGGTGCTCGTGTATTTTTGCCAGTTCCCCAAGTTCAGGCAGTGAGGCACCTGAAATGATTTCTTTCCACTTTCAGTTTTAAACACAGTCCTGTGGTGGAGGTGGCCAGGGATTTATGCCCAAACAAGCTCTGTGAGATCCAGTAGGGAGCATAAATCCAAATATTTCCTCTTACCTTTTTCCTGCTGCCACCTTGCACACACACTGTGAAGAGCCCCACTGTAAATCAAGTCCACAGGGATGCTCAGCCAGGAGATCCTGATCCCATTTCTATCACAGGCTGTATTTCATGGAATCCCAGAATGGTTTGGGTTGGAAGGACCTTAAATACCATCTAGATCCAAGCCCCTGCCCTGAGTGGGGATGCCACTCACTAGATCAGTGTCCAGGCTGGCCTTGGATATTTCCAGGCATGGTGCAACCACAGCCTCTCTAAGCAACCTGTGCCAAGGCCTCACCACCCTCACAGGGGAGAATTTCTGAGCTGGGGGTGCTCAGCCTGGAGAAAAGGAGACTCAGGGCTGCCCTCATCACTCTGTGCAGCTCCTGAAAGGTGCCTGTGCTCAGCTGGGGCTGGGCTCTGTCTGCAGCAGCACTGACACAACCAGAGCACACAGCCTCAAGGGAAATATAGGTTCGAAATTAGGAAAATGTTTTTTTTACAGAAAGAGTGATAAAGTTCTGGAATGGCTGCCCAGGTGGTAGAGTCCCCATCCCTGGGTGTGTTTAACAAAGCCTGGATGTGGCACTGGGTGCCAGGGTTGAGTTGAGGTGCTGGGGCCGGGTTGGACTCGATGATCTTGAAGGTCTCTTCCAACCTGGGAATTTTGGGAATTCTGTGATTCTGTGAAAGGAAGGAGCTTTAATGGCAGGGCAGAAGCACTGGCCAGAGCACACAGGTCTCCTCCAGGGCTGCAGCAGAACTGTCCCCATCCCAAAAGGTCTCTCTAAACCCATCTCTGCTTTTCTGTCTCTTGTCCTTCTGTGAACTCTTGCAGTAATATTTTGTTTCCCTGCCCTCACCGTGGTGTCCCCGTGTTTCCCTGCAGGCTGACGGGGAACGAACCCCTGACCATCCTCCCTCTGACCTCAGAAATGGAGGAGGCGGCCGTCAAGGCCCACTACAAGGTGTGTGACCGCCTGAAGCTGGAGAAGAAGCAGCGCCGGATGTGCCGGCGCGACCCCGGCGTGGCCGAGACGCTGATGGAGGCCATCAGCATGAGCGCCCTGGAGTGCCAGTACCAGTTCCGCTTCGAGCGCTGGAACTGCACCCTCGAGGGCCGCTACCGCGCCAGCCTGCTCAAGAGAGGTGGGGCTGGGGGCTGCAGGGGGGTCCTTGAGGGTGGGGGGTATGGGGGATCTTGGGGGTCCTCAAGGGAGGGGAGTCTGGAGCCACCTCAAGAGAAATGAGTCTGGGGGGCCTCCTCAAGGGAGGTCTGGAGGGGAGGCCTCTTCAGGAGAGGTGTGTTTGCGGCCTCCTGAAGGGAGGTGAGTCTGGGGCTCTGGGGGGCCCCTAAAGAGAAATGAATCTCGGAGCTCCTCAAGGGAGGTGGAGTCTGGGGCCTCCTCAAGAGACGTGAGTCTGGGGATCTGGGGCTCCTCAAGGGAGATGAGTCTGGGGCCTCCTCAAGGGAGGTGAGTTTGGGAGGCCTTAGGGGGATGCTAAAGAGAAATGAGTCTGGGGGCTCCTCAAGAGAGGTGAGTCTGGGGGTCTGGGGATTCCTCAAGGGACATGAGTGTGGAAGGTCTCCTCAAGGGAAGTGAGTCTGAGGGGTTCCTCAAGAGAAATGAGTCTGTGGGGCCTCCTCAAGGGAGGTGAGTCTGTGGGGTCTGGGGGCTCCTCAAGAGAAATGAGTCTGGGGGACTCCTCAGGGGAGGAGAGTCCAGGGGGTCCTCAAGGGAGGTGAATCTGGGGGCTCCTCAGGGGAGGTGGTTCTGGGGATTTCTCAGGGGCCTTCTCAAGGGAGGTGAGTCTGGGGGGTCTGGGGATTCCTCAAGGGACATGAGTCTGAGGAGTCTCCTCAAGGGAAGTGAGTCTGAGGAGTTCTTCAAGAGAGGAGAGTCTGGGGGCTCCTCAAGGGAGGTGAGTCTGGGGAGTGTGGGGAGCCTCCTCAAGGGAGGTGAGTCTGGGGGGCTCCTCAGGAGAAATGAGTCTGGAGGTTCCTCAAGAGAGATGGGTCTGGGGGGTCTAGGGGCTCATCCTGCCCTGATGGCCAGTCTGGGCCATCCTTTGCTGGTGGTGCTTCCCCAAGGTCCACCACGGGCTCCGTGCAAGGCCTGAGCTCATCCCTGGAAGTGCAGGGCAGGCAGAGAATGTGCTAATGGGGGTAATTTATGGGCTTGCCCTCTCTGCTTCCCACTGCTGGCCCTGGCTGCTCCCCTTGGAGGCTGGAGCTGTTTGTGCAGCTCTCTGCAGTTGCATTTTCTGCCCATTTCTGCTGGAAACTGAGCTGCTGCTGGAGGAGAGCGTTGGGAAGCTCTCAAAACTATCCCCTCTTTCTTTATTAATTTCTTTCTTATATTCTTTCTTTATTATTTCTCCTGTTCATTTTTCCTATTTATTTCTCCTGTTTATCATGCCAGTCTCTCAGGAAAAAGGTTGAGGAAACGCCTTTTTTAAGGAAATAAGGCAAACCAGACTGTTCTGTGCTGTCTTGTTAGAGGGGGCAAGGGGAGCCCTGTCATAGTGCAGGGCAAAACCTGCAGATTAATAATAAATAAATCCTTGCAATAAATCTGTTATTGCCAAGGATGTGAGCAGTGGGTAATTAATTCACCTGTTCTCATCAACTCAGGTGGAGATGGCCAGAAATTAGGATTATTGGAGGAGAAGGTGATATTTTTAGTTCTTTTATTTGTACCACCACATATAATCCAGTTTCTTCCACCCTCCCAGTAAAATCCAGTTCTTATTTTAGCACAATTTTACAGACAGCATTCGAGGGGCTCCAGGGCTTTAGTGCCTTCCAGAAAACCCCACACTCAGCAATAGGCCTGGACCTGGAAAAGCCAGGGTGTGAAAGGCTTCAAAGATAAGAGCAGAGGTTTGCAGGGCTTAATTAGTGAGGAGGAGTAATTCAGAAGCACCCGGGGCTTAACTAATGCACTGTCACTGACTGGTGGAAACAAGGAAAGTCCTTATGAAACCCAAGAGCTCCAGGCCAGAGCTGCAAGACATTTAAAAATATCCCTGCATGCCAGAGGAGTCCCTGGATTAGTGGTGCCTTGGGGAAGCCAAGCACTTTCTCATGCTGACACCTGGAGGCCACAGCTCGTTCCTTCAGACCTGCCTGTGCCCTGGGCAGGGTAGCCTGGAGTTAAAACCCCACGGAGACGCCCCCGTTGTCAGGGATCTGGGTGATAAATGAGAGCTCTGAGGGCTGCAGGGCTCTGCTGCTGTCTCATTCTGCCGTGGTTTATATCCCTGCAGCATCTCTGCCCTGCCCCGCTGCTGTAAATCCTTCAGGTGCTGTTCCTGAGCAGTAACACAGTGCTCTGTAAATCTTCCTCCTCCTCCTCCTCCTCTGCAGGAGCTGCTGGTTCCTGGCTCAGCATTGCAGCAAGTGGTACCCCAGGGCAAAGGCTGGCATGTATCACCCACTAGGGCACAGCTTTCCAAATCCGTCGCTCTCCTCCTTCAGGACTTTGCAAACAGAAAGGAAAAAGGGGAAAAAAACCCACTTTTTTCACTTAAAAGCAGAAAATTTTTTACACTTTGGTCACCCTGGCTGCTGGTTTGCAGCTTGGGCTGATGCAGCCCCCGTTTCTTAAAATAACAGGGGATTGTTTAAGGGACTCGTTATCCTCTTTGGATCCTCGTGCACAATTTTGGAAATGGCTGAAACTGGATAGCCAGGCCCGGCAGACTGTCAATGCACTGGGGCTTAGAATGCCTGCATTGATTTAAAGCTCATTATCTTGTTACAAAATATCTTGGTGCAATCAAATAGTGCGTGGTGGAGATGGCTTTAAAATCTGGCCAGAGCCAAATGTCACATGGAGCTCGTTGGGAGCTGTGAGATGATCCCCGTGCTGATGGGCACAGGGAATTTGGGAAGCTCTCAGTGGTGTGGGGAAGGGGAGGAGTGGAGACAAAGCTGTGGAGAGGGAGAAGCTGGCAGATGAGCTGCTCCTGCTGGCTTTCTGTCAGGTCTGGAATGCGTTGTGGTCGCACGGCGCTGACTTTCTGCTGGGATTCCACAACTGCTCCGGATTCAGCAGGGTGGAGAGCTGGGCTGCCCAATTCAGCAATTCACGCTGGTGGCTGGGAGCTGAGTGTGCAAGGCCAGCTTGGATGGGGTTTGGATTGACCTGGCATAGTGGAAGGTGTCTCTGCCCAGGACAGGATGGATCTCAGGGTCCCTTCCAACCCAAATCACGCCATGATTGCAGGCTCAGACCTCCAGGGCAATGTTGGCACACCCCATCCCATTGAGGATTCTCTGTTTGACACTGGTGCTCTTCATTCTGGCTGTGGCAAGAATTCTCCAATCCAGGAGCACAGCTGGCTTTGGTAGTGGCATCCCTCTGACAGGCATGTGGGCAGTCAGACCAGAGGTGTAACCTAGAAAAAACTGTTTTTAGTGAAAAAACATAGTTCACAAAGGATGAGAGATGCTTAGAAGGCTGATGGCTGGGAGTTGAGTGTGCAAGGCCAGCTTGGATGGGGTTTGGAGCAACCTGGGATAGTGGAAGTTGTCCCTGCTCAGGACGGGATGGATCTCAGGGTTCCTTCCAACCCAAATCACGCCATGATTCCAGGCTCAGAGCTCCAGGGCAGGGTTTTCACACCCCATCCCATTGAGGATTCTCTGTTTGACACTGGTGTCTGTTCATTCTGTGTGGCTGTGGCAAGAATTCTCCAATCCAGGAGCACAGCTGTCTTTGGTAGTGGCATCCCCCTGACAGTCTAACCTGGGGTGTAACCTAGAGAAAACCAAGGATTTTAGCGAAAAAACACAGTTTACAAAGGATGAGAGATGCTTAGAAGGCAGTTTCTACCCAGAGGAGTATCTGGGTACCCATGAGTTTTTGTTGTGTGAATTTAGAATATAGAATTTAGGATACTCCACTTATATATGAAGAATACTCCCCTCCACATATATATAATATATGAATTTAGAATACTCCACTTCCAGTGGAGTATTTGCAGTGCTGAAGGTGTTTCTGGGCTGTCAGAATATTAAAATAAGAAAATTTGTTATTTTAACTCTCACCACTCTTTGCAGTGTCCTCAGTGAATGTAGAGCTGAATCTTCTTTATTTTAGCGTCGTTTCTAGAGATGAAAAGGTTCCTGTTCTCCTTTTCCGGGTGAGCAGTAGAATGATTGGATAATTCCTACCACAATTTGGAGGTAGAACCTCAGAACCCTTGGGAGGACCAAGCCTTGGTCTCCTGGGGTGGATTTCCATCAGTCTTCCTGCTCCTGGGAGTGTTTTGGGAAGGCAGACTCTGGGAATGGCCACATGAGTTTGCTTGGAGTGTCATGAACCTCCCAAGGAACAGTTCCAAAAATGACCTGGCAGTGTCTCTGCATGTCCTTGGTTGACACACCAGCTCACAGATATATCCACTACTGTCACCATCCACTTGTGTTATTTTTGAGTGGGGGATTTCTTGAGTCCCATCCAAAGCCGTTCTGGAATTGCATCTCAAATATGCAGTCGTTTACAGCTTCCATAGCTGGGGAATGGGCAGCTATAAATACTGCCATGTTTGCTTTTTATTTCTGGCTTTTATAATTTGGATTGAAACCCTGGGTCCCTCTGGGTGTCGCTTGCCTGTCAGGGGTGTGGATGCTGTCACATCCCTGCAGGTGAGTGTGGAGGTGTAAAGAAAGGCTGTGCATGGAGGTTTGAGGTGTAAACTGGGTTTTTTTGAGTGAGATGCTGCATTGGGTGACACATCTCCTGCTTCCCAGCCCTCAGGTGTCATCTGTCAACAATTCTGCCAGTCTGGAGCAGGACCCAGTGATTTGATTCAGGAGGAAAGGGAAGAGTGAGGAGGATTGGAAGCCTCTGCTGGGTTCTGCAGTTTGGTGTCCCTTTGGTAGCAGCTGTGGTACCTCCATTTCCGGTCCAACTCTTCATGGAGTCAAAGCTTTGGCTCTGAGGGGACCTTAGAGCTCATCCAGTTCCACCCCCTGCCATGGGGAGGGACACATTCCACTATCCCAGGTTGCTCCAAGCCCTGCCCAGCCTGGTCTTGGACACTTCCAGGGATGGGACAACTCTTGCTCAACTCTTTCCATTTTCAGGCAGAGACTGTGAGTGACACAGAGTGACAGGCACCGAGCTGGCCAGATTCCATGGGCATTCCTGAATCCTTGTGCCACTCTGTCCATCATTCCTTGCCCTCTCCTGTGCCCTGTTCACCATCAGTGATGCAAGTAGAGTTTCCCATGCTGTGAGGGAGTCAGGAGGGCACAGCTTTTCCCAGTGGTGCCCAGCAGTGCCACAGGAGGAACAGGCAGGAATTGGTGCCCAGGAAATTCTACTTGAACATGAGGAAGAACTTCTTTCCCAGGCAGTGACTGAGCCCTGGTGTGGAGTCTCCTTCATTGGAGATATTCCAGAGCAGTCTGGATGCAATCCTGAGCCCTGAGCTGTGGGATGGCCCTGCTGGAGCAGGGAGGTGCCACCAACTGCCCCCCCATGGTCCCTTCTGTCACCGGCTGGGGGCTGTGTACAAATCACCAACGGGACGGGGATGTTGTGGAACATGCCTTGAGCTGTTTTATCTTCCAGCATCAGTCCCATTCCATGGTTATGACAATGGGAAGATGCCACCAGCTCACATCCCAGGCAGCAGACGAAGAATTTATGTTACAATTTACTTTATAAGTTTTTTGACCAATCACACAAAGCAAAAGCACATTGACAGTAGTTCCATCCAATCACTATAAGCACAGGTACCTTTGGTTAAAACAATGTTTGCTTATTTCAAATACAATATCTGCTTGTGAGCCTTAAAACACAATGCACACAGCTCCATTATTAAGCTTCAAACTTCCTAATATCTCACTAGATAAACTTTTCTGTAGCTTAGAGAGTTATTCTAGACAAGGGTTAATACACAGACCATTGTTCTATTTGTCTTTGCTTTTTTATAGTTTAAATAATTTTTCTGCTAACCTATCTCATGGCTACTGCTTAGCTCTAATCACAGTTCTACTGCCTCTGGGGCCTGCCTTTTGCAGCTTTCCCAAAACCCTCTGATTTTGTGAATTGCCTTACCTGCCAACCTTACTACTCTCTTACTCCATGACGCAACTCACGCTCCTCTCCCGATAGGCTTTACCTCCATTTCCTGTGAGTTTTTCCTTTCTTTAATGTAGGATTGATGGAGGGTAGCACGGTGGGTATGGATGGAGATGAGAGATCTCTGCAGCCAGGTTGTGGAACTTGGGGTTTATTGCAAAGGGCCTGGGTGCAGGGCCCTGCTGGGAGCTGCCAGCCACAGCTCAGAGCAGGACTGAGAGAGGTGGGGAGAAGATGAGAGGGTAAGAGAGTAAAAGGATAAGAGAGTAAAAGGGGTAAGAGCGTAAAAGGCAAGAGCTAAGAGACAAAGTAAAAGAAGTAAAAGACGAAAGGTAAGAGCTAAGAGACAAAGGTAAGAGAGCGAAGTTCCCGTTACAATACAATAAATCATCTTCTGTGTTGAATATTCTGATTCTCACTAACCAATCTAGTACAATATACAAATCCTACAGCATTTACATACAGCCTATAAGAATCAGTACATTACTGTACCGTGTTACATTTTAAACCCTAAAAACTCCTCTTTGGGTCCCTTCTGCCAAGCTGGCAGGGTCTGCTCTGCCCCTTGGAGCTGTCTGCAAGCAGAGGGTGTTGTTTCATCAAAAGGGGATTACCTTCAGCTGGCCACACCATTGTTGTCCCATTGTTCATTCAGTAACTGAGGTATCTCAAACTTGCTTTCATTTCAATCTCGCTTGTAGTGTCCATATTCTCAAAATCTTTTGCCAGAAAATCATATTCGTAAGGCTTTCCTATTTCATCTCCCCCAACACTTTAAGCTGCAGCTAGAGCCTGTTCCTGCTTGTCCCTGCAGGTTTCAAGGAGACAGCCTTCCTGTACGCCATCTCCTCGGCGGGGCTGACGCACGCCATGGCCAAGGCGTGCAGCGCGGGGCGCATGGAGCGCTGCACCTGCGACGAGGCGCCCGACCTGGAGAACAGGGAGGCCTGGCAGTGGGGAGGCTGCGGGGACAACCTCAAGTACAGCAACAAGTTCGTCAAGGAGTTCCTGGGGAGGAAGCCCAACAAGGACCTGCGAGCCAGGGTGGACTTCCATAACAACCTGGTGGGCATGAAGGTGCGTTGAAGGCGCCGCGGAGTGGTGGGGTCAGGCTGCTGTGGGGCTTTGGAGGGAATTATGCTGTTCTTGGGTGTGGGATAGGAGTGTTGGAGGTGAAATGGATGGAGTGATGCTCCTTCTGGAGGGGTGAAGGCTGAGCTGTGGGATCATGCCCTGGTTTTGACTGTGCAAAACCATTAGAGAGAGACTAGAGGGAAAGGAAAGGGACTGGCCAGGTTTAGGAAATATGAGGTGGAGACAAAGATTGCTGGTTCCCCACAAGGAGGAAAGGATTTCACACCACAAAGGGATGGAAAGGCTTACATGAGGTAGAAATGGAAGAAAGGTTTTATGCTGCCACAACACATCCTTGAGGGATGCTTCTCTTGCAGCAGCTGAGTAGAGCGTGGACAGTGTAGCATCTCCTTGGCCAGGTTTCTTTAAAACTGGCTGGAGAAACAGCTGGCAGGGAACCAGGGTGGAGAGATTAATTTCTGGCTGACCTCAGACCTAATAGCCCCTTCAGTTTTGTCTTCTGTGTCACCTAGAGCACAGAAACCTCCTGTGTCACCTAGAGGGGGAGATGGTGCTTGGTTGTAGAGTGCCTTTTTCCTTTTCCCATCTTTATCCTCTCTTCCTGCTCTTTACACCAACTCTGAGGCTGCCTAGGGGCCTCTCTGCAGGACTGCCAGAGTTCAGGAAGCATTTGGACAATGCTCTGGGACACATGGTGTGATTTTTGGGTTTGTCCCATGCAGGGCCAGGATTTGGACTCGATGATCCCTGTGGGTCCCTTTCCAGCTCAGCATTTTCCATGACAGATGTAAAGGACAAAGTGTCTGCGAGTGCTGGGTCATCCCAGCAAGGGGAAAAGGAAGAGGCTTTCCACCTTCTCCCATAAAATGCTTGGCTGTACCTAGCCTAGAGTTGCTCCAACACGAAAATCCCTCAGATTGGCCAGCACAGGTGCTTAGGATCAGTGTTTCATTGCACCAACCTCCAAGGGGGACATACTGCAGGGCCAGAAATAGCCCTCGAGCCTTGTTATTGTCTGTGTGATTGGATGCAGGCTTGGGGCTGGGATGGGGGACCTGGGTCTCCAGTTTCCCAGGCAAATGCAGCCCAGCCAGTTGTGCATTCTAGGAATGGCCACCCCAGCTCAGTTGTTGCTGTGTCTATGTATAAAATGTCATTCCTCGCGACGGAATTGGGGCATTGGGGAATGCCACCAGCCAGGGCTGGCCAGCAAAGTGTCTCCCCCTCTCCCTGCTACCAGATGCTCCTAGACAGCGCTGAGATCAGGATTAGAAATATCCTGGATTTAGCTGGTGTCTGGTTTTGGCTGACAGCTTTCCTGCTCTGGATTAAAGGGCTCAGTGTCTCTGAGCTCCTGTGGCAGCTCCCTGACGTGTCAAACAGGCTTTGCAGGATGATGGGACTTGTCTCAACCCTGGTGTTGGTTGCTCTGTCCCATCTTTTGGAGTTGAGTGTGCAGCAGATGGGATGGCAGTGGAGAAGGTGGCCCATGGAGGCAGTGATTCCATGCTGGATGTTTCTCTGAGATGTCCTGGCTCTCCTCTCATTCCTGAGTCACACAATACAGTCCCATCAAAACCTCCAAGGATGTGACTCTGGCACGTTCTTGTGGCTCCAGGAATATCCACCAACAGTGGCAGGGCTAAAAACCTCCCAGATGGGTTTGGCTCAACTCCCAGTGTTCCCAATCCCAGGAGCTGCAGTCAGGATGTCCATATGGCTGAGGCCACTCTTGGATTTAGGATTCGTGTCCTTAATTATCATCTGTGCTTTACACTGCACAACTCTGAGCTAAACAAACTCCAAGGATGAGCTGAGAGGTTGAACCTTCCCTTCTGTGTCCTGATCCTTGTGAGTTAGCTCCCAGGGGAAGATGCAGGACTCTCCAGCATCCTCTGCCTGCACTCCCCTTGGCACAGTGGGACTGTGGCCACTGGCAGTGGTTTCTCAGTGTGGTATCTGCAGCTGAACAGCTGAGTAACAGTTGTGACGGTTGTCCAGACACCCAGAGCCCTCCTGGCAACCCAAGTCTCAGACCTCTGCTGCAGGTCAGTGATCCACTGCTCCTATTTTCGTCCACCCACAATATCTCTGTCAAGCTGGGATTGCTGTGTGACAGCTCTCCTTTGCCTGTTTGCAGCAGCAGTTGAAATGATTTCTCTGTTTGTGCTGCTGGATATAATAATTCATTGGGCCATGGCATGGTGGAAAGCCAAGCCAAGGAGCCCAGCAGGCTCACAGCTCCACCATGGAGCCAGGCAGAGAAGGAGGGAATGCTGAGGAGGAAACTTTCAGGAGGATGGTGGTAGAAGATCAGGAGAACACACATTTGTATGGTTAGGATATTTGGCTTTAAACCCCTGGCACAATTTGGTGTCAGTAAGATGATGATCAGAGTGAGGACCCAGGCCGGCTCTGTGACTACAAAGTCAAAACTTGCAGTGCTTAATTCAGATTCCAGAATATTGAAACCAGTTTGACCTTCTTGATGTGGTGGATGGATTGTCTTTGGCACTGCTTGCTCTCAAGTGTGGATCAATACCAGGTTTGAGCTCTGCTCTACCTCCTGTTCCCACTGCAAGTGCAGGGATGAGGGGATGGAGGCTGAGAGCACCACTGCATTTCTTGCTGAGCTTGTGGATATTTCCCTTGAGGAAGGTACTGAGTTAAAAATGATTCTCAGCACGTTTTCTGTGCCTTCAAAGAGGCTGCCCACCAACCAACTCCTACCATAAAGACTTTGCCACTATCAAGCAGAGTTTTCTCAGTGACTGCAGCAGTCTGAAACCCCTTTGGACTCACCTACCGTGGTTATTGGAACAATAACTCATCTGGGTTTGATTTGGGGTTGATCAGAGGCAGTAGAGGGGTGCAGACAGCCTTGATTTTTGCCATTTTGGAGCTGAGGAGTTTAGAGCTGAAGTTCTTTCAGTGTGTGGATGTGTGTGTTCACTGAGAGAGTGGAGAAGTCTCTACCAATGATACAGCACAAGCTTGGTGGTCTCTCACTGATTCTTTACATGTCATTTCTCCCATCTAATTACTCCCAACCATGGCAAAACATACAAATAGTCCCTTGAGGCCCAGCAGAAAAAAAAAGGACCTGTGCTGGACTGACTAATTTGGCAAGCAACCATCTCCCCTCCTGGTCACCACACCAGTTTCTCCATGGTGTCACACCAGCAAACAATCCCTGTATTTCTGCGAGGGTGACATGATCCTATCCCGCCTAGTTTTAGTGTCTCTTGGTAGACGTTCTCATTTAATTATGAATTCACTTCTGCTTTTTACAACCTTGATGGGCTGCCTGTAATTTTGCTGCCACCAGTGAAATAATCACTGAACATGTTGTGCCCATGGTGGCTCACCAAGTTATATGATATGACCTCAGTGGTTAATGAAAGGGTGAGCTTGTCTAGTGTGAGGATGAGGTAATTAGACCAGGACTTCTCCAGCCTTCTCTTTATTGAAAAGCAGGAGCTCTGAATAGACCACTTATTAAAAAAGCAATTTCCCTTCCTTTGCCAGATCTACTCTCCCTTATTCAGCCATTCTTTCCGAGGGGTCTTGGGTGGAGAGGGTGTTTTGGGGGGAGAAGTCAACTGTATTAAAGCTCCATTGCCAGCAATGAAGTTTCTGAGTTATATTAAATGAAGCCCAGGCAGCCTTGCTAAAGCTCTCATCTTCTCTCCATCCTCCCCCCTTTTCCCCCTTGTACACACAAGTGCAGCCCTCTTTTGTAACCCATTAATGAAAAGGCGGAATATTAGAGCACTCAATTAGTTCCACTGGGCTTGAGTAAGTGATGTTTTAATTAAATTTGCCCAGTTTCTCAGCCAAGTATCATTAAACATGACTTTCCAACTCCCTCTCTGGAGCGTTGCTAAGTTTCTTAATCCCAGGAGTGCTGACCTCTTCCAGAGGTATGTCTGGTCAAGCATGTCTTACAGATCCAAGGGGCACAATTAAAAGGGGCTGCTGTTGCCCTAGGAAAAAAAAAATTATCATGTTCTCACTGCCTTTTCCCTTCATCCTTCCACAAACCTTTGCCTGAAGTTTATGTCTTGAGAGCTGAGAGTGTTTAATACAAAATTTTGGGGGAGGTAGAGATGGAGAAGAAGAAAAGGTCTCTCTTCCAGCAGTTTCCTGCTTTGAAACTGGTTCCTTTCATGAGGAGCACAATTAAAAGGGGCTGCTGTTACCCTCGAAAAAGAATTATCATGTTCTCACTGCCTTTTTCCTTCATCCTTCCACAAACCTTTGCCTGAAGTCCTTGTATAACCACAGTTGTCTTGAGTGTTTAATACAAAATTTTGGGGAGGTAGAGATGGAGAAGAAGATCTCTCTTCCAGCAGTTTCCTGCTTTAAAACTGGTTCCTTTCATGAGGCTTTTTTGCACAAGATGCTTTGGTGTGTGCAGAGCAAGTGTTTCTGAAGGATCACAGAATCCTGGAATGGCTTGGGTTGGAAGGGACCTACCTTAAAGGTCGCTTTGTCCCAAGCCCTTCATGGTCCTGGTCACCCTTGTAGGCTTCAATTCCAGATCCACCCTGAGACAGCTACACCTGGAACCATCTGGGATGCTCTGGAGAGGATAGAGGGAGGTGCCTGGTCTTTCCCTTGCTGTTGACTTGCTTATTTTGGAATTCCATCTGAGGAATGGCTTTTCCCCCCCAGGCAGTGCTGGCAGGGATCTCTCTGGAGGGCTGGAGATGCACTCTCCATATCAGGGAGATGTTTGCCCAGCTATCATCTGTCTGAGGAACTTCATGAGCTATCACATAACACGTTATCAGAGCATGCCACCCTCTTCATTTCTGGAGCTCCGTTGGGCAGAGGGGGGAAATTGAGACCCAGAAAGATTAAGTGACTCACTAAAGGTCACACACAGGCGGAGGGAGGCACAGTTCTCCTGTTGCAGAGACAGTGTTTACAAGCACTGACCATCCAGTCTCTCACAGTTCCTGCTCATTAACACAGTTCCAGTCCAATTCCAGGCTTTGCTGCACCTTCATGGTCTGTAATAATTGCTATTTTGGACCTTAATCCACTTGGTGCATGCAAAAAACCCAGAAGACATAAAGCATCCTTCTTGGCAGTTTTTTAGGGATGTGTTTGCAGTGAGAAATGGGGCATCACATGTTTACCAAGGTACAAATCAAACCCAGCGAATAACAGCCTGAGAAGAGCTCTTAATGTACAGATCAGTTTTCAGGGCCACCACTGGTATTAATTGCTGCAGGTTATGACAGGTAGGAATGCCCAGGCGTGCTCTCTGGATTTTCCTCTCCTTTCAGGCTGAGAATGGCTCAGCCAAAGCCTTTCTTAGGCCTGGAAATCAATACTCTGGAAAAAAAATTACTTGCTGTGTCCCATAAGTGATTGCAGTTGGTTGTTTATGTGGAGCTTTTTTAGCATGGGAAGCATGCTAGGAATACTGAGCATGGGGAAAATACTTCTGAAGTTCTCAGTTTTAAGTAGGGTTATGTTGTTCTATGCTTAAATGTTTGTGTTTTAATACCTATGTCACTGAAATATGAATGTTCCCATTTTTTAAAAAGGGAAGGGTAGTGGGAGGGGAAAACTGTTCTGAAAAAGCAGGTTGAGAACAGGCTGAAAAGAAGGGTTTTTAACACAGTAGAAGAAAAAAAATAAAGGATGACAACAAACAATTTGTGAAATTTTTATAGTTTATCCAGTGGCATTGGCCAGTGTGAAGGGACAAGTCTGGTCCACTGGTTGTGTGTGGGGACCGTGGCTGCTGTCCAAACAAACGTTAATACTCGAGCTGAGAGAGAATGACTAAGCCTATTTAAATTGGAGAGGGGACAGAGAGGATTGGATTTGTGGGGAGTCATCCCAAAGCCCTTCCCAAAGCCAGGCAAGGCTTTTCCCTGGATGATCTGCCTGCGAGGAGGCTTTGCTGCCTCCTCTCCCCCAAACCATAGCGAATGGTTTGAAGCCCTGGAGCCGCAGCCCAGCCATGACGACAGCGGAGCAATGAGTGCGGAATTCCCACGGCCGGGTGTCGGCCCTGGGCTGCTGCTGCCCAGACAAGAGTTGTCTGAAAAAAAAAAAAAAACAACAAAAAAAAAAAAAAAAAAAAAAAAAAAAAAAACACTGCCAGAGCCCCGTGACCCAGCTGGGAATGAATGGGAATCCTGTCCTCGGCGTTTCAGCTAAAACACTGAGAAATTGTGTGTTGCAGCATGTCTGAGACTGATCATGACGGGGGCACTCAGTCTGAGCTTCGCGGCGCACCATTGTTGGGAGGAAGGATTACATGTTGCATAGCAATGCTCTGCTGTGATCCCTTTTCCCCATGTAAAGCCAGTTGGGAAGGCAGTCCAGCAGAGCTATCTGGTTTCCTCCGAGTTGGAAAACCCCAAGAAAAACGGTTCTGTCTTGCTTTGTGTTTCCCTCATTCTGATTTTGTCAGTATTGGGTGTTCTCACGGCAAGGTCAGTGGGAATTTGTGTTCCTATGTCAAGCTAAAAATCCTTATTTTCCTCCCAAGCTGTTCTGTTTGATACTGCCAGACCAGGTGTTTGTTCAGAGGAGAGTGGGAGGACAGAATTCCCATGTGTGATGCCATCCCTGACCCACCACTTGTCTTTGTTTGGCTTTGATTTCATGGTAGGAGCTCTCTACAGCACACAGTACAAAAGGAATGCTCCTTGTTGCTGCTACTCTTGAGTTACTACAACCCTGTGTGGTATCTGTGGAGTTGGGGCCATGGGGAGCATGAAATATTTTGTGCCTTGCATGGAAGCTGAGCCATTCTGCTTCATATCTGTGACAAAGGTGCAGGTGGCCACATCCTTGGTGTGGATGAAGTGATTATTCAGTGGTGAGCTCAGAACAGGTTCAGGTCTGTGTAGGATGGAGGTAAATCAGGCTCTGAACTGTGATGAGCCTTGAAAAGAAAGCAGGAGCTGCTACAGCTCCTGAAATATGATTTTATATGGTAAAACCTTACTCTTCCTCATCTAACTAAGAGTTCTTTGGCTATAAAAACTGTGTTTTTCTCTGCTGGAAGAAGGATAGAAGACCTTCAAGTTTGAAAGCACGATCCAGACATTTGTCCCAGGATCCAGCCAGCAAAGCTTTCTCCAAGCAACCTGCTGACTTGGATCAGTCTTGCTCTGCTTCCTGAAGAAATGAGGTGGATTTAAGTGTCTCTGACAGGAGCTTGCACCAAGAGGAGGAAAGATCATTGTGGAAGCTGGGGAGCGGGACGGGAACCAGAAGGGCTTTGCCAAGATTCATTTTGGCTTGTGGGTGGCTGGGGCTGCAGGCAGCAGTTCCCCATCACACAGCGCCTCGAGGAGCTGCAGCGTGACTGACAGCAGCAGGGGAGGCTGCCTGGGCAGGGAATTTTTCTAGGATTTTCACTCTTGCTGCCTCGTAACATTCTTGAGCCCTTCCCGGTCCTTCCAGGAGAGGCTTTACGGGGCGGTCAGGATGCACCGCGCTTGCATGGCAGCCACAGGAAAATCCACATGCTGGATTTCATGAACTGCTGCATTCATGGGGACAGGGACAATGGAAACCTTTTATGCTTTGGTCCACCAGAGCTGTCCCAGCCACTGCTTAACAAGGAGCTAGAAGCGAGTCAGGAAAATCCAGACTGGGGTTCATGTGGAACTTTGTTTGAGCCCAGATGAGGAGAATAGAATTAATCTACCCAAATACACTTATTAGTACTCCTTGAGGGACCTTTATGCTGGTGGAGGGACAGCTGGTGTGATGAGAATGTTTTAAAACACCTCAATTACTGCAAGATGGAGATATTTAAACACCTGAGTTTCACCCAGAGGGCAGGATTCTGCTCACAGACTCCCCTGAAATAAGGAGCCTCTGTGTGGGCTGGGTCCCCAGGTTCCTGTTGGAGATAGAGATGTGCTCAGCTGTCAGAGGGAGCCTGGAGAGCTGTTCAGTGGAGCAGGTGTTTGCCTCACTGCAGGTCCTGCCCTGCTCTGGCTGCCCTGACTGCGATGAGAGTTCTGAGGTGTTTCTCAGACTGAGGTGTTTAAACTCGAGTGTTTGCCTCGGTGAGGTCAACCCTGGCTGGCTGGTGTGATTCAAGTGCCTAAACCTACATGCTTACACCTGACTGAAGGTCCTGCGCCATCAGCCAGCTGCCAATCCATCAGGATCAGGTTTTCCAACACGTGTTGGGCTGTATCCACCAGCCCCACGTGGACGCCTTGGCTGCAGCGCTCCTGCAACGTCAGCACTCCCACAGAGCTCCAGAGAGGTGGCTCCTGACAAGAACAGCCCCGAGTCCAGGTTCCCTTCCTGAGTTCCATGACCCTGTCTTGTTCAATCAGCTCCGAGCCCAGGAGCAGGACTGCAAGCTGAGCCAGTTCCTGTTGGTTTCTTGCTTTCCCAACTCCTGGGCAATGGGGGTTGCCTCCTTTTCCAGGTGGAGCAGATGCAAATGTGCTGTGGGAGGAGGAAAGGTTGAGGAAAGCCTGAAGTGATGAATGACTGCAGTGTGCAGCCCTTTCCCAAGTATCCCAGCAATTTCTGCCCGCTTTGCTGATGGTGTGGGCGTGAAATCAGGTGGAGGAGCTTTGTTTCACACGAACTCAGCTCTCACTTCTGGACAAGCAGTGAAACGGGACTTTACACCAGGGAGGGGACGGGTGAGGGTTGGGGTTTTCCCCCCTCCCCCTCGGTGTTGAAATGTGTTCTGCACGCTCTTGTCTGACATTGTGGGATTTCTTGTGGACTTGGCGAGACACTTTGGCACACAAAGCGTGACAGCCCTTACCCAAGGCATCCCAGCTGAGCGCTATAACCAGCAACACATCTCCCCCTGTAACCCGTCACCGCTCTGAATGCTACTGTGTATTATTGGATTGCACTCGCAAAGGTCTCTGGCTGTCACAGGAATGAAGTGTGACCATTGGACAGGCTCTGCTGAAGGCTGCATTATGCATATTGTCTTTCTAAAAATGTTTCTGGAATATCACAATTGGGCCAGGCCCCAATTCCGAGTCCATGACCTATTGCACGGTTGCACATGGGGCTCAGCAGGATTTGTGCAGCCAAATAATTAAGAACTGGATGGTCAGGAAATGGACTGCAGCCAGTCCTCTGCTGTCAGGAGGCCACAGCAGAGCCAGATGCCATCATGGGCACGGGGGGAGGTTGTTTTCTTCTTTTTTAGGTACCGTAGATGCCCAAAGGAAGGGCACTTTCAACAGTACTTTGGTCCCTTGTCAGGACCCAGCTTTGTCAAACAAACTCTGTCCTTACCTGCTGATTTAAGGGGTGGCTGTATCTTACCCATTTAAAGTCAACAGAATCTAATTTTGGGGAAGGGGCAGGGTGGGAGAATTAGAAATACAAATTTGTGTTCATAATCTGTTGGCAAAATGTGGGGTATGTGTGGCTGTCCAAATAACATCTCTGCTCGTGTGTTGCCCATGGAGGTACCCCAGGTAAATCTCTCTCTGGAGAAGCAGAGATGGAACATTCCAATGCTGTTTCTAAGTAGATGGATGTTGTTTTGTGCCGTGAAACTTCTTTCTTACATTGATTTGAAAAGAATTGGATCCTTTGTTTGGCATCAGTCAGTTGATGATGCTAAACTAAGATTGCTTCTTCTTGTGCTTGGGTTTGGGGTCCTGTGGTATGGAGAAGGTTCCTATCATCCACATTTCTGTTCTGGAGCATGTGCCACCCCACCTCTTTCTGTTTCTTCCACTTTTATATCTTACCTACTTATTACTGACAAAGATAAATAGGTCTTAAAATATGTATTAATCTCTTAGTTGTATCACAATTTCAGATCTCTATCTACAAAATGAGTGGCAGCACTGGACAATCTTTGTGCACCTTTCTAGTATCTTTAATTAGCCAATTAAGCAAAGTTTTTACAGCTGAATGTCACACTCTGGGAACTGAGATCCTTTTGAAGCATTTCCTGTAGGATGTGTTTTGAATGTCATAATCTGGGAACTGAGATCTTTTTCAAATATTTCTTGTAGGATGCGTTTTCTGTCTGATTGCAACAGATGTATTGTCATCAACTTTGTGTCCCTGAAGCATCTTCTAGAAAATATCATGTTTTACTTGATGCTTTGATGACTGATTCTCTCTGGGGCCGTGTGTGTGTCTGCAGGTCATCAAAGCCGGTGTGGAGACCACCTGCAAATGCCACGGCGTGTCCGGCTCCTGCACCGTCCGGACGTGCTGGAGGCAGCTCTCCCCCTTCCACGAGATCGGCAAGCAGCTGAAGCAGAAGTACGAGACCTCGCTCAAGGTGGGCAGCACCACCAACGAGGCCACGGGGGAAGGCGACATTTCCCCCCCTAAAAAATCCATCCCCGGCCACAGCGATCAAATCCCAAGGACTACGGACCTCGTCTACATTGACGACTCCCCGAGCTTCTGCCTGATGAGTCGCTATTCCCCCGGCACGTCGGGACGGAAGTGTTACAAGGACAAGAACTGCGACAGCATCTGCTGCGGCCGGGGCCACAACACGCAGAGCCGGGTGGTGACGCGCCCGTGCCAGTGCCAGGTGCGTTGGTGCTGCTATGTGGAGTGCAAGCAGTGCACCCAGAGGGAGGAGGTTTACACCTGCAAGGACTGACACGACCCGCGGCTGCTGCTGCACTTGGGCCAGCTTGGAGAACTGCTTATGGAGACAAACAGGGTTTGATTGACCTTCTGGCATCTGGAAGCTATGTTGAGACATAAGCACTTTGTAGGGTACAGGTGACCCAGCTGTGTTGCTGTTTTGTTTTGGGGTTTTTTGTTTTGTTTTCTTTTTGTTTTGTTTATCCTGTAGACTGAATTTTCATGAGGTCCAACCATGTGGAAATAAGTGCCTGTCACACTGGGGTTAGACACCAGTTGACCTTCACCTTTGTCGTCTATATAGTTTGACGGATCATTTCTCCTTGGAACATTGTTTCAGCCATCCTCCATGAACTCCTGGGCTAAGAGATTCCCTTTGACATGAATATCCTGGACTTCTTTATTCCTGGAGCTCACCCAACTGCTCAGAGAGCTGAGCAGATACAAAAGATCTTTCCGCTTTGAGTGTGGTGGTGCCGGAAGCGGACATTTATTTCTCCTAAAACTCAAGAGGGATTTGTAGGGAATGATGGGTTCTTCCAGTGGAGTTTCTGCACATGGAGCAAACCAGGCTCTGACAAAGAGACCCACTGGAAGCATCAGCTCTTTAATGACAGCTCTGTGTCCATATGCATTGTCACCAGTACAGCTCGGAAATGTTGGGTCCACCATGCTGCAGACAGAAATAGATCCAAGGAAGAGGTTGGGAAGACAGCAGAACACCAGATGTGCCTGTCCCCTTCAGTCCAATCCCATTCTTTATTTAAAACAATTCACCCAAATGCAGGCTCTTTAGCACTATCGCTGTCTTAAATTGATTTTTTTTTTTTTTAACCACTAGATACTTTTGTTTCATTTTCACTTGGCGCATGATTTATTTTTCTCTCCTCTTCCCACCTCTTGCCGATGGAGGTCAACCTGTGGTAACTGCTTCAGAAATCCCAACTGGAACTCGTTGAGTTGAATTTGGACGTGTTTCTCTTGAGTAGGACAAGAGGAATCCGAGTGCCTCTTGGAACCCGGGGCTGTCTTGCCTTGTGGAGCAGCCGTTTTGGCCTGGATCAGACCTCTGGAGGAGCTGACTTTTCTTTCCTAGGTCATCATTCCATTTACTCTAAACCATGGCAGTGGTACATGACACAAGCTGTATATAAACCCTATGACCTTAAGATGATTTTGGTTTGCTTTTTTTTAACCACTAGATCGAGAACTGTACTTTAAAAAACACACCTGCTAAATCCTAACAAACTCATGGATTTGGAATAGCCAATCGACACAGAGACAACCTGAGAGAAGCCAGAAATTTGACTGCAGGGGTTGATCACTCCCACGCTGTGAAACACATGACAACCTCCATCATTTCTTTTTTGCTTGGAAGAGGAGATTTACAATCCAGGACTTGGCGTGCCAATATTCTTCGTATAGAAGTGGATTGGAGGCAGCCAGAGAATTGCCTGAATGAAGACTTCTAAGGAAAAAATGGGGAGCAGAGCGTTTTTTGTTTGAATTTTGGTAGCAATTTTTGATTGTCCAGTAGTAGCAATTTCCACCGAGTTTCTATAAGCCATTGATCTGGTGTTCAAAAGAGGAGATTCTCAAACATTAGTAAAAATTAGTAAACAAAAAGAGAGCAATTTCCCAAGATGAACCGTTGTTTTTCAAAGTCTTTTTTTCCTTATTTAATTTTTTCCCCCCTAATTGTAGCCACTAATATTTAAGCTGTTCATATGCATCTACTGGGATGAGAAAAGATAGATTTGGGGTTTTCCTAGTTAAAAATACCTGCAGTCCAGCCTGGCACGTTGACATCGAATCTTGAGGAGGGGGCAAGGGGAGGGACAGGGTGTTGCTGATTAATAGCACCATGCTCTGCAGAGTGAAGCAAAATGTCTCTTTTTTGGTGTTTCCTTATTTGCTGTACAATTCTGGAGGTTGAGATAATGCTGGAGGAGTGAAAGTGGAATCCACATGTGGAATTTCCACCTTCCACCCCAGCAAAGCACCAGGAAGGTCTCACAGCTTTTGGGAAAGTCACCCCTGAGCAGTTTATCTAATGGTTTAAAAAATAAATTGCCTAGAAACCTATTATTCAGTGTGTATATATAGATATATATGCACACCTTGACACATAAATATATATATATATATATAAATATTGAACATTTATTTATTGTAAAGCCCTTCAGAAGGACCTTCTTATGGTTTCAATGTGGTATTATGTTAAATTCTCTTTCTCCCTCTGTCTCTCTCTCTCTCACACATATGTGCAAACTCACTGTTACATTTTTGTGTGTTCTAAAATAGCTCTTCCCCTTCAAAGTTAAACCAGATCCAAACCTGCTCAAAACAGGAACTTTGGGGTCTGAATTACTATTTCTGGCACCATTCTTTCTTTTTTTTTTTTTTTAATCTCTTCTTAATTAAAGGATGGGCCACAATTTATGTGCATTATTATTATTATTAATTATTATTATTATTATTATTGTTATATTTAAACCATGGGCCTCATTTTCCTCCTTTTCACTGGTGTCTCTGTCTCCGTTGACCTCGCTGGAGTAGCTCCACATTGCACTGGTGTGAGAGGAGAATGAGTCCCTAGAAGCAGAAGAGAGGGGAGTGTTGGCATGGATATCCTGGCCAAAAAAAATTCCAGGATGGGATGGGATGGGGTAGGGAAGCTTGGTGTGTTCAGCAGTGTGGGGGAGAGAGAGATGGGTGGGAAATCAGACAGATTGTCCAAGCTTGTCTAGAAGGAAGCAGCAAAGAGTGAATGAACTACTGAGTGAAAGAGCTCTTCTGTGTATTATAACTCACGCACTGAAGCCTGGATGCTTTCTGTAAGTATTTAAAAAAAAAGACAAAAAATAAAAAAAAAAGACAAAAAATAATTACAAAAAAATGAATAACAAGAAAAAAAACCACCACAAATTGTATTTATGTTCATGTGGATATAGTACTTGCCTGTTATATATTGTAAATAGCACGGTTTATTCTCCTGTGGTTAAAAAAAAATTATAAATAACTAAATAGTAGCGAGGCACATGTGTTAAATGCATAGGCAGTGTATAAAATATACTAACACTCTGAAATCAGGAGAACTTGTCTTCTTGGCCTTTTGACCTAGGGTGGTGAAACAAATGTGGGTTATTTTTCTTCTCCTCCCTGCACCATGCTGTGGGTGTGTTTTGGGTGGGGGGTCTTTAGTTCCAGCGTTTTCCAATGTCTGCCTTATCGTTGAAGAAGGAATTGGGGCAAAAGCCTCCTTTTGGAAAAATCCAGTGGAGCTTAAGTAGGAGCTGGGAGAGAATCTGTCAAACCATCTCAAAACCCTTTGGAGTGCTAGGCCTGGGTTTTCTGATGGTGGGAAATGTGTTGGAGTTGAATTAATTCATGGAGTATAAGTCCTACTCCATCCACAAGTCTGGAAAACCCTAAATAAGAGACTGGGAACTCCTGTATAAAACACTGGGGAGTGTCCTGTAAAACCCTTTTTGTCCCAGCTGGATTAAACTGGATTTTTCCAGAGAGGCTGATTCTGCCACCACACCATTGGATCTCCAGTGCAATTCAGTGAAATTGCTCGGTTTTGTAAAACTACTTCAATGGTGGATTTGGGTCCCTGAACTTTTTCATGGTGTCATTTCATATATATATATATATAAATATTAAAAAAAAAGTGCAAAGCAACTTTCCCCCTTTTTCTTATCCCCAGAGAAACAGGATTTTGCTCAGATGTAACTGGAGAAGGACAGATGGGTGGAGGGGAGATCTCTGGTTCCTGACCCCCTTTCACCCCCTGTCCCCCCAAAAGTGTCAAAGTGTTGGTTCTCCTAAGCTGATCCAGCCAGATCAGTTTTGGGGTGGGGGGGTGCAACCATTATTTATATAACTTTTTTATTAATTTTTTTAAAAAGAGAAGTTAGCTGATGGAAGAATATTTTTATTGAATAGTGCATTTTAGTTATGTCAGAAATATAAAAAAATATATATAATATTTTTGTAAACAAGGCAAACTGAAAACGTTTGCTGTTTTATATTAGAATTTTCTATTAAAAGAAATAAAAACCCACAGAAATAATTGTTGCACCCGTCATCTGTTTTTTAACAAGCTTCTATTCTGTGTGACTGACTCATTTATGCCGGATGTGGAGAAATGCAAAACAAGTCCTAAACATTATGTTCTCCTTATCTTCCAGTTATCAAAAACTCCAGTTGGTGAAACAAGCAGTGCTTAATCAAAGGGGATTTTTAATTATTATCATTATTAATGCTAAAAATGAAAAACTAGTAGCTTGTAATGGAAAGAAAAAAAAAATCTACCCCAAAATTTCAAGTTTACCCTTTTTTAGCTGAACATCCTGGTTTTGAGATGGGTCTGAATGGAGGAAATCCCAAATCTATTTGCAGTTATCAGGGATTTGCCACTGAGCTCAGCTGGCTTGGGAAGAACAGCTCTTAAAAAGGGGGTTGGGGAAAATAAAATGATAATCTGAGTATATTTAGGTTAAATGAAGAGGACCAAATTCCAGGCTTGATCCAACACAAGCAACTTTTATCTATTTGAATGGGGCAATGTAAAACCGGGGAGCTGGGGATTCGATCTGCCGTGATTCGGGAAGTTTGTCCATCACCTTGGGAAGCAGGGAATGATTTATGGACCCCCTGTTTTCTAAAGAACTTTTGGGATTGCTGGTTTGGAGACCTGAGTAGGGGCTAAAATAATTTCTGAGGAGATTTTGTTGTCAAGCAGCTCACTGACATCTGCCTTCCTTCAGGCCAGGTCTGGAATTCCTTTGTCCGAGGTTTTTCAGCTGCCCTGTTTTAGGGAACATACAGTCGGGTGTTTTGGCTGGGGTAGGCTTGGATGAGACCCCAGATGAAGGGACGGATTTCTCAAGGGTACTTTCATGGAGTAGATGCTGCTTAAGGTGATTTTCTGGTGGATTATGGTGCCTGTGAAAAATTCCTCAGTTGATGCTGCAGTAAAATCCGTTCTGTTCTGTACCCTGTGGAACAGGTGCAGTAAAGCTCCTCATTCCCGGTTTATCCAGCTCTGCGGGCACATCTGTTGGGTTGAGTCTGGCTTCGGTGGCCAGCTCATCCTGGATTTCAGTTTTTAGGGTGCTAACTAGGTGATGACTTTTCGAAAGTGACGTTTTCCCACAAGAAATGCAAGATGTGGCCTTTCTGGACTGCATCGCTCAGTACGGCACAGGATCAGGTCCAGAGGAACCATAGGAACCATGGAATGTTTGGGGTTGGAAGGGGTCTTCAAGATCCATCTCATTCCAACCTCCTGGTTAGATCTGCTCAACCCCCTGAAGCCTGATCATGGGTACTACCACTGAATAGCTCTTAGATCTATTTTTCACCAACTAACATTGGATTTGACCAAATTATTCACAAGCAGAATATTTCTGAATAGAGCAAATAAAAGGAAAAAAGGGAATCTTGAGGCTTTGTGGGTGGGGAGGAAAGGAAAATGGATTTGGCAGCACAGTTTTACTCTGGCTTCCTGTAACTACAATTCCTCAGGTGCAGGGAGGGAGTGGGGAGTGAGGCCAGAATTTATGCAGACACATCGAATTCACCTGTCAGGGGAAACATCAGAATTTTGCCTTTCTCTCAGTTGTTGCTGAGTGTTTTCAGAAATGGGATAAAACCCTTCTTAGCACTGGGCAAGATGACCCAAAAGGCCAGGAGATGACTTCCTTCAGGGGTGTTGGGAGAGGTGTTGGCACTGACGTGGGTCTGGAATCACCCCCTTGGGAGAGGAGCCCCTGGTCTGCAGCTCTGGGGCACCTCTGGGAGGTGCTTGGCCCATGTGGAGGTGCCAGTTCTCCCTGCTGACAGTAGAAGGGGATAAGGACATCCAGCTTAGTAAAGGTGAGATTGAATTCAGGAAAATGAGGAGATGTGTGGGTAATCCTTCCAGCTCCCCTTGAGCATGGATCCATCTGAAACACCAATCACCAAACCAGCCCAGGAATTTCCCTTGGACCACCCCCACCTTTAATAATTTGAAGCAGGAATGTAAAGTCTAGGATTTGTTTTGCACACCTGGGATGGCATTTCCTTTTAAAGGGAGGTGGGAATACTAACATGAAGGATTAGTATTTTTCTTGTTTTTCTTTTTGTTTTGTTTTGTTTATTTTCCAATGTCTTATGGGAGCCTAAGTTATTTTTCTCTACCTCATATGTACAGCTTGTAGGTATAAATCTGATTCTGAGTGACTGTTGAGAATGTATTTAAGTTATTTAACATCTTTGTATAACAAAAAAAAAAGAAAAAAAGCAAGAACAAATGAAACAATAAATGTATTTTAAATTATACTTGAAGCGTGCTCCTCTTTCTTCACATCTGTTGGAAAAGTCTTTTTACAGTGTTTGTGGGAGATCCTTCTTTCAGCCTTATTCATGAACATAAGCCTGGCCTTGGGGCTAATTTAAGCCCCAAAAGTGGTGCCCTGAGCTGGAGAAATGCCTCTCCATCCATTGCAAATGACATCATTAAACAAGCTCAGGAGGCTGAGGGACTCCATTGGCTTCCCATGGGATTCCATGGTCATCATACTTTGCTGGAGAAGTCAGGATACCTTGGCAGAGTGTCCCTGTCAGGATGTGATTCCAAAATAACTGCCTGGAGCTCAGAATAGGTTGGATGTGGCCAAATTTAGTCTGGGGGAATGACAGCAATTTAAAAAACCTGTTGTTATCCCAGGCTCTGACTTGCTTGACCCGTTGATGTCAATGTGTCCTTGCCTGGCACGTTGTCTTGCTTGATCAAATGTCCTTTTCTTAACAATGGGCCTCTGGAGCTGTTCAGTTCCTCATTGCAACAGAGCTTTAAATACCCAGGGTTGGGAGGGACCCACGAGGATCCTGCAGTCCAACAATCCCACCCTGGGCATCCCTGAGGGTGTTGTCCAAATGCTCCTGGAGCTGGGGTAGCCTTGGAGCTGTGACCATTCCTAGGGCAGTGCCAGCACGCTCTGGGGGAAGAAAATGTCCCTGATATCCAACCTAAACCTTGGAACAAGACCATCTTTAAAATCCCCTCCAACCCAGACCATTGTATGGTTCTGTTGCTTTGAAAACTCTCACTTGTGTCTCCAAAGGGTTTCCAAAGTCCCTTTGGATTTTCAACCCTCTCCTTCCCATGCACACAAAATTCTTGCATTTATTCATTTATTTTACATTCCAGTCCCATTTCCTGCTGTGAGAAAAGCACCCAGGCTTTTAATCCACCCCTTCAGAGCTGGTTCCCCATTGCACAGAGTCAGCGCTGCCATCCTCAGACAGAAATGCTGGAGCTTTACCCAGGATTGTGCTGGCGTTGGGATGGTGTCCCACTGCTGTTCTCCTCACAGATGATTATTCACCCAAGGATTGTTTGCTCAATCAGTGAAAACTCTGCTCAACCAATGCTCCTCCTGCTTTTGCTTTGCTTTGTCCAATCTTATGGTGAGAAACATCAGCTTGAAGCTCAGAGGAACCAGGCAAACACTTTGATCCAGGTATTTTTCATACAAGCATGGAATGGGTTGGTGTTGGAATTCAGGACATCCCTCTGGCTGTCCTGGATTGCCAGGACCCGTGCCAGGGGACTCAGAGACCCTGGCACAGAGCCCAAGATGCCTGGGACTTTGATTATGACCCATGGAAAAAATTACCTTATATGAAGATCTGCAAGCCACAAAAGTCTAAGTAGAATGATAGTGAATTTATCATGGGGTGAATAATAGATTTTTGGGGTTTTTAGAATGGGGGTTCAGGAGGCAAGATGGAGGAATCTGGGTGTGTCCAGCCTTTCTCCTTCTTCTTCTTGGCCTCCATCTTCTGCTGTGTTGGTGGCACTTTTGGATTGGTTTAGAGTAGAAGCTCACTGTCTGACATAGGTAATAGGTATTGGAAAGTAATTGTAAATATTGTACACGTAGTTTTTAGTATTAAAAATATACTGAATAGTGCTGAACAGACCTCAGCAGGCCAGAAGAAGAATTTTATAGATAAGAAGCAATAAACAATCTTGAGAACAAGAACGGAAGAGCTCTGACTACTTCTTCGATAGCTGGGCTGGGAAAAGAGACTTTGTGACACATCTTGGGGTCACTGTGAGCAGCAGAAGTCTCAAGAGGTTGGGTTGGAAGGGAGCTCAAGGATTACCTAATTCCCATCCCCTGCCATGGGCACCTTCCACTAAACCAGCTTTTAAACCAGAAGAACGAACAATCGGAGATGATGGGATGGGAGGTGGATCCACCTCGGCTTTGCTTCCCACCAAACCCTGCAGGGCAACCTTCTTCAGCTTCCCAACCGACCTCCCATTTGCACTTCCTGGCAGTTGGGTAATGGGAACTGGCAGGTCTGGAACCTCACAGGCAGCCCCTTGAGGAGCTGCTAATGGGAGCTGTAAAGCCGCAGGAGCCCGAGGATGTGGTGGGGTTTTCACAGCTGTTCCCGCAGAGGAAGTGGGTGACTCAGAGTGCATTGTAAGAATCTGGGATTGAAACAAGGATCACATGAGAGATTTCACCTCCAGAAAAATAAAATGGGTTTATTTCCTCCTTTTTCTCACGTTGTTTCCCTCGGCATCACTGAGATGCCTTGAAGGTGGTGTCAGGCTGCAGCTGGGGATGTGCTAAGCAGGAGGGGAGCATAAGAAGAAAAATCCAGTAAAAAGAGTTGCCTTTAGCTTAGAAAGAAACAATGACTTGCCTGAATCTCTTATAAGCTTTCAGGTACACTGAGGGATGAGTTTTGTGTGGAGTTTTGTGTAACCCAGCTGGGGAACCAGTGATGGAGCACAGATGAGTGGAGAAGAGCATGCAAAGAAAAACACAGAATGAGGAGAAAGAGAAAACACAATGAAGGGACAAACTTTATACTGAGCTTCCTTTTAACCAGGCATGAAAGACTAAAATCTGACTATTATTTGGACAAAAATAAAATTAATCACCAAGAGATGAGATGGAAGAGTCAAGTCTCAAAATCACAGAATGGTTTGGGTTGGAAGGGACCTTAAATTTCCTCTCATTCCACCCCACTGCCATGGAGATGGACACTTTCCACTGGACTTAAGTTGCTCCAGCCTGTCCTTAAACACTTGATATTGATTCTTCATCATCATCATAATCATCATTAACATCATTAGCACCATTAACATAGCTCAAGCTGTGTAGTCGTTTTGAACACCTCCTTTTAGAGGTTCTAACTGAGCTGCTTAAAGGACTTCTTTTAGTCTAAACAGAATGACAAACACAGGGCCAGAGAGGTGAAAGAGGGCCAGAAATGAGACATGGCTTGGCCAAGCTCATCCCTTAATCACTCTGAGAGCTGGGGCCAGGTAGTGGGAAATGCCCTCAATGCTGTTTGAGATGTGGGGGCACCACAGGTGAGCAGGGCAGAGCCCCAAGTTGTGCCACAATTCAGAGCTCACCTCCTGCTCTGTGCTGTGGGATGTGGGTGGGAGAGCAGAAGGGTTTTCCTGCTTCCCAAGGAATTTATTTGAAGCTGTGTCCTCCATTTCTGCAGTGGGAACCATAACTGGAGATGATGGTGAAGGTGCAACTCCCTCGTGAGCTGGTGGCTCCAGGGTGTAACAGCTGCCAAATGCAAAATGGGGAATTTCCCTCAGGATCTGGGATATCCAGGTGGTGGGAAGTTGCTTGGAAAAGAGGAGGAGGAGCCATCCAACCTTCCTCATCCTCTCCCAGACCGTCTCTGCTCCCGCTTCCAGGAGTTATTGTCGGTACAGGGAGTGGATTGGACTTTTTGGCTACAGCTCCATGATTTAATTAAACACAGCCCTCCTGCTGATGCCACATGGCCTAAACCAGCCCACATCCAACCTGTGAAATGTCCTGGCCTTCCAGAACAAGGTGTCTCCATCAAAAATATCTCCTGGGAATGGCCCTTGGCCCGTGCCAGCTCCTGAGCCATGCCAAGGAATTACTTGGGAGCTGCTTTTACCTGAGCCAGCAGCACGCCAAGGATTTTCTAATATTTTAACAATTTATTTGAGCAAGTTCCACTGCCCAGGAATGTTCCTTGCCACTTTTTAAATGGGCTAAAATCAATGTAGAATTTCAAGTGCTCTGCAAGTAACTCTCACAAGCCAAGCCTGAAGTGTTTTGGGTTGGTTCTTTGATTATGGTGGTGGAGAAACCACATTTCTGGAAGGATGACCTTCCTGGCTGGACTTAAAGAATTAACTGAAGGAATTAAAGCAGGGAACAAGTCCATGGAGCTGCTCCAGCACATCAGCTTCTAGCTACCCCTGAAGTAATGGTGAGTAAATATAATTGGAGCTTACAAAACTCATGATTTTTTTTGTATAAAACGTGGCCAGACCTTGAAAAAAGCCTCATATCAAATGACAAAGTGGGGGTGACCCATCTGGGGGCTTATCAGTGTTTGTAGGCCCTTAAAACCCTTCCATGGCTTCCTTCCACATCCTCAAGGACTGAACAGCCAAAGCTTCCCTCAATTATCTACATGAGGTCCTATCTAAGGAATGCAGGGGCGCAACCTCCACCTGGGACAATCAGTGGGATTTAGAGGGAATGATGCCTTTCATCCTCCTCTTCCTCCACTCTTCGTTCCTTAGGTTGTTGTTGTGTCTGGCCCTGCACTCATTTATTTATTTCTTGTTTGAATTCCCTGAAACTGGTCAAAAAATGTGAGGCTGTAGCACTTGGGGTGTGGTTAAATGGTGAATATGGTGATGCTGGGTTCAGCTGGGCTTGGTGATCTTAAAGGTCTTTTCCATCCTAAATTATTCCCATTAATGATTTACATTCCCATATCCTATAAAGGTAAAGGTTGGCAGCATTCCCTGCAGAATTCCAAACCCAGGGACTGGCACAAAATCTTCTTGAGTTAACAGACAGACCCTGATGGCTCCTGACCAGACCAGAATCTCAGATCCACACAACTAATACCAGAATATCAATTATAAACATCAGAACATCAATTACAAATACCAGAATATAAATTATAAATATTAGAATGCATATTATAAATATTATAATATAAATTATAAATATTAGAATTCAAGCCCAGAGCCTGGTTTTTTAATCCATTTCCCACCTCTCCTTCGATGATGAACTCCCCAGTATTATTCCTGTCTTGGGTTCTCTTTCATTCCTGGCCTTCTCAGCTTCCTAGGGCAGTGTTAATTTGCAAGGTGCTAATTACAAGGGCACTCAGCCTAAATTTACACTCATTTCTCCCTCTCACTTGCAGGGAAGAATCTCTCAAAGGATTAGGACAGGTTGGACGGGGCTTGGAGAAACTTGGTCTGGTGGGAGCTGTCCCTGCCCATGGGACAGGGATGATCTTTAAGGTCCTTTCTGAAATAAACAGGGCCAGGAGAAGAATTAAAAGTGATCAGCTCAGGATTGGGCAGCTCGGTGGGCTGCAGTCTCCCGTCGCCTCTCCCAGGGCGACTCAGAGGAGAAGAATAAGCACAGCTCTGTCCACCAGGGGCAGAGCTGGTGGAATCGTGTCCTCGTGGGAGCCTTTAGGGCGTGGTGTTCCCGTCTGATGTTGATTTTGCTGGCTGTCTTAGCCGGCCCTCATCTCCGGGGACAACTCCCGTGGTCAGGGCGAGAGGGACTCCGAAGGTGTTCCGCATGTCTGCAGGCTCAGCACTCGGCTCCTCACGTCCAGACATCACTCCAGTCTCTCAGCTCTTATTTGGCTCGTTGTTTTTTGGGGTTTTCTCAGTACGTTTGGAGCCGTAGTCCCCCACAGCATGCTGGTCCTGGAGTCACTTTGCAAACCTCCCCTCCGGGTCTCTTCTCACTGTTCGGGAAGGTCCCCACCCGTTACTGTCTCGGAGAAGGGCCATGAACTCGCCCCAGCCAGGGCTTTTACTAATACAAAAACGACCATTAACGACAACGACCCGTAATTACCATAACACAGGCAGCAGCCCAGCAGTAGTGGGAACCTTTTTCTCACAGAAAAAACATTAACCGAAATTTTTGTTCATTACACTTTCCAACCCAAACCAACCTGGGATTCTATTTTCTAAAAGTAAATTCTACTTTAAAGCTTTTCAGGCTCTCCCTGAGTGATGTCCCAGGAGAACTGGGCAGCCCTTTTGGGAGGGTTGAGGGAATAAAATGAAAATAAAGTGGTTGGGCACTGAGGTGTTGACCAAAGGGATCTCCAGCCTAAAGAAATTCCCTAAAACCTGCTGGGAAATTCTACCAGTTAACCCTGCTTGGTGAAGCCCCGGTGTGTCTGAAATTTCACTTATTTTTGTAAGAATTAAGGATGAAAAAAATGGGGTTTGTTACGTCTAACAACATAGAACTAAAATTATCATGGTCAGAGTTTAAAAAAAAGGCATAAAAAAGACATTTGGGACATTTTGTCTGATTTGGTGTCTTGGTTATGAATGGCCAAATGTCCCAAACATCAAGGCTGGTGTGGAATCATGTTTTCCATGAGCCACCCCTCTCTTGTTCCTCTATTTGTTGTCTCCTGAGGCAAGGAAACTCCAATAAAATCAAAGTTTTCCCCTCCTCAGGTGGGAATGACCTCACTTGTGCCTGTTTTCCTTTGTAATTCCTTGTGACAGTCACTGGGACACCAACCCAGCTCCAAAACTACAGGGCCACAGTGAGGAGGGGATTTGATTGTAAATGAATTTTATTTCTGGATTGCATTTGCCTTTAACTTTGAATTTTCCCTCTTAAAAATCCTACTTCAGATAAAAATCCTTTTAATCAGCTGCCATTTGGAAAAAAAATCATAAAGAATGAAGAATGAAGAATAAAGAATGAAGAATAAAGAATAAAGAATAAAGAATAAAGAATAAAGAATAAAGAATAAAGAATAAAGAATAAAGAATAAAGAAGCCATTCCTGACTTTTTTTGGATGCTCTGGGCTGGTGGTGGCCTTGCCCAAACCATGTTTGGTTGAATCTTCCTTGGTTTATTGCAGCAATAAATTGCATTTTGAGTCGAAAGTGGGATCTGTAGTGGGAGGGCTTTGCTGGGGAGAAGCTGAGCTGAGGGTTTCCACTTTCAGTCATGGTTTGAGGCTGCAAAGGTGGGAGAAACAGGCACAGGTGAATTTTTCTGGTGACAGAAAAGGTTTGGTGACAGAAAATGAGCTGGAAAAGGTTATTTCAACAGCATAAACAGGACCGTGGATTGGGTAATGTTTTAGGTTGTTTACTTTTTATCTGTGCAAAAAAGAAAGTTTTTTTGTTGAAAAACTGAGGAAATAATTAGAAATTCAGCTCTGATGCATCAAAAATCAGAGTTCAACAATTTCCGTTCCCACTTTCCCCAATGGATTGGTCTCCTGGGCACAACAGATTATCCTGATGGATGAAATGTCCCCTCCATGGGACATTAATAGGCCAGGAAGTTTGGGCTGTGTCTCAGCAGTGGCAAGAGATATTTGAGTTTTAATTCTCATTAAAAAAAATTAAAATAATTCTTTCAGTGCATGGAAGTACAAAGGAAAGGATAACAGGGAGGGAATCTGATGAAAAAAGCAATATTTTCCATGAAAATCATTATATATTTTATTTTAAAAAGGTAGCTCCACTGCAAGAATTTATGGGAAATTTTAGGTTTTCTGCAGACAAGAGGATTCTCAGAGATCATCAGGAGAATCCTGAAGATTCCTGATCCAATTTCTTGGCTCCTGATGCCAAGATGTTCCCAAGGCCAACCTCACCCAAACCACCTCAATTTTACCTCTCACTCACCCAAAATCACATCTGAGATGTTCTGCAGCACTCTGAGAGGGGGAGGGTTGTTTACATAAATCCATATTTCATTTTTATTTTTGGATTCTGTATTGTGAATTTCCGAGAAATCCAGAGCCAGTTCTAGCAGGCTAAACACACTCAAAATGCAAAACAAGCAGCTGTGTGGGAGGCCTGATAATTTAAGTATTCAGGAGTTATAGAACTGAAAATATGGTTCATAATTTAATTATTATTCATTTTAAATTAGTTGTTTTTAAAATTCCTGTTATTTTCTGTACAAATAATCATTCTGGAATATTTTTGCTTTACACAGAGCTTTTAATTCCCTGTTTAAAGTATCTGTGTAGAACATTTGCTGTAGGAATCACCAATGGAAGGAATGTGAGTTATTGCTGATTATTTTGAGGAAAGAAAAGCATAAAATGGGAATGGTATATAAATTATTTATTTATTTAAAACCTTTTTGCTGGATGCCCACCTCAACTGAAATGGGAATTATTATGGCAACTGCCAAATATCCTTTGGAATCAATCCGCAATTCCTGACTTCCCTGTGGTTATTCCCAAGTGTTTTCTTTTATTCTGGAGTTGGGGGACAAAGTGTGGCTCCAAACCTTCCTTTTTTCAGGGTGGGAATTCTCTCCATGCTCTCCCCTGCCCCAGAGAAGAGCCAATTGCACATTTGTTTTCGTTTGAAGAGACAGCTGTCTGCTAAGGAAGGCAGGAGCGTCCCTCGAAATGGAAAATGTAAACCACAGAATCACAGAATCACAGAATTTTCAAGACTGGAAGAGACCTATAAGATCATCTAGTCCAGCCGATGTTCTAACTGTTCAGCTAGATCATGGCAGCAAGTGCCACATCCAGTCTTTTTTTAAATTCTTCAAGGGATGATGCCTCTACCACCTCACTGGGTAAATGATTCCAGTTTCTGACCACTCTTTCTGTGAAGTATTTCCTTCTTACTTCTAACTTACATCTAGCTTGACGCAACTTGAGACTGTGTCCTCTTGTTCTATCCGTTGTCGCCCGGAGAAAGAGGCCGACCCCCAGCTCACTACAGCCACCCTTCAGGAAGTTGTAGAGAGTGATGAGGTCACCCCTTAGTCTCCTTTTCTCCAGGCTGAACAACCCCAGCTCCCTCAGTCGCTCTTCATATGGCTTGTGTTCCAAGCCCCTTATTAGTTTCGTTGCTCTCCTCTGGACACGCTCAAGTAACTCAACGTCCCTCTTAAAGTGAGGGGCCCAGAACTGGATACAGTACTCCAAAACCCCCTCCATCCGAATTATTATAATTTTGAAATTAAGGGTGTCTCAGGCAAAGATATGGGAATAGGAATAGCAGTTCTTTAATAGGAAAATTAAAAATAAAAATGTAATAGTGCAAACAAAAAATCCCCAAAAACCCAAAAACCTGCCAGACCATGTCCAGCTCCCCAGTGTGTGTCAGGGGGTGTCCCAGCCCCATCCCATGGGGGCTCAGCCCTCCTGCAGTGCCAGCTGTGGCTCTGCTGCAGCAGGGATCCTGCACAAGGGGGGAGTTTTCCTCTGCAGCTCCAGGGCTGCTGCAGATGGGCCTGGGCTCCCTCTGGCCATGCAGGGCAGCAGAAAGCTGCTCCTCTGGCAGTGCAGGGGGCAAAGGCTGCTGTGCTGTGCCAGGCTCAGATTGGATCCAGGTAGGAATGCTTGGCTCCTCCCCTGGGCGGAGCATCTCCCCATGGGATGCTGGGATTGGATCAGCCCTGCAGGGACACTCAGTGGCCATGGACAGCAGAGATCTCCTGCAGGGAGGGTTGGCTGTGGGAGAGAGAAAGGAAAAACTGCCCCATGGACAGCAGAGAACTGCCCCAGCTCTGACAGATGAGGATAGAACACACACACATAAATCTTACAACCCAGGACAACATTCCATGTTCCATCCTGGCACGGGCACCTCTCCCTTCCCACAGGGATGTGCCCGAATGGGTGGAGGATGTGGAATAGTTGGAAACACCCCTGCAGGTGCTGATGGGTAGGGATTGCATTGGGACATCTGCTCTGCTGGTCTCCACATGGCCTTAGCTCACACTGGGGTAATTTACAGAATAAATGGAATTCCATGAGATGCAGAGTTTTAGGAACTGTTGCCTTGGCTCTGCCTCCCTTCCCCACGCTTCCTGATTCCATATTGTCTCTCCACAGCTTCATCAGTGCTTCCAAACTTGGAATTTCCCCCTATAGCTCCCATTGCTCCCTAGAAAGGCTCCACTTCCCACACCCTGATGTTTTTCACGCCAGTGACCTCAGCTCCTGGCATGTGGAAGACAGGGGAAGATCCCAAATGGATGCACCCTGCATTCCCAAGCCACTTCCAGCAGCCATAAATAACAGTGTTTGGAATCAGCTTGATGATAGAAGTCAAAGCATTGCATGTTTGGGGCTGTGACATCTTAATTAGCCATGAGCCAGGCCCTGGAATTTTTGCCAGCTCATGATTTTTTGATAATTTATGATGTTTAGAAATTAGATATTTATTTTTAAAAAAAAAGTTGGGACTTTTTCATTATTCCTTTTTCTTTATTTTTAATTTTTCTCAGGAATATATTCTGTTATACATTTTAAAATATCAAATTTCTAGTATGCAAAAAAAAAGAGCCATTATTAATTCCTGCTTTTAGAGAATGTTTTGCATTTCTGCAGCTACCTGGATTTTCTTTGGAATCTTCTTCCTCTCTTTCTGGTTTCTTTCTCTCCCTTTCTCTTTTTTATGCTTTCTCTCTTTCCTTCTCTCAGTTGGTGACACAAAAAAAAAAAAAAAAAAAAAAAAAAAAAAAAAAGCAGGCAATGATGTTGCTGCTTCTGTTCTAATTGTGCCTGGAGAAATTTGTGTTAAGGCCTGGTCTGAGCTGTATTCTGGACCAGGAACTGACCTGATCCTGCAGCTATTTTAATCAGGATTTATTTTTTTTAGTCATTCAAAGGGCTTTGAAGGGTCCTGCACTGATCCAGTGTTATCTCATGGTGTCTATATCTTTATCTTATCTTTTTACAACCCCTTATCATTACTGTCATGTGATAAAGCTGAAGTTATCTGCACCAGCGTGAGGCAGGGGTGCAGCCTCCACTCCTTCATCTGGGAAGAACAGTTGAGACCGTTCAGGTTATCTCAGAGGACACGAGATGCCCAGTTCTGAGCAGCTGAGTTCAGTCTTGGACATCCCAAAGGCCAATCTGGGAGATTTCACTGCTCTGGTCCCACTTGGAGAAACTTTCATGGAATCACAGATTATCCCAAGTTGGACAGGACCCATCAGGATCACCAAGTCCAGCTCCTGGCCCTGCACAGAGCATCCACAAGAGGCACACCCTGTGCCCAAAGGCCTCGTCCAGACTCTTCTTGTTGGTCTTACAGGTCAAGAAAGATTAACCCCAAGGCAAATACTGGGAATAGCCACCAGCCCCAGGCTCCCTCTGCTTTCTTCCCAAGTTATTTTCTCCCAGCTGTGACTGCCCCATGGCACTCACCATGGGCAGGGAAAGAGGACTGAATTTGCTTGGACATCCCAAAGGCCAATCTGGGAGATTTCACTGCTCTGGTCCCACTTGGAGAAGACTTCATGGAATCACAGATTATCCCAAGCTGGAAGGGACTCATCAGGACCATCAAGTCCAGCTCCTGTCCCCACACAGACCATCCACAAGAGCCACACCTTGCACCCAAGGGTGTTGTCCAAACTCTTCTTGATGGCCTTTCAGGTCAAGAAAAATTCAACCCCAAGGAAAATATTTGGAATAGGTGGCAACCTCAGGCTCCCTCTGCTTTCCTCCCAAGTTCCTTCCTCCCAGCTGTGACTGCCCCATGGCGCTCACCACGGGCAGGGAATGGGGACAGAATTTGCTCCCCTGTGCAGTGAGGGGCTGTTCCCACCCCACAGGAGGAGTCACATCAGTGCCACCCAGAATGAGGCACTCAGCACTAACGATCCCTGTCCCCTTGGAGCCCAACCTGATGACCACAGCAATGGCCCAAATGTCCTTTTTGCCACCAGGTGGAGCTGGGAGAGAATTCCTTGGAAGGGGCCAGCTGTCAGCACCCCAGGATGACGGCACGAACAAAAGGAGGAATTTTTGTTCGCTCTTCTGGTTGCTCCCAGTGCTTCTCACAGAAAATTCTCGTCTTTCTCACAGGGAAATTTCCTCATGAAAAGCAAAAAAAAAAAGGGGAAATCACAGACTGTTTAATTTGCAATGAATAATCTGGCCCCTCAGGTTGGGAAGGACCTTGGGACACTGAGCACATCCAGAGGGGACAGCGAGGCTGGAGAGGGGCTGGGAACACAAACCCTGTGAGGAACCCCCGAGGGAGCTGGGGGTGCTCAGCCTGGAGAAAAGGAGACTCAGGGCTGCCCCCATCACTCTGTGCAGCTCCTGAAAGGTGCCTGTGCTCAGCTGGGGCTGGGCTCTGTCTGCAGCAGCACTGACACAGCCAGAGCACACAGCCTCGAGCTGCACCAAGGGAAATACAGGTTGGATAGAAGGAAAAAGTTTTTTACAGAAAGGGTGATAAATGGAGTGATAAAATAGTGGAATGGCTGCCCGGGGAGGTGGTGCAGTCCCCATCCCTGGGTGTGTTTAACAAAGCCTGGATGTGGCACTGGGTGCCAGGGTTGAGTTGAGGGGTTGGTGCTGGGTTGGACTCGATGATCTTGAAGGTCTCTTCCAACCTGGTCATTCTGGGAATTCTGGGGATTCTGTGAACTCCTGTGTGGCTGGTTGGAACCTGATGACTTTTAGGATCTCTAAACCCAAACCTCTGTGGGATTCTGGGATTCTCTGGCTTCAGAGGAGTAGTGGAACAGAGGAACAGCACTGTCATCATTTACCTCATGCGCTACTTCTTGGTCAGTGTTCAGTCCTGCCTGTGGCCACCTCACAGCTCAGGACTGTCCAAGCTTGCTGGGAACAAGGCTGGCTTCAAGCTATTCCCATGGAATTTCTGTCCCCACACCTTGGTGATTGCTCAGAGAATGGCAGCAGCGTTCCTGAGCATCCTGTTGGATCAGCCCTGGGCCAGTGGGTGTGGAAATGCTCTGTCCTTGCCCTTCTCCCATCCACGAGAGGCTCTCAAGCCCAGGAGACACTGAGACAGCTTCTCCCACCCAACAGCTCATGGGAGCCCTTCTATAGACAGGTGGGGTTGGTCTTTTCTTCCAGGCAACAAGGAGAAACCTCTCCACCACCAGCTAAACATCCCACCCTTGGCAGAGCAGAGCAATGTTTTCCAGAGTGCTCACCAGATCATAGAAACCCAGAATGGTTTGGGTTGAAGGGACCTTAAAACTCATCTCATCCCACCCCTGCAACCTTTCGTTGCTCCAAGCCCACCCAGCCTGGCCTTGATCACTCCCAGGGCCATACACGATTTCCCTGGGCAACCACCACCTTCACAGTAAAGGGTTTTTCCCTCTCAATTTTACTTGCACCCAACCAGGGTGTTTCTAGCCTGTCCTTTTTTGTTTCCCCCAGCTGTGCCATTCCTTCCTCAAGCTGGTTTATGTCTTTTCCATACACTCGGCATCTTTCACAGGGCTGCTGGAAAGGCTTTGCAAGCTCCCATGGAGGTACCCTAGGTAATAAAATTCATGTTACTGAATGCTGTGCAAACAAGTGAGGTCACCCTGTTTAGTAAATCTGTTTTTCCCCCGACTGAGGATAAAACCTTGTTCTCTCAGAATGCTGGAAAGTCTTAACACCTTCCTTTTTTCCCTCTCTTTTTTTTTTTTTTTTTTCTTTTTGCTTCTTTTGCTCATTTTCAATTCCCTCCATCGGTTCGCCTTGTGAGTATCCCACCTATTTATCCAATGCTGTTATTGTTGTTGGATGACTGGAAAAGATCTGCCTTTGGTGAGCAGTCTCCCAGCCCACAATGCTGCCTTTTTCTCAGCAAAGACGCTGAGGATCACTAATACCAGCTTTATTTTCCTTGGCACTTCCAGAGCTGGAGCCACCCAGCCTTTCCTTGCCGAGTGCTTCTTAATCAATATTAAAGGGCTGAGAGTGCAGGCAGCTTCCCTCTGCAAATAATTATTAATCAATGGTGTGGGGCTTTGGTGGGGAAGGGAGTTCAAGAAGCCTGAATTGGGTTTTGGCTGAGGGGATGGGTGTTTATGTCAGGTATTGCTGTTTAGATTAGATAGAAAAAAATGACATTTTTTTACAATGAGGGTGGTAAAACGCTGGCACAGAGAGGTGGTGGAAGCCCCATCCCTGGAAACATTTAAGGACAAGTTGAACAGAGCTCGATTTTGTTGAAGATGTCCCTGCTCATGTCAGGGATGTTGGAGTAAATGACCTTTAAAGGTCCCTTCCAACCCAAACCATTCTGCGATTCAAGAATCCACCTCAAGCCCAGACTTAATTTGAAATTCTGGAGGAGCTCAAGTTGTATATTGACATTTCTTTAATTTAAGGAACATGTAGGTTCTTAATTGAATCAATATATTTTGAAAACCAAGGGTATAAGAATTTAAATTTTGAGAAAATAAAGAATTGGCTCAATGTAAACACTGTTTTAATTTAGTCATTGGTCCTGCACTGCTCCTGAATGCACTGATTGAAATATTTAAATTCTTTCAATTTAAAAGGATTCAATTCCAATATAATAATTTTCTGTGAAATGCATCTTCTGGGAAAGCAATAGTTGGGCAGTTGAAATTCTTGGAGAGCAGAAAAAAAACCCCACTCTTTGTGACCTTGATATTGCAAAGCCCTGCTTGTGAGCCGATGGGAAATTTTCTGCAGGAATGTTTTCCCGTTGGAAAAAGCCAGTTTGATAAAACTGATATGGTTTGTAAACAGCAATTCTGACAAGCTTTCTCTAAAAAGAAAAGTTTTGGTTTTCCATTTCAGGAAGAGTTTCTCTTCCTATATTTTTTTAGATGCTGCAGCATGTTGTTTATATAAAAACAATAACTCTCAACTCAGTCCCAAATTTTGTCTTTATTGACATTTATATCAGCTGCAAGTGTCCTTTTCCCTCAGAGGCCTGTTTAGTAGGAAATCTTGAAAATATTTTGCTTTCCCTTGCATCCAGACTGGAAAGATATTTGAAAGCATGGGATTTACCACAGAATGGAAAGTTGGATTCCTCTGCAGCTCCAGCACTCACAGGTAACGGGTGCTTCACGGTGCTTTTGAAAAGGACACGGGACCAGGTTGTGGAAAAGCCTTTCCAGGAACGTGGTAGAACCCCCTGTTGCTTGAGGAATGTTGAAGCTGATTTGAAAAAGCCCTGGAGAATATGTTCTTGAGGGCAATTTGGGATTGGCAGGCAAGTGGACGGGTTGCCTTGAGACATTCTTTATGCTTCCATGAAGGGAGGACAAAATGTTTATTTTGGTTTCAGGGTTTAATAGGTTTGGAGATATTTCAAGCTACTGGAGGCTTCAAAATTATTCAGCCCAGAGACTTCTCCTTAGTTTTCTAATTTTTCTTTTTCAGTATTAAGAGCAATCTGGGCAGTAACAAAACTCCAGCTCTTGACACAAAACCTCTCTCGTGTCACAGCTGGGGTCAAAAAGCACTTTTCCACCTGAAAAATGAGATTTTAGAGGGCAAAGTTTTCTCCCTCTGTCAATGCGCTGCTAAATTTCCTGGAACCTTCAGTCAGATGGACTTGGGAAAAGTTCAATCTGAGGAATAAAACGCCTGAAATGAATATTAATTCCTCAGATGAACATTCCCAGTTGTTTTCTGCAGGAGGGCGACTGTCTCACGGCCTCCTCGTCTCCGTTTCCGTTGGCTGTTGACGTTTCCGTGAGGCTTTGCAAAGAGGCAAAGGTTTTTTTTTCTGTTTTCTCCAGAACGTGGAGACTTTCTTGCCTTTCAGTTTTCCAGCTGCACGTCAGGGAGCCAAAGCTCCCTTGGAAATGTCAACTCCAAGGGGAAACAGGTGATGTGAACTCGCCATGAGTAAGGCGGGAGGGTGGCTGCAGGAATATGACATTCCAAGAGTTTTACATAAAAAAAAAAAAAATGCCGATCTGCTGGAGCATGAAACGACCCCGCTGCTCTTTCTTTTTTCTTTTTTCCCTTTTCCCTTCTTTTCCTGCCTCTTTTATTTGTGTGTGTCCTTTTCACTGCGCTGTGGGTTGTGTGTTTTGGATGAGGAGGAACCTCCTGCTCTCTTGTGCGACGGGATCCAAGGACGGGCCCACCAAGAGCAGATAAAACCTCGGGAAATCTCCCAGTCCAAGTGTGAGTCACCAGAAGAGTTGATTTGAAAGGACAGCTGTACTAACATTGACTAAGATGCCTATTAAAAATATTGGCAGCCATGGAGGGATCACTCAGTATTTGATCATCCATTTTGGAAATTAGTAAAACAATCCACAGAGATTCTGAATAATATTTTCATGTCAAGATAAGAAGTTTGAATTTGCGGGCGTTTTTTAGCATTTTACGATTTCCTCCCAATTTTACTCAGGAAATCATAGAAACACAAAATACTCCTACTTTGGTGGAACTGATATTTGAAACAAAAACAGAAGCCTAGGCTACGTTTGGTGAACCTAATTATGATTTTCCCCCATGATCCATTATTCTCTTTATTAGCCTGTGACAAACTGCCTGAGGTTTCTGGGAAATGAGCAATTAATTCCATGTCCTTGGGGGCTCAGTTTGTGTGTGGTTTAGTGCCTGGGTAATGCACAAAGTTTTGGGGGCACTTGGAGCCTTTGTGGGAAAATCCTCAGCGATGAAGATGCCTTTCCCATGGGACCTGATGGGCATTGCAAGATCTGCTCCATCCCCCAAAGCCTCATGTTCAGGTGTGGTTTTGGGACCACAAGGTTTGTCCCTGTACCTGGCAGTCCTAACCCTCCATCAGGAGGACTTTATCCATCAGGAATGGCTTGATAAGGCCAGGAATGTGTCCATTCATTCAGAGAGCCTCTGCAGCCAAGGTTGATCCTCAAATCCTTGGGAATAAGGAGCTGTGTGAATTCCATGGTGGGATAAATGTGGCTCCTCCCAAAGCCAGGAAGGAACATAGAAATGTAGGATGACTTTGGTGAGGAAGGACCCACAGCCAGATTCCTGGAATCCCCAGAAGGGATTTTCCTTGAGTTTCCTTCCAGGGAATCTCAACCAACCTTCAACCTCTGTCTGTCAGTCCTTCCTACTTCCCCCCCTTTGACACTTATCCCTTGCCAGAGTGGGGCGCAGCAGGATAGGGGCTTTGCTGTTTGCTCTCTCCAGAGTTTGGGATAAATGGCAGCACTGGATTCAGCGTGGAGACCTCTTGGGAACTAGGGAATCATGGAAAATCCTGAGTTGGAAGGGACTCACAAGGATCATCAGAGCCCAGCTCTGTAGATGGAGCATTTCTATTTGGGCTCACATTTCCTCTGCTCTCTGCTGTGTTGGGGGCTTGGGGGGCATCAAGGTTGCTTTTTCTACTTGTTGATCATTTTCATGAGAACAAAATTAATTTTTGATATGGAAATCTTCTTTAACTGAAGTTTTAACTGAAGACTTGAAACTTGTAATTGTTTTCAGGTTTTTTTGTTCCTTCTTTCTGATTTTTATTTTGTATGTTTGCTTGTGGTTTTGTTTTGTTGGGTTTTTTTCCCTCCCAAAGGAGAGACGGGCAAAACCTCTTTACTTTTGTCAAGGCTAACAGTTGGACTTTATGATCTCAAAGGCCTTTTCCAACCCAAATGATTCTGTGATCCTGTGATTCCACATTTGTGTGAGCCTGCCTGCAAATGAAAGCAGAAGGTATAAATAAAAGGAGTAGGAAAACACTTTTTTTCCCCAAGTGCCATAAATATTCTATATTTTTAAGAGCTTTCACACACTTTTCTTACCTCAAAACAAAACTTAGCTCTCTGAACACTTGTTAAAAAATATCAGAGGCATGAGGCCCATGGGAGAACAGCCCAAGAACTGGTACCAAGGGTAACCAAGGATATGCTGAAATTGGAATTTAGACCTCCCATGTCCAAAATGATTTGCAGCCTCACACAGGCCAGTCCTGGAGGGAGGGTGATGGGTTGGTGGTGCTCATGCCATGGCAGCAAAGCCTGGATTATCGTCTTTTCTCTTCCCTTCCCTTCCCTTCCCTTCCCTTCCCTTCCCTTCCCTTCCCTTCCCTTCCCTTCCCTTCCCTTCCCTTCCCTTCCCTTCCCTTCCCTTCCCTTCCCTTCCCTTCCCTTCCCTTCCCTTCCCTTCCCTTCCCTTCCCTTCCCTTCCCTTCCCTTCCCTTCCCTTCCCTTCCCTTCCCTTCCCTTCCCTTCCCTTCCCTTCCCTTCCCTTCCCTTCCCTTCCCTTCCCTTCCCTTCCCTTCCCTTCCCTTCCCTTCCCTTCCCTTCTTTCTCTTTCATTCCAATAATTGTTATTTTCCACTCAGGCCCTCAGAATTTGCACATAAATTCTGCCATGCAGTGATCCTGGTCTTGTCCTCCCTATTCCAGAGGAGGGGATCAAGGGACAGGAGAGATTTCCATCCATTCCTCGTCCCTGCCTGTGCAGGGACTCAAGGCAGGTCCCTCTTTCACCAGAGATGATTTGCACTGCTCTGACTCGAGCCAGCCTGTCAAAGCCTCTCTCCCTGAATCCATGTGTTGCAGAAAGTGGGGGAATCTTCTGCCTTTCCAGCCTTTGGAGAAAATGGGAATGACTGGTGAAGAAAACCATTGAAAAAGAAGCAGAAATTCATCCCTCTCCCCAAAGTCATCCTCCCTCTTGCCACCGTGGTGCCAGATAAAATTCAGATTTGTGCTGCTCCCTGGTGAAAATCCATTTACCCCCGTGCTCCTGTTGACAACCTGCCAGGAGAGGTTATTGATACCATCCCTAAAGCCTGTGCACACTGACCTGTTCCGAGGGAATCAAATAAAAACCTATTCCTGCCCCAGCCCGGGCCCACCCAGGGAGAAGCAGGCTGGTGGCTTGACAAAACTCGGATTATGCTGTCCAGAAAGCTGCACTTTTAATGGATTAAACATCTCTGTCTTTTGTGGTTGCCTGCTTAAGAAAGAAAATCATTACAAGGAGAAAATGTTGAACCGGTGTATATTTTCATCTTTTGATTCAGAGTCATTTTTCTTTCCTCCCTGCCTTCTTCCTCTCCTGCTTTTCTCCGTACAGAGGAGTAAATTTTGCCTCCGTGATGTTTCTTTGGCTGAACATGATTCAGCACTGCTGGTGCTCTAAATCAAGGTAATCAAAATAATCCTGTTCTTTTAATCCAGCCACTGGACCCAACCCTGTGTACTACATATATATTTTTTTTCTGAAAGGTTTGGCTCTGACATCATTGAAATATTGCAGCAAAATATCAGGAATAAACCAGCATTGTTCATTTCTGCTTTCATCCCCAGCCAAACACCCGCTGCTCTCCACAGGCCTCAGAGAAGACCTGGCTGCCTAGAAATGCCCAAACAAGATTCCTTCTCCAGCGCTGGGCTGCTCAGGAAGAGGATTCATTAAGGGGAAAAGCTGGAATTAAAGATTCCAGGAGAATTGTAACATTTTAGGTTGGAAATGCAAGATGTGGCTAGATATGTGTATTTATTGCCATCTGTCAGAGCTGGGACAGTTATCTCTGTCCATGGGGCAGTTTTTTCTTTCTCTCTCCCACAGCCAACCCTCCCTGCAGGAGATCTCTGCTGTCCATGGCCACTGAGTGTCCCTGCAGGGCTGATCCAATCCCAGCATCCCATGGGGAGATGCTCCGCCCAGGGGAGGAGCCAAGCATTCCTACCTGGATCCAATCTGGGCCTGGCACAGCACAGCAGCCTTTGCCCCCTGCCCTGCCAGAGGAGCAGCTTTCTGCTGCCCTGCATGGCCAGAGGGAGCCCAGGCCCATCTGCAGCAGCCCTGGAGCTGCAGAGGAAAACTCCCCCCTTGTGCAGGATCCCTGCTGCAGCAGAGCCACAGCTGGCACTGCAGGAGGGCTGAGCCCCCCTGGGATGGGGCTGGGACACCCCCTGACACACAGGGGGCAGGGACTGCTCTCACTCTGGCAGAGTTGTTTTGTATTGCTGCATTTATTATTTTTTTTAATTTTTATTTTTCCTAGTAAAGAACTGCTATTCCTTCTCCCATATATTTGCCTGAAATCCCCTTAATTTCAAAATTATAATTTAAACAATAATTATTTATTAAATTATAATGAAATTATAATTATTTAATAATCAATCAAATGATTATAATATTTAATTAAATTATAATTCTAAAAATTATACAAAAATTATAATTTAGAGAGAAGGAGTTTACATTGTCCATTGCAAGAGAAGTTCCTGCCTTCCTTAGCAGACACCTGTCTGTTCAAACCAAGAGGAAACAGAGGGGAAAAACCCCACAACAACAACACAACAAAAATCAAGATGATCCCAGGCTGGCTCTGGGCTGATATCAACCAGCAAAGCTCTGAAAATGTCCAAAGCTATCCCTGCTTAATCCAGGTGGAGATTTGACCCAGGGTATTGCATCTGAGGCTCCTGTTTGCCATGCAAGGATGTGGAGTCAGTGGTGGTTTTTCCCATGAAGCCCTAAAAACGAGCTCCCAATTCATCTTCTCCACATCCACCGAGCTCTGCTGGTCCATCCCAAGCTCTGCTGTGCTCTCTCTCCCCTCTCCAGCCCTCCAAGGCTGCTGGAGGTCACTTCCACCAGTGGAATGGTGCTGGAGGAATGGATTTGCCTCTTGAGGGACTGAGAGGCCGATAAAGAATTTGGGAGCTCCACCAGCAAGGCGGGTAATATCTGATATCCCAGTTTTTGGTCTTTGCTCGTGCTCTAAATCTCTTTTTTGCTGCATGACTGGCTTTCTCCTCTTGTTTCCACATCTAAACTTTCTGGAAAGCAGAAGTTTCCAGCTCAGATAAAACATTTAATCCCAGATATGTTGTTTAAAGGATTAAGCTGATATCTTATATCGTGCCAGAATGGATTATATGAGGAAATTGGACAAAACTAAGTATCAGGGTAAGATTTCATTGCTCACTGGAGATGTTCCCAAATTTTGGACCTCTTTTAGGAAAGGAAACCCCTGCTGCCTTCCATGTGACCACTACAGGTGATTACCACTGTTAAAAACAGAAGTTTTGGTGCCTAAATCTTAAATGCAGAAAATTATAGATGTACCTTAATCCACAGCTTCTGAAAATTTTGTGTGTATTCTTCCTGATTTTTTTTTTTTTTTGAGAATATGAGGTCTGGAAATCAGCATGAACAGTTAAATTTTACAGTCAGTCTCTCTCCACTGATATCAGGGAGGCTGCATCAATTCCTCGTTTGAAACTTTGGCTCTGGGAAGTTGCTAAAAGTTCCTGGGAAGGAACCAGCCCGAAGTTTCAAGGAATCTCTCTGAGGAGTTATGAGTAACAGGAAAAAAACCAAAGGCCAAAGCTGGCTTTCCAGCTAACCATTTATTTTCCCAGAGAAGTCCCTTATTAATTTTTATGGTGCATAAATACCAGAAAACGAGACACCATTAATTAGTGACTGGTTTTGGTCTTCGTACTCAACTCAGTTCAATTCAAGCCAAACTGGGATTTTTTTTCCTTTATTTTTTTTAAGAGTAAAAGAAAAGTTCAGATGTGGATTGACAGATAGATTTTGGTGTTTATTTGATTTTCTGAGCAACTCTGATCCTAATTTAAATTAGTGCAGTTTTCTTTTTGTTCCAATCACTGGGATCCTCTCTCAAAAACATTTTTCTTCACTTTCACCCCCAATATTCCAGGATGTGCATCATGGTGCTTTAGGGATGGATACAGATCCTGGAAGGGCGAATTTCATTTTTTTTAGATCTTGACCCAAAATCTACTGGTTCAACACAGATATCCTAATTTAAATTAGTACAGTTTTCTTTCTGTTCCAATCACTGGGACCCTCTCTCACCTCCATCCCAAATATTTCAGGATGTGCATCATAGTGCTTTAGGTATGGATACAGCACCTGGAAGAGTGAATTCCATTTGGTTTAGATCTTGACCCAAAATCTATTGGCTCATGGGCATCCTTAGGTTGGTGAGAGAGCCCTTTGGGAAGTGCCTTGCTAAGATGGATGAGTGTTGGATGTGCAGTTCCTCTCAGACAACATTTCCACCCCAAAAGTAGGTCAAAAAGGGCAGGAGATGATCCCCAGCAGATCCCTGCACAGCCCAAGAAACATTCTGGCTGTCAGAGTGCCACCAACAACATTTTCCTCCTCTGAGAGAGGGAGGAACCTTTGGAGCTGACCTTCACCCCTCATCTCTCACAAGGGCTGTCACTCAGAGGATTGGGATGGGCACCTCGCTGTAATCCAGGGAGACAGATATTCCCTTGATCCTGATTAGCTGGAGTTTGGAGAAGACATCCCTGACAGACCAGGCCAGTCTGCAGATTCTCTTTGCTTTCAGTTCCTGGCAGGTTCCCTTCAGTTCCAAGCTCCTCACATGGAGCTTGTTTTTAGGCTTCTATGAAAGACTCATCTTCAAAAAACTGCAGATAATTACACCAGGAATCTGCTCTATGAAATTCCTGAGCCTGAGAGGATTTGATGATTGCCTTTAGTTTTTATATTTTCAGATTCTGTGCTGCTTTAGTGTGTGGGTCTGATCTTCACATCAGGGCATGGTGAGCTCTGTGCACAGAGCAGGGAGACAAAACAATTCCTGCTCCAGCTGGGCACCAAGGACAAATGACCCAAATCTCAGCCCCAGAGCACAAACCCCGTGGGCTGGAGAGAGAAAAACAAGCAGGGTGGGACTGCCTGGGCTAAAGCTGGAATGGGACAATGAACTGCAAGGTGCAAATGGAGCAGAGCTGATCCCAGGGAGAGACCCCGGCAGCGCTCGTGCATTTTGGGGCCATTTTGGTTCATCTTGGGTGCAGCCCTGGCTGGGCTCTGGTGCTGCCCAAGGTGCATCCATGGAGGCCTTTGAATAAATCCCTGCTTTATTCTTTAGCTCTGTCCAGCCTCTGTTCTAGGGCAGCCTCTCAAGGCATCATTGAGTGCAATGAGCATTGGCACAGGCACTGGTAAAGGATGATGTTCCTCTGAGCCTGCATCAGCCAGTAAATAACACAAAAGTCTGACTTTTAATCCATTTTCATTTTGAAGACGTTCCTTAGGTGCTGTGTTAACCCTTCTCTTGCCAGGCTGTGTTTCAGGGCTGGCTGCAGTGCTGGTTCCAGCACAACTTCCAGAAGTCCACAAAAGGTTTAAAAATAGCATTCACTGAGTCTTCAGCACCTAAACTCACTTGGATACCAAGAAAAAATAAATAAAATCTAAATATCTAAGCCCATTTTGGTTTGAAAACCTCGGAGATTGGATTCACTGGCAAGATCACACACTGCTTTGTCTGAGCAATACCTCCTCAACCCAAAGCAACAATATCCTCCTGCAGAGACCAAGCTTTGGCTTTTGTGTCAAGGTCTCATTGCAGATCCAACACTTCTGCTCCAACTCCCACCAAGTCAGGAAAAGAAATCCCACCCTACGAGGTGTTTTTCTGTATCCTCTACTGTCCCACTGGATGAAAGATTAGCTTGGTTACACCTCATGCTGGTCTGAGGTGTAAGATTCTTTGGAAATCTCTCCATCTGGAACAGATTTGCTTCATTTAGGGTGAGGGTATTGCTGGAATGTGACTGGGTCCAGCTGAGAGATGAGTTACTCTGGTCACTGCACAGATGGTCCAACAGCCAAGCTACAAATTTACCTTCCAAATAAAGAATTCCTCCTTTTATTCCCCCTTTTAAGATTTTGATTACACAAATGACTTCTATACCTCTGTCAGCTGGAAGAGTGTGCATGTTTAGCTTGAAAAGATGGGAAAGGACTGAAAGTTAACAAAGATTTCTTCAACTCCCAAAAGGAGGAGGTGGAAAGGAGGGAGAATTGACTTTTTCTGCCTCACTCCACTGTGGGTTCCTCTCCAACTCTCAATGTCCCACCTCACTCAGAGCTGTTGTGTGGTAAAACCATCATGGAACATCCATCAACCCATCCATGTCATTGCTTGGGTATTTTTCACCACTTTTTGCTTAACGAGATAATTATTAAACAGAAGAATTAATTCCAGAAGCCAATATAAATCAGAGCAAGAAGCACAGCACACTGACAGCACTTTGCCTCCAGGCTCTGCCAGCCCTTTGGAATGAGAAGACAATGTAAAAATTGGAGATCTGGGTGTTCAGACCGCAGAGCTGGGAAAACGGAGCTGTCTGAGTGTAGGGTGGTGAGAAATGGTGTGAAAATTACAGGTCTTCGGCTGGAGCACAGCTGTAGAGCACCCAGGGGTATGTGCTGCTCTGGCTTTCTGCTATTCTTGGCTCTCTCAGTCCCTCTGAAGTGGCAGATGACATCTTGAGAGTCCCCATGATCTGTGTGCCCTGGGAAAACTCCGTGCAGGATTTGCTGTTGGCTCAGGAGGAAACCTGAAGGTCCTGGGCAAGCCAAATCTCGGTGTCATCCAGGAGAATTAATTTCCAGGAGCTGCCCAAGTGGAGAGCAGGGATTTGGGGGCCTTGGGAAAGGCTTGTGGGTGTTCAGAGGGACTTTTTGTCCTTACCCATCTTTGCAAGCTAAACATGCACACTCCTCCAGCTGACAGAGAGGTCATTTGTGCAATCAAAACTTTTAAAAGTTGAATGTTTAAAATGCTCTCTCTGGGCTCTTCCTGCCTTCCCTGCTGTGCCACCCCAGGGCTGGGGAACGTGTGTGGGCAAGGAGAGCTTTTCCAGAGGCTGGTTTAGAGCCCGGGGCCTTTACCAGTAAAACTGGACTCATTTTTCAATATTTGCCTGAAATCACTGTTGATGTTGCAGTTTAACTGAAGACAGACTCACTTGTGGCTTAGGAGATGTAGGTGCAAGTCCCAAGTGGGATTCTGGACAAGCCACTTGAACCTCCCCCGTGCCTTGGGTTTAGTTGTTTTTTTTTTTTTTTTCTCAGAAATGAAATGTTTTGGTTTTAAGCAAAACTGTTTTCCCTTCTTTCAAATGTTTCTCCCTCCCATTTTTACATTTCAGATGGAAAATTTCAAAAAGTTGGGGTTTGTTTTGTTTTGTTTTGTTTTCCCGGTTCCAGTTCCTGTTGGAGAAATTTTTTTTTTGTGGAAAACACAACTTTTCCCATAAAGTGTTCTGAACTCTACCAGAGGAAAGCACAATATGAGTTCTATTATTCTTGTGGTGCAGCTGGGGTCAGGACACATTCACTGGTCACGTAGCCTTACCCAGTGTGCTCTCCTGGAATGGGAATGCTGATGGGAGAGGAGCCCTCAAGGACATGGTTTGGGGTTTTTTGGGTCTATTTGCTCTTTAAACATTTCTAACCTCTTCTTAAATGCAGCCTTCTGCTCCCTTTTTTTTTTTTTTCCAACCGTTTCCAAAGGGAGGCATCCCAAATCCGTTCCTCAGGAGTTTTTTTTCCTGTGTGGAAGTACCACACACAGCTCTTATTACCCTGCTTTGCCTCTCCCCATCCCCACTCCTCATCCTCTTCCCTCCCAAACACTTGGGCTTGGCTCGTCCCCGAATCCAGCTTGGTTTTCCCTCAAGGAGCCTTCCCGCAGCTCCTGTTGCAAACCACACATTAGCAAAGCAATGAGCTCCTCCAAGCCTCTGGGCTGTTGTGAATCCAGGAAAAAAATAATAAAATTCCTCAAAGAATAACAAACATCCTTCCCCCCCTTCTACAGACCCGGTGAAAAATCAGGATGTTCCCATCCCGAAGTTCATGGGGTCGGCATCCCCGAAATCCACGGCGCGAGGGGAATTTTCAGGGAACACTGAACTCTTTCACCGACCCCTTGGTGGATTCACTCTCTGGTTTGGAGCAGAACCCACGACCTGGAAGGGAATGTTTAATTTAAAAGGGAACCTGGAGTTTAATTGTCCTTTGGTTTTGGCTGTGCTGCGAGCAAAGCCCTGGTGTGCGTCTTGCGGAAAGGGAGCAAGCCCAAATCTAGTCAGGGCCGATTGGCTTGGGTTTATTTTGTTTAATTCGCAGGAACATAAACCAAAAATGGTTCAGAAGTGGGGTGTCTGAGCAGAGGAGCCGGGATGGGATCAAGGAAAGGGACCAAGGGGCGATTTTCCAGCAGCGTGTTCATCCCCAGCTCTCAGATCTACGGCCACAAACTTTGATTCTCACTCGCCCCCAGACAAGAAGGGGAGGCAGGGCTCTAAGAAAGACACCAGGAGCCTTCCTGAGGCTGCAGTAATGAACTCTAATTATTAGTTGGATGTCTGGGTTTCTACGTGGGGATGGATCAGCACAGAGAGGCAGACTGGAAGGCACACAAAATGTGTGGGATCTGCCTGCCCCTGGCTTTGAAGAGAATTCTGGAACTTAAAAATCATTATAAACTTTCCCAAGAAGTTAATCCCCTTCCTAAACCTCTCTCCTCCCCCAGATTGCTTGAATAACATGAATCATTCCACCCTGCACATGGCAGATGAGGAAATTTTATTCTAAAAGCATCAATTTTCTATTGTTTTTTTTTTTTTCCTAGAATAAAGCTTTATCAAAATCAATTTGTTTTCACATTATATTTCCTTCTTTTTACATGAAAAACAAACTTTCAGATTAAAGCCTCTCACGAGCTCGACAGCCACCAGGATTCTAACATATTGTGTCACTGTTCCTTGCTTTGTCACTGTTCCTTGCTTTGTCACTGCTGCTGGTAAAAAAGCCCTGTAAGAAATAACCAGCACGTGGTCAGACAGTGTTGTGATGTCCCAGTCAGCACCAGTGGGAAAGGCTGTGCTGGAAACCTCCCTGGCTCTTTTTTGCATGCAAACCAAATTTCTGAGATGTTCTTTAGGTCACAGGTATCAGTGATGACTTTCAAATGTTATAAATTCCCTCCTTTCTTTTTTATTTTTTCTTCTTTTTTGACTGATGGTTTATTGGTTATTTAGGGTTGCTCTGCCCAAATCCTTCTTTCTCCCACTTCCTTGTTTATGTGTGTAACAGTGCCTTGAATCAAGATTTTCAGTGATGTTTTGCTCAGACATGCACAGACTGGCATTCAGAATTTAATATCCATACAATGTACAAGAGGGAAATATTTTGGGGAGATAATGGGGACAGAGCTGACTTGTCCTGGACCCTGTCACCCTTTGGGATGGATTGGTGGGGTGAGCCTGTTTGCTCCCTGGACAAAGGGAGAAGGTTTTGTATTTCAGCATTTCCCACAGGGAAAAACAAATGGGGTTTTCCACTTTTCATCCATAAGGGCTGTTCATGCAATGTTAGAATAGTTTAGGTTGGAAGGGACCTTAAAGATCCTCCAGTTCCACCCCTTGCCATGGGCAGGGACACCTTCCACTATCCAGGCTGCTCTAAGCCCTGTCCAACAATTCCAGGGGTCCAGGGGCAGCCACAGCTTCTCTGGGCACCCTATGCCAGGTTTCTTCACCTTTATAGTGAAGAACTTAATATTTAATCTAAACCTACTCACCTGCAGCTTAAAATCGTTCCCCCTTTTCTTATCACTCGAAGCCCTTGTGCAAAGTCCCTCTCCAAGCTCTCTTGGAATTCCCTTTAGGCTGGAAGGGTCTCCTGGGAGCTCTCCCTTCTCCAGGATGAGCAGCTCCAGCTTTCCCAGCCTGTATTTATCACTGCCCACCTCCTGGTTATGGTTTGGGCAGCTTCGCCCTGCCCTCACCTCCTGGGTGATAAATGCTTGATAAGAGTCATAAGGAGAAGATGTAGGGAGTGATGTGAAGTTAAGGAGAGGAAATTAAATTCTCATTATGGTTAATCACTCCAGAGCTCATCTGTGCGTTGGAAATTTCTGTACATCCCCACAAAAAATCCACCTAAATCTAATTTTATTCCATTTTTTTTTTTTTTTTGCTACATCTTTGCCCCTCCCTCGCAATGACCTCTGTTTCCTTCATTGCATTTTGCACAATGAGTGGCATTTTCTCTTCTGCCCATCCTCTCCCCATTTTCCAGCCTGGAATGTGGGATTAGATGTTGTAACATGGCATTAGGAGCCATAAAGGTCAATATCCTGCCTTCCAAAGTCACTCTTGGGCTCACAAGGCTTTGTTAATGAAAACCCCACAACCCTCCCCTGTCTCCCTCTCCCTCCCGAGAAAAAGGATTTAGGAAACAGCTCAGAAAGGGTGAGAAAGGGGGAGGAAAATAATAATGACCAATAAATTAAATAAAGACCAAGCCTTGTCCTGCCACGCACAGGAGTCAGGAGCCCTTTTGCATTTGAGACACCCAAGCAATTACCAGCTAATCCATTGGGCAAATGCAAGATGGTGCCTCCAGCCATTCTTCCCAGCCCAGCTGTGTTGTGTGGGGAATGTTTGCCAACAGAATTAAGGGACAAGAAGAGAAAATGCCTTTCTTGTTCCCCCCAGGGCAGCACAAGAGCGGCTGCACAAAGCCTCGGGCTCTTTGGGCCGCAGCTTTTGGGAGGTGGAGGATGTGGAGATGTCTGGGAAGGCTGGAGGAGTCCTGGAGCTTTTGGGGGAAATTCCTGGGTGCTCCTTGGCCCCCTCCCTGCTGGGGGAATTCATCCTCTGCAATTCCATCTGCTGCTGGCCATGGTGCAAGGCAGGATTGGGCACAAACTGTGCTGGGAAGGAGGAGGGTGGGAAAACCTGAGGTGCCACAGAAATGTAAGAACTTTGCTCCATAAGTCAGGGATTTGGCTCTGGAAGATTTGGCAAGGACAGAGGCATGGGGTGGGGAATCCATGGTGAGCTTCATTTACCTGCCTGTCCTGGTTTGAACAGACAGGTGTCTGCTAAGGAAGGCAGGAGCCTCCCTTGAAATGGAAAATGCAACCCCCCTCCTTCTGAATTATTATAACTTTGAAATGAAGGGACTCTTGAGCAAATATATGGGAGTGAGAATAACAGTTCTTTAACAGGAAAAATAAAAATACAAATGCAATGGTACAAACAACAGCAACAAAAACCCACAAAAAACCCCCAAAACAAAAAGAAAACAAAACAAACCTGCCAGAGTGAGAGCAGTCCCTGTCCCCTGTGTGTCAGGGGGTGTCCCAGCCCCATCCCAGGGGGGCTCAGCCCTCCTGCAGTGCCAGCTGTGGCTCTGCTGCAGCAGGGATCCTGCACAAGGGGGGAGTTTTCCTCTGCAGCTCCAGGGCTGCTGCAGATGGGCCTGGGCTCCCTCTGGCCATGCAGGGCAGCAGAAAGCTGCTCCTCTGGCAGTGCAGGGGGCAAAGGCTGCTGTGCTGTGCCAGGCTCAGATTGGATCCAGGTAGGAATGCTTGGCTCCTCCCCTGGGCGGAGCATCTCCCCATGGGATGCTGGGATTGGATCAGCCCTGCAGGGACACTCAGTGGCCATGGACAGCAGAGATCTCCTGCAGGGAGGGTTGGCTGTGGGAGAGAGAAAGGAAAAACTGCCCCATGGACAGCAGAGAACTGCCCCAGCTCTGACAGATGGTAAATAAAATACATGCATATTTTACAACTCAAGACCCTCCCCGCTGGGGATTTTTGGAAGACTGAGGCTCCTGAGCACCCAGGAAGGGTGTGTGGTGTCATCCTAAGTGCATCCAAGGTTGGAATGGCTCCTTAGCCTTCCTCTGCTTGTTCCTCCTCACTCTGCCAAAGGAGCCCTCTCCTAGGACTGAGACTCTACACTGCCATTTGGAAAAGTGTCCTTCACACTTGTGTCTGAAAATGAAACAGGCTGAATTTGGAATTACCATGAGGATCTGAAGTGTAGGAAATGGAACACGGGACCAAGTTCAGCTTTTCTCTTAAAATCCATAGCAGTCAGAAAGATGCTGCCAGTATTTTCTGTTTTCTACCTGGATAACTTAGAAATTGGATATTTCTTTGATATATCTTTGTCCTTCACACCTTTGTCTAAAAATGAAACAGGCTGAATTTGGAATTACCATGAGGATCTGAAGTGTAGGAAATGGAACACAGGGCCAAGTTCAGCTTTTCTCTTAAAATCCATAGCTGTCAGAAAGGTGCTGTCAGTATTTTTTGTGTTCTACCTGGATACCTGAGAAACTGGATGTTTCTTTGTCTGAAGTCAGCAGAGGTTTTCAGGAAACTAAGGAGTACCAAAGGCAAAGAGCTAGGAAGGAAGGCTGCTTACAGAATAAAATTCCTGCATCATCATAAATCCCAGAAATTGGTCACTGACTCTGGTTTCCCAAGCTTGGGAATATTTTTCAAGCTCTGATGGGAAATTTTACCCTGAACCTGACATGGTCTAAGGTAGTATCTTCCTGAAAGAACAAATTTTTCTGTGATGAAATGACATTTTTCCATTAGAAAATTTTCATCACAAGCAATAGTCCAGGAGCCCTTTGGAACCAAGCAAATTTCCAAGCAATCTTATCTGAGTGGCATTTACAGGTTAATCGAGCAGGATTGTCATGCTCTAAATAAGAAGTTATAATTTTGCTAGGTCAAAAATATTTTGAAGGGAAAATCCCAATAAATAATAATATCTCCACAGCATTAGGAGATAATAACCATGTCTCTTCTGGTTATTTCTCGAGTAATTCCATAAAATAAGAACAGTCCTTACTCCTGCTCTGGACTAGGTAGCTTTGTGCCTGTTGTTATTTGAATTCCTATAAAATTCTAATTTCTAATATCCAAAGATGTCCAGGATTGGATCTGGCCCTTAAGGGAATTCCTTCTAACTTGCATTTGCCTTGGAAAGATGGCTGTGAAAGCAATTCATGAAGTCCACCAGATAAACACATCCTGTTATTTGTCTGGATTAGAAAAGAAAGGTCAGTGTTTGTTTTTATTCCATCTGTGGAGATTCTAAGAAAGGGTCCCAGTATTGACAACCAAGCAGTGCCCCTGAAGAAGTTGGATCCACTTTTATGGCGAAAAATAGAAAATATATCCCTCTCCTGTTTTTCTTCTAGCTTGGAGCAGCCTGTTTTGGTAGCAGTGGCCAAAGGCTCTGGAGTGTTGGTGGTGACTGACGTGAAACAAATTTGTGGTCTCAGCCCATTTCCCAGTACACCCAGGGGCTGTGTCATCCTTAACATCTTTAATTGCCCAGGGATTCAGGGGAGCAGCCAAACCCAGCTCTGGTGCAGGGGTTAATTAATGGTGTTCTGCAGAGCAGAGGCAGCGGTTGGGAAGTGGGAAGAGGCACGGTGCTCTGACCCTGATTAAGTGTGGATTTGTGGAGAAAGCCATCCCCACTTCTGAACCTCGAGGAAAACCAAAGCAAACCAAATAAAGCAAAGCGGAGAGAAATCACAGAATCATTCTCAGCTGGAAAAGAGCTCCAAGATCATCGAGTCCAACCATTGCCCCAGCAGTGCCAAGGCCATGACTAAACCCTGTCCCCAAGTGCCGAATCCGCACATAATTTAAATTCCTCCAGGAATGGCTGCTCAACCACTTCCCTGGGCAGCCTGTTCCAGTGCCTGACAACCCCTTCAGGGAAAACATTTTCCCTAATATCCAACCTAAACCTCCCCTGGCCCAGCCTGAGGCTGTTCCCTCTGCTCCTGTCCCTGTTCCCTGGGATAAGATCCCGAATCCCCCCGGCTGTGCCCCCCTGTCAGGAGCTGTGCAGAGCCACAAGGGCCCCCTGAGCGTCCTTTTCTCCAGGCTGAGCCCCTTCCCAGCTCCCTCAGAAATTCTCCAGCCCCTTCCCAGCTCTGTTCCCTTCTCTGGATGCGCTCCAGCCCCTCAATGGCCTAAATCACTTCCTTTTCCCCTTCTCCCATCCCAAGGTGGAATGTAGCTGTTCAAGACTGATTTTGGTTTTCACCCCAGTCTGGGGTGTCTTATCCTCATCCAGATTTGCCCTAGATTTGCCTCCCAGGACAGCTGAGGTTGGATTTTATCCCCTGGTTCTTTGGATGGGTGGGGTAGTTAATGGATTATGTCCTCAGGCCCCTCATGGATTGTTGTTGGGTTTTAGGGAAACCATAGTGCCACTTTTGGGCTTCTTTTTCCTACCTCTCTCAAAGTAAGGATTGAAGCTCTGAAGACAGGATTTCAAATTCATGTTTAGATGTTTATTTTTTCTTATCTATGTCACAGTCTCACAGCAGTGAGTTCTGCAGTATTTCACTAACAAGGCACAAAATGGCCAACTATCTCTTGGTACAAGGGCTTTTAAGGCTAAATTGTCCAATTAAGAAATGACACCTAAATTATTTTTACTTTTAACCCAATGATTAATCACTTAAAGTCTGAAATATGGACTTTTCTGTCCAATTACACAAAACCACCCAAACCCATGGAGAAGAAGAAGGAAGAAGGTGAAGTAGAGGGACCAGCCTTCGCCGTAAAACCTCCATCTTGCTTTGTATCTATTTCTATATTCTAAACCCTTAAACTCTGAGTTTCCCACCCTGTGATCTCACACACTTCTATCCAAACTCCACACCCACAATCCCAGTTCTGTCATTCCATTCTGGAAGCTTCTCCAGGGCCTCAGGTCAGTGCAGTGTTCTCTTGGGGGTCAGTGCCTGCCAGCACAGAAATCTGAAATTCTCAGCAGGGTTCCAACACCATAGAATTTAAATGATAGAATCAATGGTTTGGGTTGGAAAGGACCTTTGAGGTCATGTTCTATCCCCTGCCATGGCCAGGGACACCCCCACTATCCCAGGCTGCCCCAAGCCCTGTCCAACCTTGGGCATTTCCAGGGATGGGCAGACACAACCTCTGTTCCAGGTGCAGATGATGTTGGCATTGCATCCATCTTGGAAGGCTTTGCACTCCTCAACCTTCAGCCTTGTAAAAACAGAGGTTGGGAACACCTTCCTTTAGGCCTAGATTTTCCCAGGAGCTTTTCCAAACAATTAAATTAGAAGTCAATGTTAGTAATACTCCTGCTCACCCATTCATCACTTGATTTATAACCAAGATAAAGGATTTAGTGCATTGAAGTGATTTAAGCCTCCTTCTCACAAGTCAGTTGTCTTGCCACAGTTTCCCCAATGTGAATAAAAAAAGTTTGTCATTCCTGATTTTCTAATATCCATAATTTTAAGGGTCTTTGCTTTATTGTCCTTAGCAGCTTGCCTGCTGTGCCAGAAGGGTTTCAGGCCCTCAGCACTCCACTCTTTGTGGTGACAAATACATGGAGGGCAAGAGCACTAAAATCCCAGCAATTTAGCTGACTCCTGTGTCCTGTCCCATTATTTCAGGAATCATTTCTCTGCTGTTTAGCAGTTTTATAATAAGTTGATTCCACTGGGGGCCAGTGGAAGAGAAGGAGACAGTTTGACCAGGACAAAATCAAACCCAGAACCCATCCCAAAATAGAGTCGGATCTATTTTTGAGAATTTGATTTCTAGTTTTAATTAAGGAAACCTTCAGATGGTCAGAGAGGCCTGTGGCTTTGCAGCAAGCACAGGGGGTTCTTGGTTCAGGGCTTGGAGAGCTGAGCCCTCCTCTGGGGCACGGTGGTGGGATGGGGATGCTTGCAGGGAGAGGTCATCCACACATCCCCAGGGTTTGTGGGCTGGCTCTGAGTGCCAGGGCTTGGCCAGGAGGGTTTTTGGGATGGTGTCACCCAGAGAGGATGACAAGCCCTTTGTGACACGCACGAGGAGGGCAAAGTGATTTGTCAGAGCTTTGGGACGAGGGGGAGTTGAGAGGGATCCTTTGTGTGGTTGAACACATGGTTTGTTCCAGACAGGAGGGTTTTCCACTTGGGAGGGAGCCCAGAGGCTTTAGGAACGTCCTGTGACAGAGCCCATGGGCCATTGCTGCTCCTGGAGTGGCCCTGGCTCCCCTGGATGCTGCTGGCACTGGGTTTGGAAATGCCTGAGGGCATTCCCATGGGATGGACAGGGACACAATCCCTGGCTCCAGGTCATTCCTGCAGGATGGACACAATCCCTGGCTCCAGGTCATTCCCATGGGATGGACAGGGACACAATTCCTGGCTCCAGGACATTCCCATGGGATGGACACAATCCCTGGCTCCAGGTCATTCCCATGTGATGGACAGGGACACAATTCTGGCTCCAGGTCATTCCCATGGGATGGACAGGGACACAATCCCTGGCTCCAGGTCATTCCCATGGGATGGACACAATTCCTGGCTCCAGGTCATTCCCATGGGATGGACACAATCCCTGGCTCCAGGTCATTCCCATGGGATGGACAAGGACACAATTCTGGCTCCAGGTCATTCCCATGGGATGGACAGGGACACAATCCCTGGCTCCAGGTCATTCCTGCAGGATGGACACAATTCCTGGCTCCAGGTCATTCCCATGGGATGGACAGGGACACAATCCCTGGTTCCAGGTCATTCCCATGGGATGGACAGGGACACAATTCTGGCTCCAGGTCATTCCCATGGGATGGACAGGGACACAATCCCTGGTTCCAGGTCATTCCCATGGGATGGACACAATCCCTGGCTCCAGGTCATTCCCATGGGATGGACAGGGACACAATTCCTGGCTCCAGGTCATTCCCATGTGATGGACAGGGACACAATTCTGGCTCCAGGTCATTCCCATGGGATGGACAAGGACACAATTCCTGGCTCCAGGTCATTCCCATGGGATGGACACAATCCCTGGCTCCAGGTCATTCCCATGGGATGGACAGGGACACAATTCCTGGCTCCAGGTCATTCCCATGGGATGGACAGGGACACAATCCCTGGCTCCTGGTCACCCTGCCAGAGACTGGGGCTGTGCTGTGTCACTGCCTGAGGGGACACTCAGGATGACAAACAGCCAAAGGCTGGGGATTTTTTGGGAGGGAAATAACCCATGGAAGCAGTACTGGAGTGCCTGAGGATTTCATGGAAGGGAAATAACCCATGGAATAAGCACAGAAAAGGCAGTCTGAGGGTTTTTTGGGAGGAAAAGAGCCCATGGAAGCAGCATTAGAAAGGGGAACCTGAGGAATTTTTGGGAAGGATTTGATTGAAGGGAAATAATTCATGGAAGCAGAGCTAGAAAAGGAAACCTGAGGATTTTTTTGGGAAATAACCCATGGGAGCAGCACTGGAAAGGGGAACACAGGGATTTGATGGGGGGGAAAGAGCCCATGGAAGCAGCATTGGAATGCCTGAGGATTTGATGGGAGGGAAATAATTCATGGAAGTGGAGCTGGAAGAGGGAGCCTAAGGATTTTTTGGGAAGGAAAGAGCCTGTGGAAGCACCACTGGAGAGCCTGAGGATTTGATGGGAAATAACCCATGGAATAAGCACAGAATAGGGAGTCTGAAGATTTTTTTGGGAGGAAAAGAGCCCATGGAAGCAGCACGGGAAAGGGGAGCCCGAAGATTTGATGGGAGGGAAATATTTTCTATGGAAGCAGCACTGGAGAACCTGAAGATTTTTTGGGAGGGAAATAACCCATGGAAGCAGCACAGGAAAGGGGAGCCTGAGGATTTTTTGGGAAATAACCCATAGAAGCAGCACTGGAGAGCCTGAAGATTTTTTGGGAGGTAAAGAACCTACAAAAACAGCACTAGAATGGCGAGCTTGAGGATTTTTTTGGAGGGAAAGAACCTATGGAAGCAGCATTGGAAAGACAAGCCTGAGGATTTTTTGGGAGGGAAATAACCCAAGGAAGCAGCGCTGGAAAAGGGATGCTGAGGATTTTTTGGGAAATAACCCACGGAAGCAGCCCTGGAATGGGGAGCCCGAAGAGCTGTGGCAGCGCTGCCGTGCCTGTGCCAGATGTGGCTGGGATGGACCCAGGGCCATCCAGCTGTTGCTCTGCTGGGGAATGCTCCCTCCAGCTGTTCCTCCTCACCAGCACGGACAAACCCAGCCCTCACCCTCCAAATGGATCAATAATCCCAGCCTCCACTCCACTCCCATTCCGCAGAGCCCCTTGGCCAAGGCGGCGGTGGGGAAATCAGCTGGGTGGATGTTTTGTTTCGTGACGAGGATATGTTTGTATCGTGACACGTTCAGGTCTCAAATAATGAGCTCAGATTTTTCTTTCACCCTCCCCTCCTCCTCCTCTCCCTGTTCTCCTTGCTTTCCAGGGAATGCTGGCAGGTTTGGCTCTGTGCATCATACCACAAAAATCTCACTCCTCCAGAAGAAGCCCAATACACGGAGGAGCTTTCTACCAGGCTGATGCATCCCACATGCTTTTCTATCTCAGCTTGGATTTCGCCAGGCCAGACAAAAGGATCAAAGGCAGGGAGGGGCAGGGCTGGGGGGAGCTTTAATCCTTGCAGACGTGGAGAGCAGGGCAGCAGAGCAGGGCTAGAAAGGCTCAGACGGAGCCAAATTTAAGGGCTGGTATTTATGAGCTGTGCCTAGAAATTGCCTCTGAGGATTGCAGAGCAGCTGGTGTCCCTTTCAGCTGACATTTGTACACACAGGCATCAGCAGGGAAGACAAATCATGGGTGGAATTGGGGGATACAGGAGCAGGAAATTGGTGCTGTGTGGTCCAGGTTGCGTTTTTATGGGTTTGTGTCATGTTATCTGCATGGAGCTAAGGCAGGTATTGATCCCAAGGCTGAAATGCTGCTGGGATGGGAGGAAATTTAAATGTCTTCTGCTAAATCAATCTTCAAGGGACGCCAGAGAGGGTCTGCTAAGGGTGTTCACCTTTCAGCAGGTGAATATCTGAGATTCTGCCATTCTTCTCCAGCTCTGAGGGTGTCCTGCAGTCAACTTTCCATTTGGATGAGTTACCTGGGAATGAACATGAGTGGAATTCCAGCAAAGGAAAGAAGGATGTCAGCAGGAGGAGCTACCCAAGAGGAGTAATTTAAAATGTGTTTCAACTCACAAATATTTGAAGGGTTTTTCCAAACATAACTCACAAGGCTTGCTGTGCTTAAACGCTTGTTAAGAAACTGCACAGTGTTTCTTACACAGAGTCGCTGGGTTTTGACTGGGGATCATTAACACCCACTCAGTAACATTTCACATTCCAGGCTCTGGATTTTAAGGCAGTTTAATGTATTCAGGAGACTCCAGGAAAGAAGAGAAGCTGGTGACAAATGAGCATCATCCTGGTGACACACATGCACATCTCCCATAACTGTCCCCCAGTGAAGAAATTCTTTTTCCTGGCCTATCAGAAAGTGAAAAAACCAGGTTTTGTGCTGAGGTGCCATGTGAGGGTGAAGGATTCAGCAAGGAATTGTTGTCCCCAAGTGAGCAATGAGGTGACATTGCCAGCAAGAGTTGGGAAAAGACATTATTTCCTTTAAATGTGGTGGATCAGGAGTGTCACAGTCCACAACTGACCAGCAGCTCTTAGACTGGAGTCTGTGTCTTTGAACATTTTTATGTGACAAAGGATTGTACCCCATGGATGCACTGGATCATCTCCATATTAGGATATCACTCCTGAGTCAATAAAGGCACTCCCATCTCCAAAACTGCCACCAAACATCAAAATGGACATCCCAGAGTGTCAGAACCCAGAACATCCCTCTGGCTGCCCTGGAGGGCTCAAGACCCTGCCAGGGGGCTCAGAGACCTTGGCACAGAGCCCAAGACCCCTGTGCCTTTGATTTCAACCCATGGAGAAAATTACCAAACTTATGTGAAGATTTCAAAGCCATGAGAGTTTAAACAGAATGATAGTTAGCTTGTTATAAGATAGAAAAGTAGAATTTTAGGGTTTCTTGAATGGGGGTTCAGAAGCCAAGATGGAGGGATTTGGGCATGCCTTATCCTTCTTTCTTCTTATTAGCCTCCAGCTTCTGGGTGATGGTGGCACTTCTGGATTGGTGTAGAGACAGACTGTCAAACATAGGTGATAGGTATTGGAAAATTATTGTAAATGAAGTACAGGTTTTTCTTAGTATAAAAAGCTAACATCACCCCAAGGTGGTCACTGTGCCACAAACCAACCTGCTGGACAGATCTCAGCAGGTCAGAGAAAGAATATTGTAGATAACAGAGAATAAACAACCTTGAGAACCACAGCTGAAGAATCCTGACTCCGTCGATCTCAGGGCTGGGAAAAAGAAATTTCCCAACACCTCGGGGTCATCCTGACCACAGAGACCCCGAGACCAGAGGTGGGAAAGCTGGGCCATGTTGTGGCCAGCCTTGGGTGGGGTTCTCTCCTGCCTGGACAGCTCTGGAAGACACTCAGCAGATCCATGGGGTTGTGCTGTGGCCTTTGGGCTCGGGATCTCCTCATTCCCTGGCCTTGAGAGTGAAGATCCCATTCCGTGGTCAATGGCCACGTTCCCTCTTGCTGGGACACCCTGGGTCCAGACAGGGTAAGAAGTGACAGCACAGTGTGGAAAAGTCCTGCAGATCTCCTGAGCTCTGGGCTGCCTCCTCTTTCCCCGTCCCCTCACAAAACAGGCATGCCTACGCCTCCATTTACATTTACATTATTTATATTTATATTTATAGTCATATTTATAGGTGTCATGTTTACAATTATATGTCTTATCTTTATATTTATATTTACACTTCTTATATTTATATTATTTATATTATGATTTTTATTTTTATTTTAATTTTTTATTTTTATTTTTATCTACTTATATTTCTATTTATATCTATCATTATATCTATAGTTATAGTTATGTAGTTATAGTTAAAAATTTATAATTTTTATATTTGCATTTGAATTTATTTTTATTTTTATTTTTATTTTTATTTTTATTTTTATTTTTATTTTTATTTTTATTTTTATTTTTATTTTTATTTTATTTTTATTTTATTTTTATTTTTATTTTTATTTTTATTTTTATTTTATTTTTATTTTTATTTTTATTTTTATTTTTATTTTTACTTTTATTTTATTTTTATTTTTATTTTTATTTTTATTTTTATTTTTATTTTTACTTTTATTTTTATTTTTAATTTATTTTTATTTTTATTTTTATTTTTATTTTTATTTTTATTTTTATTTTTATTTTTATTTTTATTTTTATTTTTATTTTTATTTTTATTTTTATTTTTATTATTTCATTTATTCCACTTTTACTGATGACAGAGGTTCTCTGGACCCCAAATCAGACTTGCCAAGCCCAAGAAAGCCAGGCTTATGTTGACAGCATGGAAAGAGGGAAAGAGGGAGAGAGGAAAAGAGAGAAAGAGGAAAAGAGGGGAAAAGGAAAAGAGGGAGAAAGAGGGAAAGAGGGAAAGGGGGAGAGAAGGAAAGAGGGAGAAGGAGGGAAAGGGGGAGAGAGGGAGAGAGGTCCTGCTCCGCCTCCTCCCCATCAGCCCGGCCCAGGTTTTACCGTTCCTTGCCGCTTTATTTTCCTTGCAGGAAGGGCTGGAGAGCTCCCCACACATTTTTGTTCCCTCTGCCCCTGCCTGGGCTGGCAGGAGGGGTTGCTAAGCGCTCATTGTGAGTGTTTGTACACACTCGCACCAGGTTACCGCGAAAATTTGGGAAAGACTCAGCCTGGAGGTGACGTTTTCATGGATACAAGGTGACTCCCTGAGCAGTTTTCCAGGGGTGCAGGGAAATTCTCACTCTTTGCAAACATCAATAGGATTTTATTCTTTTTTTTTTTTTTTTTTCAGATAGTGCCAGCATTTTTGTTATTCTTACAGCCTGCCCTATAACAAGACATCAGCAGGGATTGGGAAAAATCCTGCTTGGAGTAAAAGTGGGAAGAAGCTGTGCTTTCAAGGGCTGCACATCATTAAATAAATTCATTTGCATCACCCAGGGACAGGGAGGGGGCATGGAGAAAGTTTATCCCTGCCATTTGTTTGGAAATTGGGAGCGGATGCAAACCAAGCCCCTCTCTCGGGTGCTCTCAGCCTGGAAGAAAGCAAAACCCCCACCCACCCAAACCTGACTCCAGTGCTGCTTTCCAGGGGTGTCTCAGCAGCTCTGGAAAATCCTAATTCCAGTGTCTTTAAGGGCTGGACTGGGAGATGGGAAGGGATCTCAAAACACAGGCTCCTGGAGCCACGACAGGACTGAGTGTGAGAGAGGTTCAGGGGAAGTCTTAAGCAGCAGGAGGGCAGAACAACAGCCCCGGTGCTGTATCCTGATCCTGCTCCAGTGGATTTACAGCTGGTTCCTTTCCTGGAATGAGAAGATTAGGATCGCTGGAGCTGCGTGTGCGTCTTCCAGCGAGGAGAAGTAGGTATGCAGCAGCTGTAAAAATAAAGAGCCCTCTCAGGCCGTCGTAGTAAAAAGGTTTGGAAGCTGTTGAAAGTGGGGTGGGGTGGGAAAATCCTCAAATTTCCTACCTTTTCTTTTTTTTTCTACCTTTTCTTTTTTTTTCTACCTTTTCTTTTTTTTTTTCCCCCCTTTTTTTTGGGAGGGGGGGTATTGTGAATTTCAGCCTTGAACTTGGTTTGAAAGAACAGAAAGAGATTTACACGAAATTGGGAGGGAAAGGCCTAAAATTACAAAAAGGCTTCAAAACTTCCTTGAACACTCACAAAAATCAGGGTTTTTTTTTTGGTCTTTTTTTGTCTCATTTTGCTTTTGTGTCATTTTGCTGCCTTTCCCAAGGGCCCTGCTGGTGTCGGAGGGCCTGGCTGTGAGGAATCAAGGCCACAAAACCTGATGAGAGGAATTCCAGAGCAAACTGACAAGGCTGGGCTGGGTGCTTGGTTATGTGGTTGGTTCAGCTCATATCCACGATTTGGGAGCTGAAAACCCATGGGATTCATGGAGGGACAATGCAGGCGAGCAGGGATTGCCCACCTGTGGCTGAACTTGTGATTCCCACTGAAGGAAGCAGAGTGGAATCATGGAATCATTGAGGTTGGCAGAACCCTCCAAGATCATCACCCAGCAGTGCCAAACACACCAATAACCCATGTCCCCAAGTGCCACACCCACAGATCTATTGGACATTTCCAGGGTTGGATTTTATCTCCCAGTGGGTAGAGATGACACTGGGATAAATGAGACCACTTTATTTTCTGGATCTGGACGACTGGCACCACCCATGGACTTTCCTCCCAGTCCAGATCCAGAATCAGAGGATTCCTCCTACCTGGGGAGGTCCCCAGTCCATGAGCTCCAGGGAATGGGATGGTGCCTCCAAAGCTGCCAGGCAATGCAGGTTTTCTTGGGATAACCAAACCACAATGGTGTCCGTCATTAATTTGCTGATTTTTCTAGTGCAATTTGGCTTTTCTGGAAGTGAAAACCCCCCCCCTACCTAAATGCAAATTTTTAATTCCAAGCCCCTGAATTTCCTCATTTGATACCAAAACAAGGGAGGAACTGCAGGGAAAGCAGAGTGGACTGAAATTGTTTCTTCTCGGAGAAGAAAAATTTAATAAAATTGTTCAATAAAAAATTTTCATTAAAAATGTTCATAAAATTTTCATTTTATGAAAATACCCCGCTTGGCCTATCAGTAAGTGAAATGTGTCAATGTCTTTACACACTGAGGTGAAATTATTAATTGTGAACTTACTGGCTTGCTTATTCTAATTTTGAGTCCCCTGGTCCTCTTCTCCCTCTTTTTTACCTCTGGATGTGCTCCCTTGAGCAGCTCCTTCCAGGAAGTTTCTCCTTCCAGGAAGGTGCTCCTGTTTCTGAGCTCCATGAGGCTCCACATGGGCAGGAGGACACCACAGCATGTGGTTTTCTTCCTCTCATCCTGGTTCCATTGATTTTCTGGGAATGGAGGCTGATATCCTGACTCAAATAAACATCCAGAAGCTCTCCTGACTCCCAAAGTGCCATCTTCTACAGGAAAAATATTCATAATAACACTTAGGGAAAGCTGCCCTTGCAAAGTTTCTTCCTGACTTGTGTCAGCAAGAAATCAGTTTATTTTGGGAATTTCCATGCTGTCCCAAAAGTCCATGTTAAAATTCCTTATTAATCTTCTTACAATGTTATTAATCAACATTTATTTTAAATACACAAGGACAATACTGGAGTTTGCAGAATTATTTGTTGTGCAAAGACTTTTTCCCCCCCGTGCTTTATAACTTTTCACAGCCCCTCACAGAATTTGTTGAGCAACCCCTGAGATTCGAGGCTGGTTTGGACTCGGTCCTAGAAAACAAGCCAAGTAGGATAAATAAAATAAAACATCTGGAAGTCTAGCCATCAGAATATCATCAGATATCCTCTGATTCCGAGGGTATCTTGTGTATGGAAGGTAATAATCTGAAGCATTGGGCTGTTCATAACACATAACTCTCCCAAAGAATGTGGAATGAGACACGAAATAATGTTGATCTGTGTTGATTGTCTCGAAAATTTACTGTGGAAAATCATGAGGTCTGTAATGAATAGTTGGATCGCTCAAACAAATGTCTGTGCCAATAAAACCTAAACATATATTTAAAAAACAAAGATAACAGAAGTCAGTCTCGCTGAGCAGAGATGGAGGGAACAATGTGAAGGATAAACACTGTTGAAAGGGGGGAAAAGGCAAATAAGGTTCTAATTAGGGGGAGGGACTGAATAGATTACACAGAAAAAGATAAAAGCGAGGAAACCTAATTGGAAACACAGCAGTGTGGTATCAAACAATCCAAAATATGTTATCTGGGACAAATGGGGGTTTGGATCTTTCCACAGTGAGGAAAAAGGTTGATGCTCTGGAGTTTAGGAGACAGGAAGCAGAGAGAAGAAAAAAACATTAGTCAGGACTAAAATCCCATTTCCCAACTTGAGAAAGGCCATGCAACCCTTCCTCCACAAGGAAAACTGCAATTTCTTCCTCAATCCTCATGGAAATACAAGAGCCCAGAGTGATGTTCCATGTCATACAACCCTTCCTCCACAAGGAAAACTGCAATTTCTTCCTCAGTCCTCATGGAAATTCAAAGATATGGAGTGATTATCAATGTTCAAAGTGCTCATTGAGGACCTGCTGTTTCTTCAGGTCTTTCAGTGCTGGTGGAAGCAGAACCCAAAGCTCAGCCTGGCCTCTGCTCCCACACCATCTCTCCATGGTGGCCCAGGAACAAAGAGTATTTCCCTGAATTTATTAACTGTGATGTTAACTATGGACACTTCATGGTGTGGCAGCAGGAAAGATCAGTGGGGTGCTGGCTGGAGATGGTGAAAGGGATGGAGAAAGATGGAGAAAGGATGGAGAAGAGATGATGAAAGGATGGAGAAAGACTTCTTGTTCAGTTTGGGATGGTGGCTGAACAGACACCTTACCAAGGGCTTTGAGGCTCCTTTTGGGACCCAACCCTAAATCCAGATTCTGGGGAAGGATGAACAACTGAAGGAGCAGGGAATTGCTCTCCTGAGATTCTGGCACCCATGCTGATCTTACGTGCTGCTCCTGGAGTTTGGAATATGTTTGTTCTCTGAAATATATTTGCTTTCTGGAACATATTTGTTCTCAGAAATATGTTTGTTCTCTGATATATGTTTGCTTTCTGGAATATGTTTTTTCTCTGGAATAAGTTTGCTTTTTGGAATATGTTTTCTTTCTGGAATATGTTTGTTCAACCCCCAGTACTCTGTGGAATTTTCCTCCGTGGTCTCCCCGTTGTCAGCTCCAGAATAAAAAGCACAAGAAAAAGTGGTCCATTTTATTTTCCCCCAGATTCTTTATATTTAAAGAGAAGGGAAGATACCAGATCTTGGAAAACTCTCTGGTTGATACTGACTGCCTTTCCTCACTTTCTGTCTCCCAGGTTGTGATTTCCTTGAATTAAGGCTCCAACGCTGGGTTTTGATCCACTGAGAGTGAGCAGAGGTTCATGAGACCCTGCAGGTGCCCACAGCGGTTCTTTGAACGGATGTGCACAGATTGGGAAAGTTATTTTGTAAAAAAAGAAAATCCCATTTCCAAACAGCTCCAGGCAGGATTGGTTTGGATGCGCGGCCGCACTCGGCAAATTCCCCCCTTGCCGAGGATGCTCCTCGTGGATTTGGCTGCTCCCTCTCCAAGCAGCCCTGCCAGCAGTGCCAGCTCCTCAGGAATTTCCAGCACAGGCATATTTGTGGTCATTTCTCCTCGTTTCACAGGGCCTTGCTCAGCAGTACTTGGAACACGTTGGCCTCGTGGATTTCTGGCTGAGAGCTGTGATCCCTCTAGGAACAGTCTGTCTGTCTGTCTGTCAGTTCTATCTGTATTTTGAGCAAGCTCAGCTGTGCCTGGGGTGGGCCTTTCCCTCTCAGGGATACCCATCCAAAAGCCCATCCCCTCTCTGAGAAGCAGCTGCCCTGGTTTTCCTGATTTTACTTTTATTTTAGTAAACAGGACCATGGGATCATCTTTGCCACGAGTCCCCTTCAACCTGGTCCATGGATAACTTAGCGTGCTCCTGGAGAAAAGCTGCATTTTTAATCTTTTAAAAAGGAATTCTATTAAAAATTTTGAATGTGGCCTTCTCTGCTCTGCTATTCATAGCAGAAGTGTCACAGATGCTTCTCACTCCTTCCCTCTTCTTCCTTTTCCCCCTAAATCTTGATAAATAAACAAGAAATATGAAAAAGGACAATTTTAGCCTTCCTTAATGTGTTTTGAGGGTCAGTGAATAATTAAAACTTCCCAGCACAGTTCACAGCACCTCTGGTGTTGTAAAAAGATCTGATTAATAATGTGGAAATAAAAGTTCACTGTTCTGTTCGCCCCATGATGGCACCCAGTGACCCAACCACCCCAGAACTGACAAAAAATCCCCAACGAGCCAATGATGAAACATCTCTAAATAAGGAGAGAAAAGACGGATTCTAAAAATGAACGATGCCTCATCTCAGCATGTGGGAAAACTCTGAGGTTATTGCTGGGGGCCAAAATATAAAAAGCAGCTCTCCATATGTTCCCTTGATGGATTTGAAGCAGGGGACCGAGCTGTGGTTGAGGTTTGCAGCTCAGATATGGAGTGATACAGTCACAGAAAAATTTGGCACGGCAGCCGAAGGTCGGGAGCGGCGGCGGCGCAGACACAAATGGAAAGCTGGGAGGCAGGACAAAGGTTAGGAAGGAGCAAAGGGATCAAACAGCCTCAGGAGCAAGACATGAATGCAGCCTCTGGAGTCACTCATCCGTGTGCTGTTCCCAGCAGGAGATGGGATGGGGTTTGTTTTTTAGATTGGATATTTGGAAAAATTTATCCATGGAAAGGGTGCTCGAGCACTGAGCCAGGCTGCCCAGGGTAAATGGTGGAATCACTGTCCTTTGAAGTGCTGAAAGATTCATGGGCAAGGTTCTTGTCCCTTTCTGGACAAGAAATGATCTATTGGTGGACGTGGTTGGACTTGATGATCTGGGTGGTCCTGTCCAACCTTCCTGATGCCATGGTTGTCCCCTCATGGTTCAGCCCCTCCAAGCTGAGTTTTCCCGGATTCCTGGTGGGAATCCATCTTTTCTCTCCCTATTTTTAACACTGGATGAGGCTGCCCAGGGAAGTGGTGGAATCACTGTCCTTGGAAGTGTTGAAAGATTCATAGACAAGTAATGATCTATTGGTGGATGTGGTTGGGCTGGATGGTCTGAGTGGTCCTGTCTACCCTTCCTGATTCCATGGTTGTACCCTCATGGTTCAGCCCCTCCAAGCTTTTCCAAAATTCCTGGTGGGAGCCTGGGTTCCTGGTGGGAATCCATCTTTTCTCTCCTTATTTTTAGCATTGGATGAGGCTGCCCAGGGAAGGAGTAGAATCACTGTCCTTGGAAGAATTAAAAGATTTCTGGACAAGAAATGATTTATTGGTGGACGTGGTTGGGCTGGATGATCTGAGTGGTCCTGTCCCCTGTCCAGCCTTCCTGATTCCATGGTTGTCCCCTCGTGGTTCAGCCCCTCCAAGCTGAGTTTTCCTGGATTTCAGGTGGGAATCTGTCTTTTCTCTCCTTATTTTTTGCATTGGATGAGGCTGCCCAGGGAAGGAGTAGAATCACTGTCCTTGGAAGAATTAAAAGATTTCTGGACAAGAAATGATTTATTGGTGGACGTGGTTGGGCTGGATGATCTGAATGATCCTATCCAACCTTCCTGATTCCATGGTTGTCCCCTCATGGTTCAGCCCCTCCAAGCTGAGTTTTCCTGGATTCCAGGTGTGAATGCATCTTTTCTCTCCTTATTTTGGTTTGCCAGGCTACCTCCAAGTCCCTGCACCTGGGAACCTCAATCACCTGCACTAATTGTCTCCCTTCCAAGACAATTTTCCCTGGAAGTCAGACCATAAGATGGGTGTTGAAGATTGCAATGCAAGTTGGTTTCCATTACCATCTGTATGGCAGATTACCTTTGTCAAGTGGGCAGTTTGCCTTATCACTCTCTTTGAGTGACCACAATCACACCTCCCTCGGGAGGGGACATCTGCTGATAACAGCTATTGAATGTCACTGCATGGCTGATAAGAACTACAGCATCCCATTGGGAGATGTGAGCCCAGAGGGAGGAGCCAAGCATTCCTACCCAGATATAATCCAGAGGTTTTGAGACACCAGCACGGCTTCTCCACTGGATTCCCCAGAGGAACAGCAGCTGCCTCTTCTCCCACTGGATCTTCAGAGGAAGAATCCATCCTTCTGTACAGGATCCCTGCTCCAGCAGAACCACCCCTGACACTGCAGGAGGGCTGAGCCACAATTCCAATGGGACTGCCGCCAACACCCTGACCCACAGGGTGTCAGGTTGGGTTCTGACTCTGTCAGTGTTTAGTTTACTGCATTGTTTATCTTTTTATTTTCCTCCCTAATAAAGAACTGTTATTTCCTGCTCCCATATTTTTGCCTGAGAGCCTCTTAATTTAACATTTATAGCAATTTGGGGGGGGTGGGGAGGGTTTACATTCTCCATTTCAGGGGAGGCTCCTGCCTTCCTTAGCAGACTCCTGTCTTTCCAAACCAAGACAATGGGGAAATTCAGGTCAGAGGAGGCTTCAGCTCACCTTGTCCAACCTCATGCTCAAAGCAGGGTCAGAGATGAGGAGAACTCAGGGCTGGGTGGGTGACCTCTCACCTCACACCCAATTTTTGTGAAAGGATGATGAAAAAGGACACAGGAAAAGATTTCCCATCTGACATTGAGGGATGGCCTTTCATGAGCCAAGCAGGGTGGCGTGCCACTGGTCACCCCCAGCCCTGGGCCAAGCAATGATGTCAGGCTGGCAGAATTCCTCTGAGCCTCTGGAAAATCCTCTGGTTTTAAAATGACCCAAAGCTGTCAAGAAGGGCCCTTGTTTCTCTTGTTCCAGGGATTCTGAGTTCAGCATTGCTCATCGTTTACAGGGAATGGAATAAAAATATGGAATTCTGGGAACAGAATGACTGATCCAGAGCTAAATTAGAGTTAAAGAACAGATCTGGTGCTGAACACAGTGCTGGGTAAGTCTGGCTGCTCTAGGAAGTGGTTTCAAGGTCTCCACTGCTACAAAATTACTTTTTTTGGTGTCTTTTTGCACCATCTGAAGTGTGCAATGACACCATCCTCATTCTCTGAGCGAAAACTGGGGTTGGTATAAAGGAAAGAGGAGGTGTAATGTTCATTTCAGTCAATATTACCCATCTAAAATTAGATACCTTATACAAAATATTTTAAATTTTTTTAATGTTTTCCTTTAGAGGGCAAATTATCTGATTCCAGAGGATTCTGTCATAAATGAATCCATGTCAGAGGATCATTCTGAGAATTAGGAATGGAAGAGGGGTGAATCAAAGTGAGCTAAATACTTCATTTCAGACTATTACCTTTGATCTGCAAACCTGTTTTGCTGAGAATTCTTTTCCAACATTAAAGCAGTAATTTACTCCGCAATAACAACGACAGAAACCTCCAAATTAGTTAATTATTAGGCCTTGGACACTCCAGATTCTGATATAAACTAATTTTCCCCTTTGAAGCTTATGATTTTTATTCCCTGCTCTTGATCACAGGCTTCTCACTGGGAGCAGATGAGGCTTCAGGATTAATTACCAGGCTTAGTGTGATGGGTGCCCTTAATGACTCCTGCTCAGTGATTTTTCCAACTTTGTTAACTCCCCTTGACGTCCTGACCTGCTTCTCCCAGCTCCACGAAGCTGCCATGTCTCCTTGGATGCCTGTCTTTGCAGAGAGCCCTAAGAATTCCCTGAGGCTGAGTTATCAGCTGGTTTTCATCTCATTTCCATCTTTTTTATTATTATTATTATTATTTTTTTGTTTGTTTTCCCGCCGCCCCTGCTTTCCCGGGCTTTTGTTTAGATCCAGAAAAATGAATAAATATCCCAGCAAAAGGCATTCCTGGCAGGTTGGGGTGCCTGGAGCCACAGGAGCCATTAAAAGTGTCTGCAGGGCACAGTTCCCAGGCCGTGCTGGTGGGGGTGGGATTTCTCTCATTTTAATATCAGATGTCTGCAAATTATTGAAGTCTGTGCAAGTCACTCAATTTCTGCCTTTACAGCCTCCAGACACCCCTTCCCTCCCTGGCCTCCAGCTTCAATTTCATTCAAGGCCTCTAGAAACCTGTTAGAAAGAAAAATAAAAGCAAAGCCAACCAACCCAAACACCCCAAATGGGTTTTCCTTTGCAGCAGGTAGAATTTGAAGGCTGTCAGACATGGCTGTCTCTGAGCATCTCAGGGATTTTTAAAAATCTGTTTTACTTCCAGCTGCTCTCTCCTCTCCTCTCCAAATTTTCCTCACCAGAGACTCACTTAACCCCAGCCCATTACAGCTGACTTAAAGCCCTGCAAAGTCAAATAAAGAGCAGCCACATTTTCAGCAAAGTAGGGTCAGTTCTGGTTTAATTCAAAATGGAAAGCCAGGTGCTTTAAGTGCACTTTGCAAGAGGGGGTTAAGTTACAAAAACAAACTTCCTCGCACTGGCACAAGCTCGTGGAGAAGGAGCAAAAGAAAAAATTAAAATTATGCTCATCCAATTCTATAGAGCTTGGCAGGAGACGGGAAAAGCAGAGCAGGGTTTCTAGGAAAGCTCGGGGAAAGTCACTGCTTGGAAAGCTGATCTGGTGAATTTTGCTTTTTACCTTTTTTTTTCCTTTTTTTTTTTTTTTCCTGGATTCTCACAAAACCACACAGACCAGGAGGGATTGACTTCAGTGTCTGCCACAGTGCACTGGTCCAGAAAGAAGCTTTGTGCAGATGGTTCTGTGTGTGCTGAGCGTTTCTGTGGCCCTGTCTGAAGAGATAAAAAGAAAGCCCCAAAGTGCAATGAGCACCTGAGTCCTCTTAAATGTTCCAGCCATGAAAAGCCAGACACAGCTGATGTCTTTATCTATATTTGATTAAAAAATCATTAAAGTTATGACCTTAAAATGAGAGCTATTATCTCCAGATCCCTTGGAAAGACAAGGATTGGATTTGGAGATGTGAAAAACTGATCCCATTCCACTTTTCTCTCAAGCCCTTCTCATCCTGCAAAGCATCTGGACCTTCTCCAGGTGTCCATGGTCCTGCTTATCCCGGAGCACTCATCCAGGCCTCTGCTCCTGCTTTTCCAAGGGATTTGGTGCACACTGATGAAGAGGGTTGGGATCCTTGTGGGGTTTTGCTTCACATCCCTGAGTGCTGGATGATGGGGATGGGACTTTTCCTCTGGTACAGACATTAAATGTGGCTTCACTCTGGAATTCCACTCTGGAATGGATGAAATTAAGGGAAACAAGGATTCCTTGAGCATTTTTTTTCCATTGTGACCCCATCAGCAAAATGGAAACTCACAGAGAATTCATTTATGGATATTTGAAATTCAGAAAAAAAGTACGGTGTGAATAAATCAGGAAATTCTGATGTTTAAAGATAGTTCTGCACAGAAATAAAACTGTTGGTGTTTTGGTTTTCAGGAGCATCTCAAATGGTGTTGGACATGGTGTTGGTGTTTGGGAAAGGGAATAAAGGCCTTCAATCACCCATGACCAGCTTGGAAAAAAGGAAAATTACTCTCCCTTTAAAAAAATCTGGAAGGTTTAAAATTGTTCCAACATTTTGAAGGTCTGACCATGCCCTCAGTCCTATTGGGAAGATGGAGCAGTAACCACATGATTTTTTCAGTTGAATATTCCATATAATGAAGGAAAAACCAAGGTAAGAGCACATGGATCCAACCAAAATGGGGAAATCCAGGGATTGCAGGAGTTGTTGTCCCAGTCTTTACCTGGAGGGATTTTTAGGCATCCCTCACTCTGGAAGACAAGTAAATAGGAGGAAACATCAGACTTCTTTTAAAAAGAAAATAAATTCCTACTCCTCAGAGGTGCAGAAGAAACCTTAAAGAGGCAAAGTGGAAAAAATTCCAGTGTGAAAAGGCAAATAAAGAGCCTACATTTATTTTTGCAGAAGTCTGATGAAGTTTAGGTCCATAATAAGCCCGGGGTGGGAGGGGGGAAGGCAGTGAGAGGGGCTGACTCATGTTTTTTGAATGTTTGGGGTTAGCACCAGTGTGTTTGGTGAATTCTTCTGTGTACTTAATACGTGTGAAGGAAATTATAATTGGTCCATAGATGATTTGTTAACTAAAAATAGGGGCTAAAGCTGTAAAAATATTTGTAACATAAAATTTCAGCAGCTCTTCATCATTCTTTAGTGCTTTTCCCCAAGCACGTTGTGAGCTATGGGGTCTCTAAACACCTCTCCAGAGTAATTTATTGGAGAGCTGATGGCAAAGCTGAAGATGAATTTCAGCACTTGGGGTGAGATGTGCAAAGGCAGCTGAACCAGACGAGGACCTACCAAGGAAATGGAGCAACTGCTTCTCTATCACAGCGTGGAATTCCCTCGGTGTTGTCACCCTGCCAGCACCTTTTGGGCTGTTAGGGATTTGTATTTCTGAGTGAGGGTGCAGCAGCTGAGGTTATTCTTGTCTGAACAACCTCCCCTTGGTGGTTGAAGATGCCCCCAAAGCCATAAACTCATCCCATCGTTTGCTGTCATCTTTCCAGTCCTAATTTTTCGTGTTCTTTCCAAATTTTGAACAACTTTCTGCCACTTCTTCCTTTGAAAAAACAGCAAAACGCCTTTTTGGACACCCCTTTTTCACACAGCCACAACAGAACGTTCCCAGATGTCCTCAGCAAACTTTGCCTGAGAGAGGAGCCCTGGGTGAGTCAGCCCTGTGTGGTCTCACTCGTTACGTGGCACGTCACCTCATTCTTTTGGGTACACGTAGGGAAAGTCACAGGGTGAAGCTGGAATTGATTGAAAGTCCAGTTGAACTCGGTGGAAAAATTCCTCTCTTGACCTTCCCAAAGCTTTGGCTGCTTTCCAGGCTCATGATGTTCACACCTCCTTAATGCAACCCCCGGCGCTTGAGTCATGTCGAGATGGGGCGGGGGAAATGTCAGGTAATGCGGCCCCAGCAGCCACCCTGGAGGGGACTCAGCCTTTCCCAGCTCTGCCCCGCTCCAGCCTGGAGTTTATGACATGCTCCTTGTCCCAGGGCATCCCAACCCAGCAGCAGATTTGGTCTCCATGCAACGGGAGCTGCCCCAACACCTCGGCCTTGACCTCAGCCCTGCTCCCGCTCCTCTCCATGAGCTCTGCTCCCTCCCCAGCCATCCCCCTCCTCCTCTTCCTCTCCCCAGCCCCATGTCAGGGCCGTGGCCGGCTCCAAAAATCTGTCAGCTGGAGTTCCTGCTCCCTGAAATGATGGGGGATGGTTTGTGGGATGGCCGAGACCTGCTCAGTGTTACCTCCCTGTCACTCCTGGTTTGCCCTTTATTAATCAGGGGATGAACTTGAGCAAATCCCACAAATTCCTCTGCTTTCCTCTTTTAGCCTTCCCATCTCATCTCTCTTTTGCTGCACCTCTCAACCAACCCCTTCTCTGTGGCATTCACCTTCTCTGAAAAATCCCTTCACCCAGGATTTTTCTCCTGGGAAGCTGAGAAGCCTCCGAGAAAAGGAAAACAATTCTTATCTCATTTGCTTCTCCTGTGTTTTGCTCCTTTGGAATGTGTTTGGAGATTTTTTACCCACAGGTGATTGTTCCATTGGTTTCATGTGAATTGCTTTGACTCTTTGGCCAATCAGGGCCAAGCTGTGTCAGACTCTGAGGAGAAAGTCACGAGTTTTCATTATTATCTTTTTAGCCTTCTGTCTGTATCCTTTCTGTATTCTTTAGTATAGTTTAGTTTAGTATTCTTTAATAAAATATTGTATCATAAAATAATAAATTGACCTTCTGAGAATATGGAGTCTGATCCATCATTCCTTCCTTCATAAATACAATACTTCTCTCCCATCAAACCCAAGTCAAAAATCACAATTAAAACCAGCAGTTTTAAGCAGTTTTCACGTGTCTGAAAACAACCTCAACCTCAAGGTTATTCCCTGTTGCAGAAGGAGTGGAGACCTTGGGAGGAAATTTATACAGCAATGGGAGCACCCTGCTAACAGTCAGTAAATTTTATTTTTAATTTCAATCTGCACAATGGGGTCATGAAGGCAAAAAGCTGAAGAAATCCTTGTCCCCCTTGCTGTCACCTATCCCATAGGTCCAGAGCAGATGCCTGCACCAGAAAGAAGGCACAACCTTCACATACAACATTCAGAAATTGAATTTTTTTTTCCCCTCAGCGGAATTCTGCTGCTTGAAGGCACTGGATTGAATTACAGGCCACATCTTTATTTGGGATGAAATAAGCATTTACACAGATCCCCATGACCTGACAAGCCAATTTTCATTTATCCAGATCATCATCCATCCATTCCCTCCCTGCCTGCTCAGCATGGTCTGGTTTGAGTAGAACACGTCTGATGTCAAAACATGGAGGGATAATTTGGAGAAGCTGGGATCATGGATGGATCACAACCTGGTTGCCCCATGGATGGAATATCTCAGTGTGGGAAGCCAGTGTCCAGCAGTGCTGGACTCAATGGTTTCCTGAAGTCAGAAATCACAAGAAAAATTGATTTTTTAATTTTCATTTTAAAAAATATTATCACTGAAAATATAAAAAATATTTGTATTTTTTATATTTTTATTAATTTTTTTATTTTTATTTTTATTTAAATACTTTTTATTTTTGTTCCAGATGGACCCATTAGATTGTTTGTTGTGACCCTCAGTCTTTAGACTGAGAATAAATGGACATTTTATTCAATAAAAAATTAAATAAAAATAATTAAATAAATATTTTATGAAACAAAAAAATTTAGTAAATAAAAAATCCCTCACATCACCATTTTATGTTCAGCCCAATTTTTCAAGAAGCAAGGCCACCATTATCCACCTTCTTTGCATTGACCTAAAAAAAAAATAAAAATTAACTAACACTTCATTGTTTTCTTTAGAAAAGAAACATCATCCAGCCACCAGCATCCCCATCCCTGGAGGTGTCCAAGGCCAGGCTGGATGGGGATGAGATGATCTCTGAGGTCCCTTCCAACCCAAACCACTCTGGGATTCTATAAATGTGCCACTGTTAGGCTGGACATGATATATATACACATGATCAGGGTCTAAGAAGAAACAAGTTTTTATTCTGCGTGTTCTCCAGCTTATACACTCTTAACAAAGCGTGATCTTAAGTCATTAACTACATCACAATAACTTATTATATTCATTGGTGCAAAGCAATTAGCGTCAATATAATTGGCAAAAGTTTTACAGAAATTTAATAAGGCACATATACACATCTACTTATGCACGAAGCCTAGCTTACAAAAATTGTCATGTATCTTTTCTAATCTGTTCCCATGCTGATGGCCTTGTCTTATTCCTTGCTATGGACGCACTCAAAAATCATCAATTGTTATTTATTTCATTAACTCAGCTTTGCTTCCAGGCCAACTGTCAAGCCCCTCCATAAAAAGGTGATTTTTAAGTGCAGCACCTGGTTCTGGATTCTGCAATCATGACTCATCCAGAGATCCAATCCCATCCCATCCAATTGATCCCATCCCATCCCATGGATCCCATTCCATGGATCCCATTCCATGGATCCCATCCCATCCCATCCCATCCCATGGATCCCATTCCATGGATCCCATCCCATCCCATCCCATCCCATCCCATGGATCCCATTCCATGGATCCCATCCCATCCCATCCCATCCCATCCCATCCCATGGATCCCATCCCATGGATCCCATTCCATAGATCCCATCCCATCCCATCCCATCCCATTCCATGGATCCCATCCCATCCCATGGATCCCATCCCATGGATCCCATCCCATCCCATCCCATCCCATCCCATCCCATCCCATTCCATGGATCCCATTCCAAGGATCCCATTCCATAGATCCCATCCCATCCCATCCCATCCCATGGATCCCATCCCATCCCATCCCATGGATCCCATTCCATGGATCCCATCCCATCCCATCCCATCCCATCCCATCCCATTCCATTCCATGGATCCCATCCCATCCCATCCCATCCCATTCCATTCCATGGATCCCATCCCATCCCATCCCATCCCATCCCATCCCATCCCATCCCATCCCATGGGGTTTCAGCCCATGGCCTTTGTCCTCTCAGCCTGTGAGAGCTTGTTGGGGTTTTTGGAATCTGAGTTAATTGGATGAGTGTGATGAAGGGCTTTAAATTCCATTTGATCTTTGATCCAATTTATGAGGGTTTGAGAACTCACCTGGGTAAAAATCAAACCTCAGAGATCCTTCCAGCTCAGGAGATTCCATGATCCAGGGATTATCTCAACAATGTGGCTGCTAAAAATTGAATTAATTATTTCATTAATCAAAATCAGCAAATGTTTCAGTTCTTTTGCCTTAAGTGTGACATTTCTTCTGTAATTAATTCGACTTCCATGTGAGCACTTTAGTGTGGGCTTAACCTGCAGCTCATTTTCAGATCCTTTGCTGAACCAAGGCTTTGATTGAAATTATTTTTCTGCATTCCCCTCATCATTTCTCAGCCCTTTCCTCATCTGCTCCTTCTAATTTCACCTTGTTTTGTATAAATAAATCCTAAATTGATGTCATTTTTTGTCCTAAAGATAATTGTTTGTGTTGAAACAGTTTTGCTGTTTTTTTAGAGTTGAAGGCAACCTGAAAGATCCACGTGCAGAACCCCATAGCTCAGTGGCTTAAATCCAATATTTGGATGAATCCAGTCAAATTTACATTAATTAACTGTACTCCTAAATTAATTAATTACTGTACAATTAATTAATTAACTGTACTCCCCAGCTGTTCTCCTGCATTTTGTCCTTTCACCTGTTGTTCCTTTGTTAAATAAAAACATTATCTTGGTTCGTGTTGCTTAAATTTGAACACAGAACTGAGGTAGGCTTTGCTTGGCAAATCAAAATATTGCAAAGATTGCTGAAAAGTGATTTCTATGTGATTTTTTTTTTTAAAGTTTGCCCTCACAGGTGAATTCAACCCAGGTCTACAAATGAGGTGAGTCTAATTTAAACTCTCAACTATTTTATCAGTGAAATGATAAATTTGCTGGACCTGTTTCCTGAGGATATTTGTTTTCTTTTCCCCACTTATGCTGAGAGTTGGGACATTATTTTTCTGTAGAAAGGCCACTTCCAGCTGAAACTTTGCTAAAATATAAATTTGTTTCAATGACTTCTACAGAAAAAGAAATAATAAAAAATATCCCCTGAAAAGGGCAAGACCTTGATCAAAATTTGTTTCCATGGGCTTCATGACCAGCTTTGCCACAAATTCCCTCTGTAACTTGGGAATGTGATGTTACCTCTTTACCTTATTTATGAATTGATGGAAAATGTGAAAAATGCTCCCTTTGTCCCATCCCTGTGCACTGACCACTCTGCACTGATTTGCACAGGTTTTATAATAACTGTGAGTAATTAAGTGTCACTTAAAGGTCCCTTTATCAAGGCAGAATAATGCACACATTTCTATTTCTATTTCTATATCTATAAGAATCCAGCCTTTCATCTTTTGGTGCCTTGATCTGCAGTGACCATGATAATTGTTGCTTTGTGCGTGGGCCCTTTGATGCAGGGAGATTTCCAGCTCCATCACTGTTGGGATTCCCTGGCTGAGTGAGGACTTTGTTCTTTGTTGGGCCAACCACAACATCCCCAGAAACACAGCAGATGTCTCAGCTCTCACTCCAAGGTAGGGCTGGAACCACCCCTGGCCCATTCAGCGCCCAAAATTCAATGGGTTCCTCTCAGAAAATGGCAATTAAAGTTAAATATTATTGACACAGTTCAGGGTTTTGCCCCTGGGTAATCTTCTGAAAGCTGCTGGAGAACAGAAGAAGCCCTTTCCTTTCTGACTCCTCTGTCACACTCATATTTCACCCCAGCAATGTCCCTTTCTGCACAGATGGACGCACAGAAAATTGTGAGGCTGTGCCTTGCCTTCAGCAGAAAACTGAGCTCTGCTCACTTGGATCTTTTTCTGTGCACACGAACCATGAACACAAAACCAATTTTGTATTTTTACAGAATTTAAATCATGTTTGGGATAGAGGGAGAAGAACCCTGAATGGAGAAACGAAGGGTGGGTGTCACCACAGGTTATCATGACAAAATAATAATATAAATTTAATATTAAAAAATACTTTTCCAGCTCCAAAATCATTCTCCAGGCTCCATCAGCTCCCATGCCTGCACTCAAATCCCTGCTGCCATCAAATCCCAAGGTTCAGATGAAGTGTCCTGGTGCAGGCCCATCTCTTTTTTACTTCTCAGTCTGTCCCATGATGCTGCTGAAGTGAATTGGCACTAATTTAAATAATATAAAATTATTATTATAAATAATAATTTGTAGATTAGCTTGCTTTTAAAATATTTTCCTGCATTCTTCCCCTTCACCATCAGAATATGGAATAGTAATTAAAATATATGGAAATGAGGAAAAGAAAAGCAGCTAAGCAGAAACTACATTTAACTTCCTAATTTCTTGCTGCCCTTTGGGAAGAGAAGGAAAGGAAGGAAATTATTTTTTTTTTCTGTGAGCTTTCACTAACTTAAACTGATTTATTTTTGTGTGTAGTTGGTACCATGAGACACAGTGATCACACTGAGCATCACTTTGCTGTGCAGGTGACAGGGTTTGGCCTGACCAAATGGTCAAATCCCAGCATCCTGATACAAGCCCTAAATAATTAGAAGTTAAAGCACATCTGAAACCTGTTTGGCCACTGGCAGGTTTGGATCAGTGACACCAGCCCTGTGCTGCCCCAGTTTCCACCTCTGAGTGATTCCCCTGCCTCACTGGGGTGGTAGGGGCAGCTCAACAATCCCTGACTTCTGACAGCCCCTCTTTCTCCTTTCTCAGCAGCTTTTGGGGAGGGTCTCTCCAAATCCCTTTTTCTCCTGGGGAAGCTTTCTCCAGCCCCTTTTCTCTCAGGGAGGTTTTCTCCAATCCCTTTTCTCCCATAGAAGTTTCTCCAGCCCCTTTTCCCCCTAAAACTCAGCAGCTTTCCCAGGGAGGGTCTCTCCAGCCCCTTCTTCTTCTGGAGAGGAATTCTCCAACCCCTTTTTCCCCTAAAACTCAGCATTTTTCCTGGGGAGAGTTTCTCCATCCCCTTTTTCTCTTAGGGAGGGTTCTCCAGCCCCTTTTACCCTAAAACTCAGCATCCTTCCCAGGGAGGGTATCTCCATCCCCTTTTCTCCTGGGGAGGGTCTCTCCAGCCCTTTTTTCTTCTGGGGAGGGTTTATCCAGCCCTTTTCCCCCTAAAACTCAGCATCCTTCCCAGGGAGGGTCTCTCCATCCCCTTTTTCTCCTGGAGAGGGGTTCTCCAATCCCTTTTCTCCCAGGGAGGGTATCTCCAGTTTCTTTTTCCCCTAAAACTCAGCAGCTTTCCAGGGAGGGTCTCCAATCCTTTTTCTCCTGGAGTGGGATTCTTCAATCCCTTTTCTCCTAGGGAGGATCTCTCTATCCCCTTTTTATCCTGAGGAGGTTTTCTCCAGCCCTGTTGCTCCCAAGAAGGGTCTCTCCAGCCTCTTTTCTAATGGGGAGGGATTCTCCAATCCCTTTTCCACATAAAACTCAGCAGCTTTCCTGGGGAGAGTTTCTCCATCCCCTTTTTCTCCTGGAGAGGGATTCTCCAATCCCTTTTCTCCTGGGAAGAGTCTCTCCAACCCCCTTTCCCCCTAAAACTCATCAGTTTTCCCAGGGAGGGTCTCTCCAATCCCCTTTTTCTCCTGGGGAGGGTCTTTCCAGCCCCTTTTCCCCTAAAACTCAGCAGTTTTCCTGGGGAGAGTTTCTCCATCCTCTTTTTCTCCTGGAGAGGGATTCTCCAATTCCTTTTCTCCCAGGGAGGGTCTCTCCACCTTCTTTTTCCCCTAAAACTCAGCAGCTTTCCCAGACATGGTGTCTCCAATCCTTTTTCTCCTGGAGAAGGATTCTCCAATTCCTTTTCTCCTGGGGAGAGGCTCTCCATCCCCTCTTTCCCCTGGGGAGGATTTCTCCAGCACTTTTCCCCTTAAAACTCAGCATCCTTCCCAGGGAGGGTTTCTCCAGCCCCCTTTTTCTCCTGGAGGATTCTCCAATTCCTTTTCTTCCAGGGAGGGTTTCTCCAGCCCCTTTTTCTCCTGGGGAAGTTTTCTCCAGCCCCTTTTCCCCATAAAGCTCAGCAGCTTTCCTGGGGAGAGTTTCTCCATCCCCTTTTTCTCCTGGGGAAGATTTCTTCAATCCCTTTTCTCCTGGAGAGGGATTCTCCGATTCCTTTCTCCTGAGGAGGTGTTCTCCATCCCCTTTTCTCCCCAAAGAGTCTCTCCAGGGCCGTGTCTGTGCTGTAAGCTGAGCCAGCCAGGCAGGAGGTTTTAGCCCTGCTAAGGAGTTTGGAGGAAGGGTTTTTAAGCTCCTCAGCACAGAAGCCATGCGAGCATCTGGCCCTAAATCCCCTAAGCTCGGGCACTTAGCGGTGACACAACAGCACTGGATGGGCTGCTGGCAGTGATGCTGCCCTGATGGAAGGGCTGGAGCCTCGGGGCGGCTCCTCGGGCTTTGCTGTCCCGGGAAAAGTGGCAAATGTGCCTTTTCCACACAGCAATTCCTCTGGGCAGCCGCTTTTTGGAGCCCCCGAGGCAGAGAGGGAACTGTCGGCATCCTCTGCCAGGAGGAGGGTTGGGGACAGCAATGCTGGTGTCCCCAGGGCACAGCTGAGCTTTTCCCTTCTTATCCCTTGGCTGAGGATGAGGAGAATCCATTCAGCCTTCTCATCCCTCCCTGTGTGGCTCAGGGAATCAGAGGGTGACAGAAAATCCTGAGCTGGGACACACAGGGATCATCCAGCCCAAATCCTGAACTGAGACACACAGGGAGCATCCAGCCCAAATCCTGAACTGAGACACACAGGGATCATCCAGCCCAAATCCTGAGCTGGGACACACAGGGATCATCCAGTGCAGCTCCTGATCCTGCACAGGTCACACAACGATCATCCAGCCCAAATCCTGCCCAGGACACACAGGGAGCATCCAGCCCAAATCCTGCCCAGGACACACAGGGATCATCCAGCCCAAATCCTGAACTGAGACACACAGGGATCATCCAGTCACACTGCTGATCCTGCACAGGACACACAGGGATCATCCAGTGCAGCTCCTGAGCTGGGACACACAGGGATAATCCAGTCCAATTCCTCAGCTAGGACACACAGGGATCATCCAGTCCAATCCTGAGCTGGACACACAGGGGTCATCCAGTCCAAATCCTGAGCTGGGACACACAGGGATCATCCAGTGCAGTTCCTGACCCTGCACAGGACACAGAGGGATCATCCAGTCCAGCTCCTGATCCTGCACAGGACAATCCCAGAAATCCCATCCCGTTCCTGACAATGCTGTCCGAGTGCTCCTGGAACTCTGGCAGCTTTGGGAAGATTCTCATTCCCTGCAGACCGTGATGTTCGGGCTCTGTGTTTTGTGTTGTGTGCCCACCACCATCCCAAAATGCCATTCACCATCCCCAAATGCCATCCCCTCACACCAAACCCAAAACCTTTATCCCGATTCACTCCTATTTGGTGAGGAGCCCATCGTGGCATTTCCTAGCGGGGCTGGCTGAGCAGCACCACCCCCTTCCTCCCCTCTCAGATGTCCCGGGGCTGAAGGGGCTAATCCTTTACATTAACCAGCCCATTAACCATTGTGCCTGTAAAAACACCCAGCCTGTCACAAAGGCCGCTGGCTCTGCTCCCTCCTGTCCATCAAGCTGATGGAAGATAATGTGTAAGGGGATAGCCCGGCCCGCTGCGTGCTGTTGACACTGGGAAGAAAGATCCCGGGGCTGGAGTGGCACTCAGGTTACAGATGAGCTGGAAAATCCACCCACTCCTGAGAGTGGTGACAGCTTTGTACACAAACCCCTGCTGCCCGGGATCTGCAAGGGCTGGGCTGTGATAAACCAGCAGGGACGGGCTGGGGATGCTGCTGGAGGTCAGCTGGGGCAGCTCCTGTGGAACCTGGGTGGTGGAGCAGGAGTGGAGCGAGTTATCAGCTTAAGAGAAACCAAACAGGGGGATCTGCTCACTTTCCTTTCTGGGCTGGGCAGGGGAGGAGTTGGATGCACACCAGCGTTGTGGTGGCCATGAGTTGCTCTTGCAAACACTCCAGGCTGTGGTGGATAATTCCCAAGAGCCCTTCCATTCTGCTGCCAGAACTTTGGCATCCCAGCCAAGTCATCAGGGCCAGCAGTGTCCCACTGAGAAGTGTCCCACTGTCCCCTAACCCTTGTCCTCCCACTCTGACACCAACACTCCACTGCTTCATCTCACACCAGGAGTTTTATAAATGCTTCAATATTTACCTTTTTTTTTTTTTCAAGTTTGCCAGGTGGGTCATCTCTTTTTAAACTTTAATGTTGGAGCATGAGTGGAGTAAAATATCAGGACATTATTATTATTAGCTTAAGAGAAATCAGACAGGGGTATCAACTCACCCTCCTTTTTGGGTTGGGCAGATGGAGGAGCTGGATGCACAACAGTGTTGTGGTGGCAGTAATTCCTCTGGCAGACACTCCAGGCTGGGGTGGATAATTCCCAAAAGCCATCTCTGGGATGTGTGGCACTCTGCTGCCAGAATTTTGGCATCCAACCCAAGGCACCAGGACCAGCATTGTCCCTCCCTGGGACAAGACCTGCCTTGCCCTCTCACTCTGACACCAACACTCCACTGCTTCCCCTCACTCCAGGAGTTCTATAAATACTTCAAGGCAAGGCTTCAATATTAACTTTTTTTTAAACTTTGCCCCCCAAAAGTGTGTTTTTCTGATTTTTTTTTCTCCATGGGAAAAGGTTAAAAAGTCAGCTTCCAACCTGCGGTGGCTCAGCCCGAAGCAGAACATTTCAGTTTTATCAGCTGGCACGAAGGGATCTGTTTCAAATCATTTTTGACAGCATATTAAGCTGCATTTCTATCCCAGCTTGAAACTGGCCCGCCCATTGTCATTCCCTTTCTCTGGAAATAACTGGCTTTTCTCCCTCTGAAACCCAGGTGTCTTGGTTTGGAAAGACAGGAGTCTGCTAAGGAAGGCAGGAAGCTTCCCTGAAATGGAGGATGTAAATCCTCCCCAGCCCTCTGAATTGCTATAAATTTTAAATTAAGGGGCTCTCAGGCAAAAATATGGGAGCAGGAAATAACAGTTCTTTAACAGAGAAAAGAAAAGAGGATAAAATAAACAATGCAGTGCACTAGAACAACACTGACAGAGCCAGAACCCAACCTGACACCCTGTGGGTCAGGGTGTTGGCAGCAGTCCCATTGGAATTGTGGCTCAGCCCTCCTGCAGTGTCAGGGGTGGTTCTGCTGGAGCAGGGATCCTGTACAGAAGGATGGATTCTTCCTCTGAAGATCCAGTGGAAGGAGAGGCAGCTGCTGTTCCTCTGGGGAATCCAGTGGAGAAGCCGTGCTGGTGTTCCAGTATCTCCAGATTATATCCAGGTAGGAATGCTTGGCTCCTCCCTCTGGGCTCACATCTCCCAATGGGATGCTGTAGTTCTTATCAGCCATGCAGTGACATTCAATAGCTGTTATCAGCAATGTCCCCTCCCGAGGGAGGTGTGAATGTGGTCACTCAAAGAGAGAGATAAGGCAAACTGCCCACTTGACAAAGGTAATCTGCCATACAGATGGTAATGGAAAACAACTTGCATTGCAATCTTCAACACCAGGTGAAAGAGCTGACTGGGGGAATCACTGGGACATGAACTTGGCTCAGAGGAGAAAAAGAGGGGCTTGGATTCTCAGAATGTGGATCCAACAAAGGAGCAGTTTGATTTGTACTTGGTCTGAGAAGCCAAGGTGGGATAAACTGAAATACAACACTGCAGAAATCCTGCATGTGCCTTAACTCAGACATTTATTTACCAGCAGGCATGGCCAGACTTCACTGCTGGCTGTGACATTCCAAGGAACAGCACAAATATGGAATAAAGGCCTCTGAGTACTCCAGGATTCCCTAGGAAGGATGCAGTGTGTTGGGATTATGTACAGTTTTTAGAACAGAAGCTCAGAGAGAAGGATTGTTCACTGGAATATTGGAAAATTATTGAAAAGGAAAATATTGACCAAAACTGTCTTTGCATTTTCTCATGCACAGCCTTTCACTGCTGATGTAGCAGCTCCTCTTACCTTAGAGAACGGAATAATAGAAAATTATCACTGGTTTTCTCAGAGAAGTTGTGGCTGCTGTTTCCACAGCCCTGGAAATGCTCAAGGCCAGGATGGACTGGGCTTGGAGCAACCTGGAATAATGGAAGCTGTTCCTGCCCAGGGCAGGGACTGGAACAAGATTTTTAAGGTCCCTTTCAATCCAAACCACTCTATGATCCTCATTCCAAGATTTAAAGAGTCTGGGGACTGTTGTGACTCTGACTGTGGGCGATGGGGCAGAATTTGTGTTGGGATCTAAACTTTCTCCAAGTAAATAGCTTTGTGTAATGAATACTCCCCTCAATCATTATGTTAAATTCTTTTTCCAAAGGTTCATGTAGAAATAAAAGGGACTGGTGGTGGATCTCTGGTTACCCAAGCCAAGATGTCTCTGTTCAGCTGCTCCTAATTTATGTCAGGAGCAGGAATGGTGCTTCCCTGCTCCTGCCCCATCACCCATGAAGAGTTAATGGGTTGTGGTGTGATGCCAAACACTTCATTTCGGCAGTTTGGATGGGAACCAGCAGCTCAAGTCAAGAGCCCTTTAGAACTCAAGATCAGACTTGCTGGTCCTGTTTCACCCTCAGAGAAAATCTGGTTTTGGTGTTTCACCTGCATGTCCAATCCCATAAAACCCTGACTCTCCCTGCTGCATCTCCCGGTTTCAACCAGATTTTCTTTCCCCAAAGGGCAGGGATGTTGCAAAGTCCATGAGGAAATACCTGGAACGTGGTCAGCAACCAAAGCAAGGTGCACCCAGCTGATTTCAGCACCTTATTTCCCTCTATAACGGGCTCTGAGGGGAATTAATTTCCTAGAATGAACTTCCTTAAGCCAGAATTGCCCGTGATATCTGCTTTTATCAGTGGAAATAATAAAGCAAGGGATGCCAGGAGATCATAATTGCTCAATCCCTCTACCTGTGGATGCCCTTTTGGGGAGTGAAATGATGATAAATCTAATTTCTTGCCTTAGGGAGGAGAATAGGTGCTGGTTGGCATGTTAATATTTTTTAATATTTCAATATTTTCAATATTTTAATATTTTTAATACTTTTAAAATTTCCAAATTTTAAATATTTTAACAATCTAATATTATTAATATTTTAGTATTTTAAATATTTTAAATTTTTAATATTTTATATTTTAAATTTTTATATTTTATTAATAATTTTATTTTTAATATTTTTATCACTTTAATATTTCTGTAATTTAATTCTTTAATAATTCTCTGAGGACAATGGGCGTTGCATGGATAGGTAACAGCAGTTCAGCTTTGGAGATCTCAGTGAGAAAGGTTAGAATGAGGAAAACTGAGGGAGAGAGAGAGAGATTTATAAAAATAAAATAACACAGAAAGCAGCAGCATTGCATTACAAGCCCTTCACCCTGGAACCTGGAAAAACATGGAGACTTTTGTTTTACAGATGCAGGAATTCGACTTTATTTTTGTTCCCTTCTCCTCCTTTCGCAAGGAATCCTGAGTTGAACTCCCTGCCTGCTTACAGCGCGCTGCCTTTGGCTGGCTCCCCCAGGCTTTTCCCTGCAAGCCCTGCAGTGCATGGTTTAATCCCCTGGACAGGAGCTGGGGAAGCTCTGGAGCAGCTCCCTCATTCCCTGGGCCAGCCCACGCATGTTCCCGACTCCAGCGGGATCCGTTTCCGTGTGCTCCCGCATTCCTTTGGCCACAGGGGTGTAGGAAACCATCCCATTGCTCCTCTTACATAAGGAAATGCCCTGGCAGAGCCAGCCTTGGTTTTGTCACTCAGCTTCCACGCCTGCTCTCCTCCTCCCCTTTCTGAGCTGCTCGTAAAAGCAGCCACGAGGCCACCACAGGAATCACGAACCCAGCGAGGTGGGGAGGTCTCCATGCAAATGTTGCTGACTTGGGCTTTCAGCAGAGGTTTGCAGGGCTTTTCTAGCCTGGGCTTTCCCCTCCAGGGCTTGGGGGCTCAGTGCTGGTGGACACAGGAGAGGACTTGGCCCGACAAAATGTAGGAATTGGTGGTTCCAGTAACCACTGGCTCCAAGTGAAGACAGAAAGCCAGGAGGGGAGGCTTTGGGAGGGAGGAATTTCCACCACAGCGTGATGTTGGCTTTGTGATTCAACACAATCAACATGTGGGGATTTTATTTCTCCTTTTCCTTCTTCTTCTTCTCCTTCCTCTTTTCTCTTTCTTCTCTTCTTTCTCCTTCTTGTTCTCCTTCTTGTCCTTCTCTTTCCTACTTCTCTTTCTTCTTCTTCTTTCTTCTTCTTCTTCTTCTTCTTCTTCTTCTTCTTCTTCTTCTTCTTCTTCTCCTCCTTTTTCTCCTTCTCCTTTTTCTCCTTCTCTTTCTTCTTCTTATCCTCTTCACCCTCTCCTTTTTCTCCTTCTTCTTCTTCTTATCCTCTTCTCCTTCTCCTTCTCCTCCTTCTCCTCCTTCTCCTCCTCCTTCTCCTTCTCCTTCTCCTTCTCCTCCTTCTCCTCCTTCTCCTCCTTCTCCTCCTTCTCCTCCTTCTCCTCCTTCTCCTTCTCCTTCTCCTCCTTCTCTCTCCTCCTTCTCCTCCTTCTCCTCCTTCTCCTCCTTCTCCTCCTTCTCCCTTCTCCTTCTCCTTCTCCTTCTCCTTCTCCTTCTCCTTCTCCTTCTCCTTCTCCTTCTCCTTCTCCTTCTCCTCTCCTTCTCCTTCTCCTTCTCCTTCTCCTTCTCCTTCTCCTTCTCCTTCTCCTTCTCCTTCTCCTTCTCCTTCTCCTTCTCCTTCTCCTTCTCTTCTCCTTCTTCTCCTTCCTCTTCTCCTTATCTTTCTTCTCCTTCTCCTCCTTTTTGCTCCCCTCTCCTCCTTTTCCTCTCCTGGTTGAAAGTGGATGTGGTCTCCCTACAACAGATGCCAAAGATCCAGAGGCAAACTTGCCACAGCAGGAAAAGCACCAGGACATCCATCCTGTCCTTCTGACCTCTGGAAGGGTCAAAAAACACCTCCCACTCGCACATTAGAGCGAAAAACCATCACTTTGAGGAACAGGTAAAATACTTTTCCTCCAAAGCCAAGGTGCTGCTGGTGGATGTGTCTAGAAAAGCCACGGAGAAGCTGTAGCCCCACACATTCCATTGGTTTTTCCATACTTACCCCAGGTAGCTGGAGCTCTGGAGTAATTTACAGCCCCCAGAACGTTACCTCATGGTGGGGTGGCTTTACAGAACAACCAGGTTTACTTTTCTGCCACTGCCTTCGCTCATGGCTGGCACTTCCTGAAGAGGCAGCTCTGTGATGAAAATAGGGTTGGTATTTTGAAATGGTTTTTTTTTTTTTTCACTCACAGAAATAAAAAGCTGTGTCTGGAGCAGGCTGAATTTTGCAAACATATGTGAGTGTCTGAGCATATGCAAATGTAGCATTTTGTGGGATGGAAACATTCTGGGTTAACCTTTGTCAGAAAACAGAGTTTTCATGTCGTCGTGACTTTCCATTTTGAGGACTGTTTTCTATGCTGTAAGAGCTATCATAATTCCTTAAATTATTACAGCAGGCCTTATCTGTTTCATACATGTGAGAGCTTTCTATTTCTATCTACATGTTTTTATTGTGTCCTCTTCCCTCAAAAAAAAAAAAAATTACAGGTTATTTTCATATTTTCAACAGTGATTTTCTTCTTGAATATTTTGAACTATTTCAGAAGAGAAAAGTTCATATATTTATGAGCGCCTGGAAGTGTCTCAGAGGCAGACAAGGAAGAGGAATTACCATGGATGTCAGGAGTGTGGAGCTGTGACTGGAGGTGTCTGGTGGGCATAGGAAGGGCATCAGGAATGTGGTGGGAAGGCAACAGAGGATCCCAGAGCATGAGGATGATGGATGGGAGGTGAAGATCATCTACAATGTAGATGTGCAGGTCTGGGCAAAATATCCCACTTATAATGAAACGTAATTATCATAACATAATCATAATAACAAGACACCCCATTTATAATGTTCATAATGATCAGAGAATGAGTCAATACTAGAGGGAGTATCCATGGTGAAATTCATGCCAAAATATGGAAGTAAAGATGGATGAGCACTAGAAAGGACAGGGAATCTGAAGTTGGAGTCTGTCATGCATTGGGAACCATCTCACTGGGAGGATTCCTTGGGCTCACTGTCCTTAGGCTTCTCCACATCCCTTATGATCTCCTGAGACATTGCAGAAAATAAGTATTTTATCCAGACCAGCAGCTGCAGGAAAACAGCTCTTAACAACATCATGGATCATGGAATTCTGGGGTTTGGGTACCTTAAACCTCAATTTTTTCCACCCAGGGACACCTTCCACTATCCCAGGCTGCTCCGAGTCCCATCCAGCTGGCCTTGGACACTTCCAGGGATGGGGAATGATGACTGAGGAATGATGGTTGCTTGTTTCACTGAAAACTTCTCTCTGAGACACTTTTGCCAAATAAAATCCCATCCATCTATTACTCCTCATGGTGCATCACTACTCATGAAAAACGATTTTGACCATGAAACCTATAAAAAGTGACATTATGGGCCAGATTGGTGACTGGTGTCAGTTGGAATCTCCAGGGAGATGCTGATTCACTCAAAGCTGGGGACACATGACTCTGTGTTCTGCTTGGAAAATCAGACAAGCCTTGTACGGGAAGGCTCAGTCTGGGATTTCCCGTCTGGAAATGCCATCTGGGAAAGGCACCTCAGTGGCACCTAATTCACTGGGTAATCACAGCCTCACGGTGATGACCACAGGGAAAAAGGTGTCCTTCCCTTTCCAAGGATCCTCTGTAGTCCTGAGACTGCTGCTGTCTCCAGAGGAAAATGACTTTTAAAGAAAACATTCCTGCATCCATCCCCCTGTCGCAGACACATTTTATGAAAAATCCTTTCTGAGAAGCTGAGAGGCCTCTGGAACAAAACGTAAACATTGATTATCTGCTGCTGTGGAATGCAACAGGTGCATCTGGGATTGGTCTCATGTGGTTGTTTCTGATTAATGGCCAATCACAGCCAGCTGGCTCAGACAGAGAGCTGAGCCACAAACCTTTGTTATCATTCTTTGCTATTCTATTCTTAGCCAGCCTTCTGATGAAATCCTTTCTTCTATTCTTTTAGTATAGTTTCAATGTAATACATATCAAAATAATAAATTAAGCCTTCTGAAACATGGAGTCAGATCCTCATCTCTTCCCTCATCCAAGAACCCCTGTGAACACCGTCACACATCTCCTGGCTGGCCTTTTCAGCTAAATAACCCTCCCCCCACTTCTCATCTGCAGCACAGCTCCAAACCATCCCAAGCAGCACAAACTGCCTGTTTTACCGCCCCCTCTCCCCAGAAGCACTGGCAAATCCCCGTTTCCCAAAGTGCCGGGGGGCCGTGATCCTGGATTGCAGCAGCGCTAAGCCTCCTGTTGGTCTCAGCACCTGACTGGGAGCCCCGGCAGCCAGAGAGCTTTGCCCGGGCTCCAGAGCCCAGCACAGCCCGAGCTGGGGCTCAGCAGTGACAGGGCCCTCCTAGCATCCCCTTCCCTACCCTCTGAGCTGCCCTGGCACAGGATTTGCCTCCTTCCCTCCCAGCTGCAATGTACAGGCTTGCACCGTCCTGCCGTGAGCTATCCCGTAAACAACAACAAAATGAGCTTATAACTTTAAGCCTCCCAATGAAATAAGAAGCTAATTTGCCCCATCACAGTGCTTGCCATCTGTAAGAATTAGTCCCAGGGGGAAATGAATAGAGCCATTATTCCTACCGGGCTCTTGGCTGTGTAATTCCTCCAGTGGTGAAACAGTAGACAGCGAGAGGAAAAACATAATACTTGTGTGACCAGGCTGCCATTGGCTAAGGGAGTTTGTGTGGATCTTGTTCATGAAATGAAGAGTGGGGCAGGCAGCTTAAGGGGTGACAGACCTCGCTGTCCCAAATGCTTCTTAGGCACCAAGTAATTAAAGCACCGTGTGGGGGGGAAAAGACGGCCGGGAGAGAAGGTAAAGGTGCATTTATTGATGGGAATGGCTCTGCTGCAAACCATGGGAAATACCAGCCTTGGGTTGGAATTATATTTATGCTCCCTCCAAAAGTCTCTCGCTACCTTTCTGTGCTCTCCTTTTGTTGGGGGTGATGTTAAAAGGGAAGTGTGGCAGCCCCTAAACCCTCGTGGGTCCATCTGAGCAGTTCTTGCCAGGGAGGGTTGGATTTTTCCCTGCTGGAAACTGGCCTGGTTCCTGTTTTGTACTACGTGAGGATGTGGCCTCTAATTTTTTCAGCCGAGCCATGAAGTAAAAGCTTCACAAGGATTTTCCAGCCTTCAGTAAGAGTTACTTTATCTGAGAGGAATGAACAAGGAGGAACACGAGCACCAGGGGCAGGAGAGCAGAGGGAGACTCCTGGCCAGGGGGGAAAAAGGTGTTGGGAACTGTCCCTGTACACCACCAAATAACTGCTGTCTCCTAGAAAAGTCAGTATTATATCATTTCAGTATTATACATAACACTGAAAAGTCAGTATTATATCTTTTCAGTATTATATATAATATATATGATACTGAAAAGTCAGTATTATATCAGGAGAGCATCTGGGAACTCCTCTGAACTCAAATCTTTCCAAACAAATGGAAACACCTTTATTCCTGATGTCTGTGTCAAGGAGTGAGCCACAATCAGAGAAACTCCTGATATGTGTCCAAGACCTGCCCAATGCCACACAAGAATTCCCAGCTCAGGGAATTTCCCCCCAAACCACTTGGTTTTCCTTTGTCCCATTTATTCTGATGCTTTTTTGTGCTTTGCCAGTGAAGAAATAAATGAGTCTGCTCATGACAGACCTCCCTGGTTCGGATTAGATGCACCCATTTTGCATCCAAAATGGACAATCTCGGAGTCTGTAGGGGAAAAAAAACCATAATGGGACTGTCACCCCTTCAGCCGGGGGAAAGGCTGCTCTGGTAGGAGGGAGGGAGTCAAATTTGAGGACTTAGTAAGTGATTCCACATGATAAGCAGCTTTTCTTGTGCAGCCCAGCACCACTCCGTGCAGGCACTGGCTCCTGCCAACTTTCTGCTGCTGACACGACTTTCATAATTTTTCATTTGTTTTTCTGCCTAGAGGCAGAATAATGGAGGAAATAATGTCTCCATTGATGCTGCTGACCTGCCCTGATACTTTTGTTTGCTCTTTTCCTTGATGTTCCGTGTGGCTTTTTAGTTTATTCAATGCTGTAGCTGAAATTGTCCTTTTCCCTTCCCTTCCCTTCCCTTCCCTTCCCTTCCCTTCCCTTCCCTTCCCTTCCCTTCCCTTCCCTTCCCTTCCCTTCCCTTCCTTTCCCAATTCCCAAATTTAGGGTGGAATCTGACCATCATTTTAAGACTGACCACCTCAGACACTGAATTAAAGACAAGTCCAGCATTTGCACTGAGAACATGGAACAGGAGCACCAGGAAGGGAATTAGGAACCTTCGCTGTGTTTTAAAAAAATTCCTGGAATCTCAGGCTGGTCTGGGTTGGAAAGGACCTTAAAGTTCATCCATTCCCACCCCATTCAATGGGCAGGGACACCTCCCACTATCCCAGGGTGCTCCAAGTCCTGTCCAACCTGGCCTTGGACTCTTCCAGGGATCCAGGGGCAGCCACAGCTTCTCTGGGAAATCCATTCCAGGGCCTCACCATCCTCACAGGGAAGATTTTCTTCCCAATCTCCCATCCATCAATGCCCTCTGGAAGTGGGAAGCCATTCCCCCATGTCCGGCCCTCCTTCCCTTGTCCAAAGGGATGTCCAAGTCCCTCTCCAGCTCTCTTGGAGGCCCTTTAAGCACTGCAAGGGGCTCCAAGGTTTCTCTGGAGCCTTCTCTTCTCCAAGATGAGTAATCCCAGCTTTCCCAGCCTGATGCTGTATTTATAGCTGATGTGTTCCAGCCCTAAGAGCACCTTGATGGCCCTCAAATTTCTGACCCACAGCACATTTTGACAATTTCTTCTTCACCTTTGTTTATGAAATAGATATTTTGAGTCTCGGTGAAAACACCAGCAGAGTTAGAGCTTCAAAGGAGAGAGTTTTGTAGGTTTGGGTCTAAATGACCTGAGAATCCAAATCTTTTCCTGCTGTAATGGTCATGAATAGAAATTCCTTCAGAGCAGGAAAGGCTTCTGAGGCAAGGCAGCTTCCAGAGGCTTTTCATGCCCAACAGCTGCCTTGGCTCTCCGTGCCCAGGAGGTGAGGTGCTGGAGTTCTGCATGAACGCTCTGGATGGGGAAAGAGCAGATTTCACATCTCCAAGACCAGCAATTCCCACAGCTTTAGCTCCTAAAAAAAGAAGCCTTAACCAAACTAATTGCTTATCACGTTGGGAGCTGGCAAGGGCTGTTGGGGGGTGAAGTGAATATTTGATGTCGAGAAAGAAAAAGTATTGTGTTACTGACTCAAGAAAAACACTTTGCAGCCAATTTGCACAGTTTGAGCTCGTTTCCATGGAGCTCTTGCAGGAGTGGGAGTAGATAGGAACTTGCTGTGGGATTTGCAAGTGCTGAAGCCCTGAGGTCTCTTTCTCCATCCGCCCCACAAATTCATCCAGCTACGAGTTGCGCAGGCACGGCTTAGCAGAGCCACTAATTTTTGTTAGCTAATATTTAGGCTAACTTTTGTTAGCCTAATACTTTTGTTTGCTCTTTTCCGTGATGTTCCGTGTGGCTTTTTAGTTTATTCAGTGCTATAGTTGGAATTGTCCTTTTACCTTGCCTTGCCTTGCCTTGCCTTGCCTTGCCTTGCCTTGCCTTGCCTTGCCTTGCCTTGCCTTGCCTTGCCTTGCCTTGCCTTGCCTTGCCTTGCCTTGCCTTGCCTTGCCTTGCCTTGCCTTGCCTTGCCTTGCCTTGCCTTGCCTTGCCTTGCCTTGCCTTGCCTTGCCTTGCCTTGCCTTGCCTTGCCTTGCCTTGCCTTGCCTTGCCTTCCCTTCCCTTCCCTTCCCTTCCCTTCCCTTCCCTTCCCTTCCCTTCCCTTCCCTTCCCTTCCCTTCCCTTCCCTTCCCTTCCCTTCCCTTCCCTTCCCTTCCCTTCCCTTCCCTTCCCTTCCCTTCCCTTCCCTTCCCTTCCCTTCCCTTCCCTTCCCTTCCCTTCCCTTCCCTTCCCTTCCCTTCCCTTCCCTTCCTCCCAAATCTGTGATCCAAGTCTTTCCTTGGATCAAAGGATAAAGCAGGGATTTCAGGAAGGGCAGCAGCAGATCCAAGGCTTTCCTGGGAATCCCAAGCAGGGATTTCAGGAGGGCCAGCACGTTGACTCGGGCCAAGCCCCACGAATTCCCACACACACAAGCAGTGGAAAAACGGAGGCTGGATTGCTCCGAGCTGCCCATGACGTTAACAAGATGTCTCTGTGACCCCAAACTCAGATGTTCCTACTGGGAGTATCACGGCACAGAACATTACCTCAGCCCCACGCAGTTCCCCGAGAGCGGCTCTGCCTTTCCGCTCGGCGTTCGCTGTGTGTTCCTCCTGCCTTTCATCTCCTGGAGAATTACCAGCGCCGCCTGTTCCAGGCATGGAAAGCTGCCTCCAGATCCTAAAGCCACCTCACGCATCCCACAGAACATTTGTGCTCACAGGGGTGGACGGCATCATAGGTCAGGGAAGCGCGTGGCTTGTGCTGCCTTCTCCGTGCCAACCTGGTGAGGTGATGGTGACCTTCTCCTGTGCCTGGACCTGCTCCAAGGGTGTGAGAAGGTCCCCACCACCACCAGGGTGATGAGATGAACAGGAGGCTGAGGCAAGTGAAAGCTTGGTGTGGAGAAATCTTCCTGCAGCAGAGAAGAAATTCTGTGAAAACAGCAGAAATGTCCCCAGAGATGTGATGTAGGCAGGGTTGTATTGCCAGTGTTATTTAAAACTGGGTTTGTCTCAGTGTGCAGAATCCTAGGGCTGGTGGGGTCAGAGAAAGGGAAGCTTGTTCCAGCCCTTTGGAGGGATGAGATCCACACTGGAGAAGGTCTCAGCCTGCTCTGTAGGAGATTCCAGGTGGATGGGTGGGTGCACCCACCCCAAATGTCTCAGGTCCAGTCCAGGGTTACACCACTGTGGAGGGACAGCAGATTTGTCTCATCTCACACCCCGTTTTGACAAACCACTGTCAAACAATACGACCCTGCAGCCACATTTAGGTTCAAATTGTGACACAAAAGGCTTGGCTGAACTAGGACCTGGATCTCTTTGAACCAGGTGTGGCTCATGGTGGCTCTCAGGTCTGGATGCAAACATTGGGAATCCCTGTTCACAACTGATGCTCTGGACTCCTGGCCTGGCTGGAAGTGTTCAAAGCCATGCTGGAAAGGGCTTGGAACAACCTGGTCTAGTGGAAGGTGTCCCTGCCCATGGCACAGTGTTGGAACTGTGTTGCAGACATCTTTTATGCAAAATCCTTTCCTTAGGATTTTTCCTCCTGAGAAGCTGGGAGGCCTCAGGAACAAAACGTAAACATTGATTATCTGCTGCTGTGGAATGCAACAGGTGCATCTGGGATTGGTCTCATGTGGTTGTTGCTAATTTGTGGCCAATCACAGCCCAGTTGGCTCAGACTCTCTGTCCGAGACACAAAACTTTGTTATCATTCTTTCCTATTCTATTCTTAGCCAGCCTTCTGATGAAATCCTTTCTTCTATTCTTTTAGTGTAGTTTTAATGTAATATATATCATAAAATAATAAATCAGCCTTTTGAAACATGGAGTCAGATCCTCATCTCTTTCCTCAACCTAAGACCCCTGTGAACACGGTCACAGAACTGGATAATTTTTAAGGTTCTTTGATTCCATAAATCCTTGTCTCTTTCCACGGGAGGTGTCTGGATCTGATGCATGAAGAGTGGATTGCATTTAGCTCACCTGTTAAAGGGCACGAAGAGGATGAAAATGCTCCAGATGGGATTTCATGGTGTGACAGGGATGAATCATCCCAACCACCTACTCTGCAGAGCTCCTGGGTGCCCTCCCCATGTCTGTGGAGGGAAGCAGTCACAACAAAAGGATTTGGCTCCATGAGTAGGTGGTCAAGACAGTCCCACCTTCCTCCATTCCCTGGGAAAGGAGCCAGATTCCGGGAGCCCTGACTGATGGATGGTTTGGGTTCTTACCAGACTTTTCATTACCAGATTAAACTTCCCTGTTTTTGCTACCTGAATCCCACTGAGCACAGTTGAACTCCTGAAATATCTGTGTGGCTGGGTTTGTCTTTGCTGCCTGGGTTTGACTGCACTGTTCATGCTGGAAGCAGGGAAGGTGTGCAGCGATTTCCCTATAAAAGGGAAAACAGTAATAGTAATGCTATCTTGTGTAGCATTTTATTTATCAGAAGTCTTGCAGAGTGTGGAATGGAAGCTAAAAATTACTTTGACAGGGCCATTTTGGGTGGATATTCCTGTGTTGTGCAAATTGTACCAAGTCTTCAACGGAGTCAGGAGGATCTGGGTGGGACCCACTGTCCAGAAGAACAATTCCAGCTGTTCTGGAATAATCCTGGGCTGAAACAAAGGATGGAACAGCTCCCTTCTCAGATACAGACTCACTGTCCTTGCATGAAGCTTCTCTGCCACTTCCAAGTTTCCCTCTTGGATTGATGAGGGAGGTGCAGCTTTTTAGCCAGCCCAGATAGAAACTCAGCCCCCACCCAGCCCATGATTAGGGCCCCTCTCATTATTTTAATTTTGGGTTTGCAGTGAGACGAGCTGGCAGCCTTGCGCCGCGCTTGGCACTGCAGAAGAGTTTAATAATCACCTAATAAAACTTTTCATCTGGCTTCCCACATCTCTCCCTTTCCCAGCTCCCTGCCCTTCCCTGCACTCCATATCAGGGATGTGGGATTTGGAATAACACACATCACTGCTGTAGCAACCAGCTTCTCCCTCGCTGCTAGTACAGGTATTTGCAGGTACCATAATTCCCAGAAATCCCAGAAATTCCAGCCAGAATTGCCTCTTGTAATCTGTTTCTCTGAGTTTCATCATGCCCATTTTATGGGGTTCCTTGCTCTCTGTGAGGATAAAGGAAAATTTGGATCTTTGTTTTATGTTTGTTTGTCACCAGCGCTTGGGAGCGGTTCAGTACTGAGATGGCTCAAGGTGTCTTCATAATCCTGAGTTTTCCAATGAAACTTGGAACTTCCCAGCCTGGATTCTTCCAAGGAAGGCCTGAGAGTTCTGGCCTTGAGCAAAATGATGGATTTGGAGCCTAAAATCCTGATCAATATCAGTCTGTGACTGCAATCCTGTCCCTTAGGGGCTAAAGGTTCCCTTCTCTCCCTCGCACTGGTAATGTCAGGCAGCAGCCTTAAAATAAATCCATGCAAGGGAGCAGCTGGAAAATGAACTTTTTTGTTTTGAAAAAAGGGGGAATGGCACTATAGATGTGCTAAAGTTGACAGCTCTTTACAAAAATTGCAGCTGAACAGCAGGAGACAACTCTGCTTGTTTGCCTTGTATGGGATGCTCCCCTTTGGGCCAAGGAGAGGAAATGGAAATTACGACACTCCTGAAAGCAGCAGAGCATTCCTAGGAAAATTTGGAGGGCAGGGAGAGAATGAGATACAGGCAGGGGCAGAAAGAGGCTGGAGGGAAAGCAGGGAGATGGCTGGGGAGCAGAGCAGGGCTCCAGTGTGACAAAGACAAATTCCCCAGGGCGCCAGAGGGGACTGAGTGGAATAACTCGCAATCCAGGATGCTGCTGACAGTTCCTGGAATGAAAACAAGCCCATGCAGAGAGGCTCCTCAGGCCACTGGGACCAGAGGGAGCAGGTGGAGGGTCCTGGTTACAGCTGTTGGTGTTTCTGATCCTGCTTGGTTTGAGTTTTCCCTGCTAGACCCCAAAGGAGGAGTTAATTCCTCTTCAGGTTCTGAGTTTTTGGTGATTCTGGGGAGAGTCAGTGGCACAGGACAGAGGAAAATAGGGCTGATTCCTTCATGATGGTTTAAAATGCCTGAGGGGCTGAGATCATGCTAAAACTGACTTCAGGCCTCCTGGAAATGCTGCAGATTCCCACAAATAAACTTATTTATGAATTTTAAATGAATTTATTTATGAACTCTATTTATGAATTTATTCAGCAAGTTTTTCTTAGCCAGTTGATGGAACAGCACCATTTTCTTCACTTTAAAGTGGCTGCATTCAACAGATCTTGCTTCTTACATCCAAAGACCTCTTTTATTGACTCCAAGAGGAGCTGTGAGTTACGAGCTCAGGTAGATTTCTACACCATAAACATCCTTATTTTTGCTACCTGAATCCCACCTGAACAGAGTTTAACTCCTGAAATATCTGTGTGGCTGCTGCCTGGGGCAAATTCTGAGCTGAGTTTGACCTGGAAGCAAGGAAGGTGTGCAAGGATTTCCCTGGAAAAGGAAAATCAGTAAGAGGGATGCCTCGTGCAGCATTTTATTTATCAAAAGTCTTGCAGAGTGTGGAATGGAAGTTAAAAATTACTTTGACAGAGCCATTTTGGGTGGATGTTCCAGTGTTGGGGAAATTGTACCAAATCCTCAGCGGAATCTGGGTGGGACGCACTGTCCAGAAGAACAACTCCAGCTGTTCTGGAGTAACCTTGGGCTGAAACAAAGTTCACTGCCAGCGGATGGAACAGCAGCACCTTTGATGGGCAGTGGGGGTTTCTCAGTGAGGAATCCCATCCAACCTCTGCCCTGGGCTGACCTTGCTCAGTTTGTGAAATCCGAGAGGATCCCGGCCCTCGGTGGCCCAGCGGGCGTCCAAGTGCACTTGAGGAATGCCAGCAGGCAGAGACGCTGGGTAAATGCCTGAGAAGGCAAAGTTTCCTTCTCTGTTATTGTTAAAAACACTTCTATAGGATCCTTTCTTGGAGAGGTCATTCTGATTTGTTTCCTTTTTTTTTTTTTTTTTGTTCCAAAAGTCGCTTCGGCATCTGATACCTTGTGCAATGTATAATCCCTGTGGTCCAAAGAGCTTGAGAGCGCCAGGAAATCCAGAATTTTGGCATGGATAACACAGGGGCTGACTGGTTTCTCTGTGTTTGTGGGATCTCTGTGACACCAGGGTCCGTGGTGTGCTCGGGGATCAGCTGTGGGACCCTGGCAGGGAATCCCCACCCCTGCAGGAGCCCTGGACAAAGGAGGTTTGTTCTTTAAATGAGGGCTGGGAGGAATAAAGCACTGACTGCTGCCCTCCTTGAGGGGAGGGGGAGAGAGGTGGTGGCCAAAGGAGTGATTGATCACAGCACTTTGAGTCCTGCAAACATCTCTGCACTGGGAGGTGGATAAACTGGGGGTGGGCAGTCCTCAAGGACGGGCCTCCTGCAGGTTGTGGAGAGCAGCAGGAACGGCCACGGGTGTCTCAGCCCTAGCGACCCAGCACCTAAGACTGTCACAGCTGCAGGCGACAATTGACGAAGACCTGCAGAAGATCGAGAAATCCATCTCCTATCTAGAGAAGTCGGTCTCCTCACTCTCAGAAGTAGTCTTGCAGAACAGGTGAAGCCTAGACCTCCTGTTCATGCAGCAAAGGAGCCTGTGTGCCACCTTGAAAGAGGAGTGCTGTTTCTATGCAGACCACACAGGAGTCATGAGAGACTCCATGACAGAACTCCAGAACCGACTGGCTCAGAGACAGAAAGACAGAGAGGCCCAACAGAACTAGTACGAGTCCTAGTTCAATCAATCACCTTGGCTAACCACTCTGATTTCTGCCTTGATAGGTCCATTAGCGATGCTGTTTCTAACAGCCACCTTCGGACCATGCCTGCTGAACAAGCTGGTCTCGTTCGTTCAGAGCCGCCTAAAACAGACCAACATCCTGTTCATAGAGCGATGACAATTGCTGTGAATTCAACCAGGGAATTCAACCCAAAGAACACTGCCAGTCACAAGATTTTCCAAACTTGTCTAGCAAAAAAAACTCAAGTTTCCCAAAATCCCTTTCCCTTTTTAAGTTACAACCTCATACCTCATTTCAGTACGTGTGTACATGACTACCTCATTCATTTGTGAAAAGGGGGGGGGAGATGTGGTAGCTAGAGAAGAGGCGCTGCAGAAGATGACGCGATGTCACAGAAAGCCAGGACCCTCTGTTCCCCATAGATAAGACCCTCAGTTACTCATAGATAAGAAATTAACATAAGAATGTAGCCCCACTAACAGTAAGAATGTTGCCCCACTGAAACCAGTAACTTTCCACTCCTTACCCAGTACTTTTCCATTCCCTACTAACCATAGGTAAGAAAGACAAACCCCTTTTTGACGTAGAGACCCCCAAGACTATAAGACCCCAGAAGAAGAAGTAATAAACGCCTTTTGACCGTCCACCACATTGGTGTCAGCGTGTGTCATTGGCCCGAACGGCCCTGGAGAGTGGGCTGTCGAGCTGTACCTCAGAACCAGGTCGCCTGCCTTGGAATAGAAGGCAACAGTGGAGCCATGGATAAATTACATTTATCCTTCCATTTCACCTCCACGAGCTCCATAATTCACCTCTAGGCCGACAGCACCTCTGAGCAGCCTGGGAATTCCTGATTGGAATTATCAAAGGTGCTGCTCTGTGCTTTCCCAGGTAAAGTTCTCTCCTCCTTTTGCTCTCCAGAGTGACCCAAAGCTCAGGGTGGGATCCAAATAACATCTGTGTGAAAAGGCTGCACCACACAGGGAGCACTGAGCAGAATTATTTTGCTTTATGGAATACAGACATTTTGATGATATTAAAATTATTTCAATTGATATCCCCTTTGTGGACAGGACAAAATATTGCAAAGACTCAAACAAACATCTCCTGTTTTAAAGCAGTGAAAATGTCAACTGCCAAAATTCAGTGATAAAATCAACTGTCAATAGTCAGTGATAAAATCAACTGCCAAAATTCATTGATAAAATCAACTGCCAGTGATTTTATTACAGTGATCTGGTAGGAGCAGATGGTATAAAATGGGATTTGGACAGGCAGAAGAATTTCTGGTTCCCATCAGCTGAGGATCTGATTCCTGGGAGTTTCTCCTGAAGAAATCTACCTAGCACTGTGAGTCCACAAATATCTCCTTGGTGGACCTAGAACCCCCCTTTCTTCCTTCAGGAGACTTTCAGAGCAGGAATTCCACAGCTGAGAGTCTTCCTTTCCCCAGGCAAATTATAGCAATTAAAAAAAACTTTCAAATTATTAATTGTAGCCATGCATGGAGAACACTCACAGGAGCAATGCAATTGTAAAAAGCAAATACTGAGAAAACTCAGATTAATGGTTTCTAATTATTCAGAAATTTAGGATAATATTTTTTCTCTCCCTCTCTCTCTCTCTAACCAGAATTAGAGAGAAGGAGTTTTTACAGGACAGGCCTGATGTTAAATAAAACTGAGATTGGCAACTTCCAATCCTGAATAGAAACTGATAATTGATAAGAAATCAAATCAGTGAATGAGAAATTATTATTTTTCACTCATCTGTTAAAAGGGGTAACTCAGGAAGAAATAGAAATCTAAATTCTCTCCACCTTTGGGAGAATTAAGAAGTCATTCTGGCATGATGAAACCCATTTTTCTTAAGCTATAAAATGGTTAGAGCCAGTATTTCTATAAACATGCAGCATGTGATGCTGAAATTGAAATACATCTTTGATTTCTGTTGGGAAATGGATCCTAAATGTTGAATTCATCTCGCCTGGCTTCATTATTCATCTCACCAAGGTTCTTTTTGTCGTCCATGGAGTGGGAGATGCATCCCTAAAGAGTGATTCCTCCTTTCTGGAGCTGCCTGGATTTTTCCCCAGAATAAAAATAAAGCCCAGAGTGACCAGCTAAGACTTCAAAGTCCCATCCAGATTCTATATATAATGGTCAAAGTGACTTTGAACAGAAAGGGCAGGGAAACCATCTTTATGCAGAGAAAACGGGAGAACCTGGTGAGTACAAAAGGCAGGGATTTTCACCAAGAGCTGAACAAACCTCAGCCGACCCTTCCAATTCCAGTTTTGTTGTTTTACACATTCAGGAGAGCTGAGTCCCCCCATTCCATAGCTCAACACACCGAGATAAGGAGGGGCAGAAGTGGAAAGATGCCATATTTCAGCTGGAAAGCCCCAGCCAGGGATGTGAGCGTGGCTCCCAGGCCGTGCATGTGCCCGGAGCCCAGGATGGGCAGGATGCATGACCATCATTTTATATTCCCAGTGCTGAGAGTTTTACCTGCAAAAGCTCAACCTTTCATGATTCTGTGCATCCACAAATCATCCAGGCTCTGTTAATGTCATTTTTCCAGTGCAGCAGAACTGGGGAATTTGTTGCCCCAGAACTGGGAATTCTGCAGCTGCTGCTCTGGTGGGAAGTCCTGGCTGAATGGCCAAATTCTAATTTGATGTTTGATGAAATTCTGGGGTAGCTGAAGAAGACATTTCATAGAAAGTGGAAAAATTGAAAACTGATTTTTCAGGAGGAATGGAATGGAATGGAATGGAATGGAATGGAATGGAATGGAATGGAATGGAATGGAATGGAACGGAATGGATAAGACAGGGAGTATATGTTCTGTAAAATTGCTGCATGGGGAGACGGTTGTGCCTTTTGACCCACCTGCATCCCTGGATCCTCTTTCAGGATATCCACGGGCCCACCTTTGTGTTTGGATCACGAGCCAAGATTACCTGGGGCTTAAAAACGCTCCAGAATGCAAATCCTCACATATCCAAGGCATGGCATCCCAGGGGATCTGCAGCACGGAATTCCTGGGGCTGAAGCTTGAGTTTTGACAAGAGAAAAATTGGTCAACCTTGACCTGCTCAGCTCAGGGAAGAAGTGGGAAATCTTTGGAGCTCTGCTCCGTGATTCATGGGGGTATGAATCTCCCCATGCCTGAGAGGACCAGGCAGCTCTGTCAGCAGCAGCAGAATTAGGAGGAGCTGCAGGAAGAAGGGATAAATGTGCTTTAACTCAACCACAAGCCATTGGTTGCATTCCTGCAGGGGAACACAGGAACCAGCCCATGGCATCACCGGGAATTTGATCCCCATCATCAGTTTATTAAAGCTGCATCTTAGAAATGCACGCACATAGTGGGGATAATTCCTTCCATTCCAGGAATCCCTGGGTAAGGTTTCCAGGCTGAGTTAAGAAAGGTCAGGGTGGATGATCATAGGGTGTCTGCTGGCTTCGATGGCTCCAAATCTCTGCAGGGATTTAGAAGGAGCCAACACATTTTCACTTGGAAGTTGGGATTTAAATAGAGATTTGTTAACGTGCTCCTCTCTCTCTCTCTCTCTCCTCTGTGTATCAGCTAGTCAGCATCAGCACAGAAATATTTCTTGTCTTTCCCTCATATTGCCCCACTCCTCATTTCTCCTTCCTCTGTCTTTCAGAGCCGTGACAGCAAAAACCCCCACAAAGCTAAACCCCAGTCCCAGCAGGGAAAGCAATTCAATCCCACACCCCCTCTGCCTCCCTCTCTGCCCCAAATCCGCTCCTGACTCCAACTGAACGTGAAATATTCCATTATTCAGCAAAAAGCAGACAAGCTGAATATTTATTAGTGTTTCCAAGCTCAGCCTGCCCAGCAGCACTATCCTAAGGATTAGAGGAACCATGGAAAAGCAGGGCAAGGCTGGGGAGTGATGCCACCTCTTTTCCTGTGCCTTCATGAAAGAAGGGCCTTGAAGGTGCTCTGCTGTTTCCCCTCTCTTTGGAAAATGGCACCTGGCTGTGGAAAATAAGGACAAACTTTCTGTTAACTTCAATTAACGAAGAACTGAGAGGTTCTTGGGTACCTGAGAGAAGGCAAAACTGTGCAAAGCTCATTTGTGATCTTCAGCAAAGTCATGGATGCATCTGGGGACATAAATTTGGAATACCATCAATGCTGGTAGACTTCTCAGTGATAGGATAAATTCCAAGCTGTCCCTGCTGAAAACCAAGAGCCTGTAAAGGAGTGGGGTTTTCACTTTTTTTCCCCCCTGAAATAATCCACATTTGTAGCTCATGCTCACATCGGGAAAAATTTAATAGCTTCGGGTTGATGCCAGTGACGGTATTGAGCAACTTGGCAAAGACCCCTGGAAAAAAGCCAAAGCCTTTAAAAATAACAGCACCACCAATAATAATGCAAGATTCCAATTAAACTGCTCTGCCACTGCATGGGAGCAATCCACTGGCCATGGGCTACTGGGAATTTAGGGAGCAACTGGTTGGTGTGCTCTGATTTATTCAGCAGATCAGCTGCAGTCACTCTGGGACTGAACACCAAGTTCTCTGCTTGCCCTCAAGTGAAATTATTTTTGAGGTCAGCAGAGGTATAGAGATCCAGGCCAAGTGGGAATCTGGCACAGCAGTTCCCAGTACTACGGCTACATTTTCCATGACTTTTTAATTTTTATTTTTTATTTTTTTTTCAGCAGAGAGTGCAAGTTTCAAGGAGAAAATGCTGTTTTCTGTGAAAAAGGAATGACTCAGCACATCGGAGGCAGACAGAAAGAAAGACAGATAATATGGGGGAAATCAGATGTGTCAGCCTTGGCTGACAGGGACTGGAACATTTCTCTGTCCTAAATCAGTCGAATTTTTGTCAGTTTGAAACAAACACGATGAGCTGACACTGATGAGCTGTTTATTGTGGAAGCCAAGGAGTCTCCAGCTCTTTCTTTGCTCTGGATTTTCAGGTGAATTCTCTCAGCATTCCATTAAAGATTCTGCCTCTTTTTTCTTGCCCCAGGCATCATTTCCTTCTTTTCCTTGCTCATGTATATCCCAAAATAAAGGGACAAAAAATTAGTTTGTTCCTGTGCCTTTTGTCCAAACCTGGTGTAGGACTGCAGCTCCAAATCCTCAGGACTGGGGTGGGAATTGAAGCCACTTCTCCTGCTTTTTTTGGTGACAAAAAATTAATTCCTTGGCATATCAGGATCATCTCCCCCAGCCAGTCCCTAAATCCCACTGGTTTATCAGTCAGCAGCAAATTCTCCAAGGGGTTTGTCCAGAAGAACAGCGACACTCCAGCCACCAGATGGGCCAAGTCCTAGGTCAGCAAGGAAGATGTTTGTGGAAGTAGGAAAAAAATTTTAATACTTTATTTTTTTTTTATATGTTTAAAAACATTTGACCCAATCAAGGGTAAGTTTTTCATTTAGTTCTTCATGGGAATGTAGTGGACCTGAATAAGGGGGATAATCAAATTTTTGGGGTGTTCCCTAGAGGTGAAACTGATTTTTTTTTGGGTTGTTTGGGGATAGAGGAACAGAGAATGCTAAAACACCCAGAGTTTGGGTTTCCCCTTCTTTTACACGCCCAAGCCTGACCTATTCTCTCTAAACCTCTACAATCAGTTCCAAACTTGGAATTCTGGGAATACAAAAATAGGGAGGGTGAATCCCAACCAGCACATCCAATGTATGTATGGGATTAGCAAATATTGAAATGTGCCATCTGCTTTTTGTCTTTGGCCCTGATATTTTTATCCCTGCATGATTTTGCAACTCGAATTTGTAACTATTGGCAGAAGGAAGGTGGATGAGGGATGGCAGGAAAAATTCATCTCTGTAAAACTTTTATAACCTTGTTAGCAATGCTATTAAAAATGTTCCCCAAGTAGTTATCAAGGTGTTTCGCTTCCTGAAATTCGGATTTATTGAAACTTCATGACAAAAATAGTTTGGAGAAGTGAAATTAATCACTGCATTTATTAAAAAGAAAAACAACTCCCCCCCAGAAAAAGCAAAGAAAAGAATTGTGTGAAAATATAGAAAAGAATTAAAAATAATCTATATTGAGGCCTGGGAAATGTTGGTATTTCTTCAAGAATGGTTTTAAAAATTTCCTTCAAACACAAACAAAGTTTTGCTAAATGTTTAACTAAAACACCTTTTGATTTCAGGCTTCTGAAAGCTTTCAGCAGGTTTTCTGGGGGATCTGGAACCAGGACAATTCTGCAGGAGGGACTGTTTTTATAATATATTTGGGCTTGGGAAATAGAAATCTCCAAATAATGTGAGCTCATGTGGATTTCTCCTGTGGATTCCTGACCCACCTTTCAGTGCAACTAAGCCAACTTTTCATCTGGTCTGTATCAATGTCACAGAGGCACCTCCAGCTTCTACCTGAACCAAAATACTCGCCCTCTAAAATGCAGATTAATCATGGGGAGGTGCATTAGTTGGCTACTGGTGCTTCCCAAGGAGTTCTGTACATTTACAAGCTCAGCACGAGGATTTATTGCCTTATTTTCCGAGTCCTTTTTCTTTCCATTATCTCAGCGCCTTGCCCAAGTGACCCTCTGATGGTGATACACATAAATACAGCCCAGACATGCCCAGCCCGTGATTAAATACCCTGATAATTCTGAGGCCCTCCAAGAGATAGGATTTCACACTATCACAAATCCTGCTGCAGTCAACCAGTAGCCACAATCAATTACTGGGGGCAGCCGTGCTCGCGTTCCCCCTCCGGGGTTTCTTGATTAGGTGCCAACAGCGTTCAACAGCGTTGCTTTCCAACGGGGAAAAGAGCAAACTCCCACAGAGATATCCTCAGAAAGGCTCTGCCTGCAGGATGGGCACTGGAACAGCCCCTGACCAAGGGGTGTCCCAACAAACAGTTAACCCCAAAGCCATCGCGCGTCCCGCGGACGGGCTGAGGGAGCAAACTTGGACAAAGCACCCAAGTGACTGACTGGGAGCCACGGCCAATTCCAAGAACACTCCGGGACCAGAAAGCTTTGGCTGGGTAGGATTTCAAGGTCTTGTCCACAAGGATCCACAATTAAAATTTCTCGTGCTAAAGTTTCATGGTGAAATGAAAACCCCGAGATTCCAACGCTTCCCCGCTCTCCTCCCCCTTCCAAACACCGCTCACAATGCTCGGTGGAAGGAAAAGAAAACCTCCAGTATTTTGGCAATTGGCTCTGCCCTCTTTTACATATTTCAACTCCATCTCTTTGGAAGAGCTGTAAATCTTTCCTCCTGTTTTTTCCCCCCCTCCTTGTTCTGTCTTCAGCCTGCTTGGCCATGTAATTGCAGTGTTCATGTTACTTGCATGCATAGGAAATGATGTTTAAAGGGAAGGGAACTAAAGGTTTTTCTCCTCCTTTCTTTCCTCAACTTTATGGATTCACTGATAAGTGCTGGGAAGTGATAATTGGCTTGTACCAGCAATTATGTACCTAACAGGGTCAGGGAAGGGATTATTTTCCTGTGCTGGGCACAGCTGAGGCCACACCTCAAATCTTGGGGTCACTTTGGGACCTCTCATGAGCAGAAGGACATTGAGGGGCTGGAGCACGTCCAGGGAAGGGAATAGAGCTGGGGAAGGGGCTGGAGGACAAGAAGAGAAATTTGGAGGCTCAGCCTGGAGCAAAGGAGGCTCAGGGGGGACCTTGTGGCTCTGCACAGCTCCTGACAGGAGGGGACAGCCAGGGAAGGGTCGGGAACAGGGACAGGAGGAGGAGGAGAGGAAATGACTTCAAGCTGTGCCAGGAGAGGTTTAGATTGGAAATTAGGAAAGTTTTCATGTAAAGGGTTGTCAAACATTATAGGAAGCTGCCCATGGCCAGCAGAAAAAGAACACAATTCTTGTAATTTATTCACAACACCATTATTATAATTCCAGAGGCATTGGGAGCCCTTTGGGAGCATCCTCTGTAGTAGGGCAGCCAGTGCTTCATTGCTCTGCAGGTGGGAAAACCAAATTATGGATCACAAGTCAAGGCTGGAAATGGCTCACGGCTGGGAATTCAAAAGGACTCCAGAAGGTGAAGGTCAGCTCTCCCTACAAGGTGACCTCAATCCGTGTCCCTTATTTGTGAGTTTGTTTAAAAAATTCCTCTCCCATCCTTGGAGATGCACAGGGGGACTCTACAGGAAAACCCTGTGTAGGTTATGAGTATCAAGGAATGTTTTTAAAGTTCCATGGCTATTCATATTCAGGATCTGTGGGCACAAAAAATCCAGCAAAAAAACCCACACCATATTTTCAGAATAAAATATTTTTTCCCTCCCATTTATCAAGTGAACAAAGTTGAATCCTCTCAAAACATGATGGGATTTAAAGCTGATTTTAGTCTTTTTGTATAGGACATTTAGACAAAAACTACTGATCAAGTTTCTTGGTATACCTCATTTAAATGTTTAACAAGGAAGATTTTTTTTTTTCCCCTCCAGAAATGTTCCAGTCTCCATGATATTTTCAGTGGGAAACTCTTCTGCAGTGGAGAATGAAGTGACCAAAGAGAGAGAATGAGTCATGTCCCCTCTTGTGTACAAACTGGGGTCAACATGACCCCATGGGATGCAGCAGAATCAACTTCAAGTCCCTCACCGGCAGAGCTTGGATTTGTTCCCCAAAAAAATTCCTTTCTGCACCCCCAGGGCAGCGAATTCCTGTCAGCTGCAGCACAAATATTCCCCAAATTCCCCCTCAACCTGCTGTGGTGGCTCTGCTGCTGTGCTTTGGGGAAGGTTCAAACAGGTCCTTTCGTAAGCGCTTCCACTCCCACGTTATCCATCTGTGGGAAGCTCATTCCATGGCCTCATCCCTCTCTGGCAACTTTGGGGAGGTTTCTGGCCAGCTCCGTGATGAAGTGGTGGATCCAAGGTGTTTGGATTTGCCCTTGGCCCCGGCTTCCCGGTGACGTCCTCTCCGCTTCCAAATTAATGTGCAATTTGGGAGGGTGAGAGTGCCTCCAGCTGCCAGGGGCTGTGGGGATGGGATAATTACCCTGAAGAAACTCCCGACAAGCCAGAGCTGGAAACTGTGGCCTCGATGGAAAGGAAAATCATTGTAGCCGTGTAAACATGTGCCGATGCCCTTCAGGACTGGCCTGTTTTTAACCTATTTTTAACCTTGTTTAGCTTTGAAATTTGCTTTGGATTTTTGGGGCAGAAGCTGGGGGTGCAGCAGAGGGGAACCGGTCCATGTGTTTTGTTGAATGAAATATCAAACAAATGGAATGAGGAGGGAGTGATAAGGTAGGAGAAATCAGATCATAGTAAAATGACACTTTATCTGTGACAATCAGATTAATTGGGAAAACGAGTGGGACTTCTTGATTGCAGCCTTGCTGTAACTTGCCATTTATATGCAAGGTCTGATGAGTTGAAGAACCAGATCCATTTTGAGTCTCTTTCTGGACAATGGAATTGGAATCCTGGATGTCAGAAATGCAAATAAACAATCATCTTTTTCCTCTTGTTTTGAATTAAAACGTCAATAACACCCAAGATTAGTTAAGGGGTACAAAACATGATGATATTGAGTACCTATAAAGCAGATGAAATCCATCAGCTTGGAAGAAGAGAGAATTTTCCTGTTGGTTTCTCCACTGAGGCAAAGGCTGCAGTTGGATTTCAACCTTTTATTGAGACCAGAGAATTCACACGTGGTGACAAAAGGACAGGAAGAGTCTTTACAGTCCCAGATGGAGCAAAATAATCAACCTCCAAAAAAAAATAACTTCATCCTCAAAATCAACCAACCTGACCTTGAAAAACAAGAACAATTTGTCGGACCTGATGGTCCTGGAGGGTCCCTTGCAATCCAGAAAATTCTATGGTTCCAGGACCTGAGATCTTTGTTTCAGTCTCTCTTTAAAATCGCTCTCACCAAAGGCCTCTAGCACTGAATTAATCTCATCATTTAGAGGAATCCTGCAATAGATCCAAGGATTCATCTTCAAAAAATCCTGGTGGGAATAAAGGGAATATAAAGGGAGCTGACAGCACAAATGACAAGATTTTAGTGTGAATTGAGATAAATTTCTTCTTTTGCCAAGAATGTACCAGTTTCTCCTTCCAGTTCATCTTTGCCATCCTCCAGGAAAGGTTTCCAGAGCTCCAGAATCAGAGGGAAGAGCTGATGTTAACAACCTTGTCCTTTGCTTTGGACCAAATTCCACGCCAGCCACAGCAAAGCTTTACCTAATCTGGATTCCTCTCGCATCAGCCACATCTGGTGTTTTCCATCCTGCTTCCCTCTGGGTGGGGTTTATTCCCAGAGGAGGATAATCAGGACTTTCCAGCCTCATTTTCCAGCTGCATTTTGGCCTTTCAGTTTAGAAGGGCTCAAAATTCTTCTTTATCAGAGCTTCCTCTTGTTTGCTGCCACTGCCCAAGGTGACAGGTCTTTCAGGTCACCCTAATACTGATTTGACTTCCCAAAAGTCATGTTGCCTTTCCCATAATATCTTTCTCTCTTAATTCCCAGTGATCATTTGGTCTGAATTTGCAAACATGACTTTATTTGGCTGATGTCAAGTGCAAGAACCACACACAGGAGGGAAAATCATGAATCCTCTGCAGAGAGAATGTGCAGGTCCACTGATTGCCTTGCCTTAACTTTTAATTTTCCTTAATTATTATAACTCCTCAACAAACTGTTGATGGGTCTGCTCAATGAAATGAAGAGAGTAAACATGCTAAAAAATGTAAGTGTTTTCAAAATCCAACGTACGTGCAGGCAGAAATTAGGTTGCAGTGTTTTAGTGGGGGACGTGTCTCTCTCTGCTGTAAAAATGTGCTTTTTGTAAGCATTTTTCCTCATTTTGCTCATTTATTCAGACGCCCAGCACTGGGGGAGGGAGCGCAGCATTTGCAGCGTTACAATTCTGTCCAAAATCAAATGTCAGGCCGTATCTGTCAACCTTCATTTCGCACGAACACGGCGCTGCAAGGAAAGATTTCTGCTCAGGATTTGTGGCTTGGCTGCTTTTCAGCCCATCAGGAGTGAGGAGGAACCCTCAGCACTGGCCTCCAATGGGGTTCAAACCCCCTCATGGACCCAAACTGTGACAGATAAACCCTTCTGTGTGGTCACAACGGCGTGGTTGAGGGCACCTTCTGGGAGGAAAGCTGAGCTGCCATGTGGGCACGGTTTATATTCCCAGCAGAGCTGATTTCTTAATCCCCTTCTCCGGTTATGTGATTCCAGGACTGCTGTGCCTTACCTGGGACCGCAGCTACACCTGAGCCAGGTCTAAGCACGCTGCAAGCTCGGTCCGAGGCAGAAATCACATCTCCCTTCTAAGGTTTCACTCTTTGTATGGCTGGCATGGAGAACCCCTCAGGAACGGAGCCAGTTGTCGTATTACATGTGCTGTTTGTCCAGGAGGAATTTTCTTTGCTTTCTCCTCTTTCTCTAGGAAGTAGCCACAAACGTCCAGTGTACGGTTACTGGGCCCATGCAAAGAAAAAAAAAAAAAAAAAAAAATTATCAGATTTTAGCAGCTATTCCTGGAATTACAATATTGTTTTGTCTTTTTTTTTTTTTTTTTTTTTTTTTTGAACAGAAATGGCAGCAGCTCAGGTGTCAATTTTCACGTCAGGGGCTGTGTTCTTTTCCCCAGGAGTTCAAATTTTACAAAGATGACAGAATTACAGGGAAAGGTTTGGGTGGTGGAGGATCAATTTTTTCTTTTTTCTTGGTGATAGAGCTGAATATTTCTTTCTAAAAATCAAAGTTCAGTAATGATTATGGTTCTTTTTTGGGGAAAAAAAAGGTTCTCCCACAAGTGTGAGCTAGAGGAAGAGATCAGGACAGGCTGAGGACATTGTCAGTGTCTGTGAGATGTTTCATGGAGAGGCTCTCAGAAGAGTGAAGGCACAGAGCAGATGGGCCTCAGTTTTTCCTCACCATTTCAGGAAAAGAAAAGTTTACAGAGCCCCCAAAATACCTTTCATTGCTGCGCCATTTCTTGCCTTAACTTTTAATTTTCCTTAATTTAATTAATTTAATTTTCCTTAATTTAATCCTTTAACATACTGTTGATGGGCCTGCCCAATGTAATGAAGAAATTAAATATGCTAAAGGCGTTTCAAGGGTGGCACTTTTGGCTGATTCCAGGATTCTACACAACCCCAGAAAATCAAATCAAATAAAATCAAATCAAAACCTCCTCTGCTTTACCCGTCTTTGTAAAGAGTGTGAGATATGAGGTATTGGTCTTATTGTTGCTCACCCTTACATTTCAGATCAAATGAAGATGACACAAGACAAATGTTGACTTTTTGGAATGAGTCCAGAGCAGGTCCAGGAGTTGCTCCAAGGGCTGGAGCCCCCTCAGCCCTAGAGCCAGGCTGGGAGAGCTGGGAATGCTCACCTGGAGAAAGGAAGGTTTGAAGGAGAACTCAGAGCCCCTTCCAGGGCCTCAAGGGGCTCCAGGAGAGCTGGAGAGGGGCTGGAGACCAGGGATGGAGGGACAGGACAAGGTGGAATGACTTTAAACTGAAGGAGAGTAGGTTTAGATTAAATATTAGGCATTTTTCCCTAATATTTGAGGGTGGGGATACCCTGGCACAGGTGCCCAGAGAAGCTGTGGCTGCCCCTGGATCCCTGGGTTGTCCAAGGACAGGTTGGACGGGGCTTGGAGCACCCTGGGGTAGTGGCAGGGGTGGAAGAGTATCCCACTGCCATGGTAGCTCCGATTCTTCCATAGATTTCCATGTCAATATTGGCAAAAGAGCCTAGTGAAGAGGTGGCTTTACCCATGTGAATTAAAATTCTTTTAAGAGAGCTCAGGAATATTTCTGAGGTGCAATTTTTGCTTTTGGCTCGATCACTCTGCTTCTGCATTCTCAATTTGCTTTGTCACACATGGGTCGCTTGTATTCATCCTTTCAACCCCTGTCCCAAAGCTGAGATGTCCTGAGGAGGAGGGTGTTGGCTTTCCCTGCTCACACAGTGAAAAAAAGCAGGAGAAACACCTCCAGCACAGGTGAGAGCTGCCTCTGCTGAGGCCTCTTCCTCTCCAGAGGGGTTAGAACAGGACCTGGAGATGGAAAAGCTCCCAATGGAGCACCCTGAGGTTAAACTGGGATCAAACTGGGATCAAGCTGGCCCGTTTGGCACGGAGCAATCCACACTTTGGGAAATGGGAGGGAGCATGGACACAAACAATGCCCTTTGGTTTAGGGAGTAATCTCAGTGCTCTGCAGCTGGGACAGACTCCAACTGTGCGAGCTGCCCTGGTTTGTTGATTGCTGGTTTCAGTTTTTTCTCTCTTGAGCATTTTCCCCCTTCTTTTCCGTCCCACTCCAAGTGAATCTCAGCAAATCTGACAACCCCAACACGCCCCAGCCTCACTACCCCTCCTGGTCTGATTGAAATGCCTGCCACTGCTGCTGGTACCAGCACTGAAAAAAGAACTGGCTCCTGTTCAAGTCCTTCTCCTTTCCAAATGTTTAGGGATTTGGAGCCCATACATACAATTACTGTGTGCTTCTCGGGAAGAGAAAATAGCCAGCAGCTGTTCAGTGTCTGATCAATTATGAGTTGAGGAAGAGGAGTGGAAGAGAGGGGGGGCTGCTGGTGAGAAATCTGCACACAATTAGGAAACAATGCTGGGAATGGGTGCTTGGGAGGTGTGGGAAGGACAGACACCCTGCAAGCGAGTGCTGACGCTGACAGGTCTGCAATGGTCTACTCAACAGGGAGAGAAAATTGCCTGTTACAGGTTGTAGGTGAATTCTCTGGGGATTTGGCAAGGCGAGGAGGAAGAGCAGCCAGTCCTGGTGTGGGAACATGGACAATGGAGAGGGATGCTGGTGAGAGGGGGTTTTGGAGCAGATCTCCTGCCCCAGCCAAGCTCTGCTTTGATGGCAGCTTTGACATCCAACTCCATGCTGGAGACACAAATAAATGTGGGCAGCTCGGTCTGCAAGAAAATTCCTGCCCCCACACAGGTGCTGTGTGTCATCTGGGAAGGGGAAGACACGCAGAGCTGGCAAATATTGTAAAGTACCTTCAAATACTTATTCCTTAGAAGTTTTGAAAGGGACTTTGAAAGTTAAATCCAGAAATGGAAGGTTTTCCAAAGAGCAATAGACTCCCGCCCTTGTACAAAGGAATTCAGACAGAAATCTCCATTTCGTTTGGGATGGAGAAAATATTTTGTCTCATATTTTACCTGAGGTGACTCGAGATGATAATGGGGTGATAGAGCCTTCACTTATTAGCATTACCCAGCACCACACCATGGAATCAGGAATGGTTTGGGTTGGAAGGGACCTTAAGGATCATCCAGTTCCACCCCTGCCATAGCAGGGACACCTTCCACTGTCCCAGTTTGCTCCAAGCCCTCTCCAACCTGGCCTTGGACACTTCCAGGGGCAGTCACAGCTTGTCTGGGCACCCTGTTCCAATATATTCCCTTTAACTCACAAGTCATGGTGTGAGAAGCCTGCCCTGACTCAGATCATGACTGAATGTGTGTTTGGATGACGCTCACCTTTACCTGAGATCCTGGGGGCACCTCTTCCATGGACAATCTGTGTCTGAGAGCCAAAGGATTTTTGAACATCATTTTATATCACAGAAATTTGAGATGAAACTGGAGGGAGCTGTTTGTTGGTGACCAAATGAACCCATAAACCAAATTTTTACTAAGAATGTGGGTTCATCTTGAGTATGTCCAAAATTTTGATGTATTCTAGAGTGTATCCTGCCCGTTTTTGACTGAATCTCAGCAATGTCAGCGAAAATAAAGCTGTTTCCCCAGAATCCCAATCCCAGCATGGTTGGGATTGGAAGGGACCTTTGAGAACACCTAGGCCAACCCTCATCCTAAAGCAAATTCCAAGGAGTAGGTTCCACAGGATTGTGTCCAGTTGTGTTTTGACTCTCCAGAGAGACTCCACAAGGTCTCTGTTCCAGCCTGTCCCAATACTCTTCGCCCTCCAAGTAAAGAAGTTTTCCCTCATATTTGGATCAGACTTTGTGCCGTAATCAGTGATAAAATGAGCACAGGAGTTTGCATCCAGCGCCAGTGAATGAGGATAAATGGAAACCATTGGTACCTTAAGGGCAAAAATGAAAACGTTTTCAAAATTAGTCATTTCTTGGGAAAAGGCTGGGTAAAACCTGACGGTTGAAAATGTGTCAGCGTGTGGTTAGGGGCACTGAGATCTCTATAGCTGATGGATTTAATTGCATCCAGCATCCAGAAACGTGATTCCAGAGTCACATGAAGCTGCAGAAAGACGGAATCTGTCCCTCCTTCCCACAGCAACAGAAGCATTTGGTAAGTTCTGCTCAGCAGTGTCATCACCATGGATACATTAAATGTTTGTGTTGTGACATGTGGAATTTTACCTGAAGTCTCCATTCCCTTGCAATTACATAAGATTATTTATCTTCATTAAGATTATTCATCTTAATTATATATAAAGTGTTTTTGATCAGGAACACCTGAAAACATGACCAAAAACACTTTGAGTGTTTCAGAAAAAGAGATTTGTGTGGCCCAAAAATAGATTTATATCTCACCTAACTACAGTAATATAAAATTTAGATGTTTAGTCAACAGAACTCTCTGCATCACATATATCCAATGGAAAAAGTTAAAAGGAATTAATCTGAGCCTAAAATATATGGGAAGAACCTTCCTCTGGACATCCCAGTCTTTCCATTGTCTGGAGACTTGCAGATGGTTGGTTTTGAATAGACATCCAACCCTCTGATGGATCCGGTTAGGTGAGAATCCACCTTAATTCCAATCTAATTTCTTCCCAGGCTCTGTGTGATGGAATTCATCCCCAAGATGATGAGGAAATCTGCTGAACCAGATGTCTCCTCGGGCTACGTGAGAGCTCCAACGCATTTTCCCCCGGAGCCCCGGACTGGTGCTGAGCTCAGTGCAATAAAACGGGTCGGGCACGGGTTTTTTAGATTAGAGCTGCAATTGAATTCAAGCTGATTTCCCAGAACACTGATAGCCCTCCTGGCTCTGCCAAGTCAAATTCAAAGGTCGTGGCTCTTGGTGCCATTCAGATTAAACCCACACTGTTCTAATGAGCAGGGATCCCCAAACACTCAGGGAGCTCCAGCCATTCATGGAGTTTTGTCCTGGTTTCATCATGACAACGCAAAGGGGAGTCGAAGATGAAAAATTTCCTCCTCAGATAACCCAGATTAGATTTTTCCCATGGTGCTGTTGGATTTTCCACTCTCCCCAGCTGACCTGACACCACCTTTGCCATTCCTCTTCCCTGACTCAGATCAGAGGGCTCCCGGAGTTCTTCAATCCACCTGAGAATGGACCTGGGCCTCCTTCCACTCCTGGTGAGTGATGTGGGCTCCTCCCCTCTGCTTCCTGAACATCCCACAGAACCAGCACAGACCTTCTGGTCTCCAAACTTCTCCTTCTGGTCCTTCAACTTCTGAACTCAACAAGAACCAGGGGATTCAGGGGAAAATTGGAATGTTCCCCTCTTCGATTCTCAATGTACAAATGTGTTTTTCATGACTCATGGATGTTATCACCTGAACATGGAAAGTCTGGCTGTTTTCTGACCTCCAGGATTAGCACAGCCTGGAGATGCTCAACCAGACACTTCCACAGCCACTAAAATTACTGCCAGTTAAGCTGCCAAAGCTTCCCAGACATCCATGATGGGTTTTTCCTATAATTTTGTGCATTTTGGACCTAAATGTGTCTGTCGGAGAAGATTTGTTTCAAAATACTTTTTTTTTCTTCACAGAGATTTCAACTTTTTAAAACTAACTTATGATATATTTCAGCTGAAGATGTGGTGGTAGACTCAATCAACCTGACCAAAATATTCTACATTATTTTATGTAGACGTTTCTTAGGAAAATAAAGTTGGGATTTAGGGAAGGGCAAGTGAGTTAATTTCTTAACTTTTGTTATTGAAGTTGCAAATAAATTATTTTAGCAACTTGATTCAGAAATATGCAATATCTATTTCTTCTGCACCTTTTTTTTTTTTTTAAAGCTGATCTATCAAAGAATAAAAAAATCCATGCCATCCTATTTTTTGGATAGCCCAGGAAGAAATAAACACCTCTGATGATTCTTCCCAAATCCCAACATAACTAAAAAGAATCATCCCTTGGAGATGTGATTTTCCAGGAACTCTGTGCCCAGACCACACAATGGGTTGACAAAAATCCCGTGGCATTGATGAAATGCTCTTAACATGAACAAAATATTTTTCTTCCAATGTTTTTGGAGCTGATTCCCTGTGATTGCTTCCTTAGGAAAATTATAAAACAATGCCAAACCTTCTTCTCTGGTTGGTCGGATCCCAGATTTTCATCCCAGTCATCTTCTGCTTAAATTATTTTCCTGAGATGTGTGAACCTTAGACAGGTGGCATCTTTTCTTCTCACCTAAACATGGAGATGTTTATCAGCCATGCCAGATTTACAGCTCAGGCAGATAACACCCAAAGCTTTCAAAGTCAGATCTTTTCTGGCTGATCCTTTTTTTCCCTGCAGGAGATGTTTGGGATATATTTGGCTACAGTTCCTATCCAAAACCCATTTGATTAATTAAAGATCACCCTGTAGCTTAATTCACACACCACTTCAGGAATTTTGCCATTTCCTCTTCCTGTTCTTGTGCTCTCCAGCAGATACTTTCACCAGGTTCTTCTTTGTCTTGCATTATTTCCAAATTTAAAGAGAAAATTCCTACATGAAACAATGATTTGGATAAGATAATTTGGGTAACAATGACAGGATAAGAAAAGTTTTGTGTACCAAGCATAACATCTGGGACTGCAGGCAAAACTTGTCGAAAATGGTGGATTTTTTGTTTCAAACCATAGAAACTTCATGTTCCTACTTAATTCTTGAGATTTCCTCTCCATCAGAGAATTCCCATCAATGCAGCTCCCATGGTTCTTGTCTCAATGGATCTTCTTCACTGAGCTTTCACCACCAGTTTCTTCTTGAAAATATTTCTGCAGCTTGTTTCCTCTGCAAAATGCCTTTTTCCTTCCAAAAGAAATTAAAGATGTAGCAACAATGAATTCAGAATATTGTGGGAGGTGCCCGAGTGGAATTAATTTTTTGTTTCATTATTTTATGTAAAACACATGAGGCAAATTTTCATTTTCTTGGATCACAGGGAATCCTTTGTGTTTTGAAGCAGAAACATTTCTGTCAGAATAGGCTGAATTTTGGAAAACAGCAAACATTGATTTGTCTTCCCTGCCAAAGATGCAACTGGCATCTTTGGCAAAACTTTCAACCTTTTTTTCCTCTAAACAATTTTTTCTCATTTTTCCTCACTTCCACTCTTGGAATGGTGTTGAAATGAACTTCCAAGTGTCAGTGGAGCTCTTGAAGTGCTCCTCATTGGAGAGTTGGTCAGACCTCAGTGGGAGTTCATTGGAATCTTTACTAAGGAGGACAAGAAGGGAGCAGCTTCAAAACCATCCACATGGAATTACGAATTGAGAATATGATTCTCTGAGATAAATCCTTTATTCCTATAAATCTTTTATTCCAATAAATGCAATATTCCAATGAAAGCTCTGCTCCCAACATTCCCTCCTTAGATCAGGTGAGAGGCATTGTAGGAGAAGGCAGAGGAATTGTCAATGCTGGTCCCGTGGAAAAATGGATGAGAGCATGGATTGTGGTCCTCTGACCTCCTTTGGAAACGATCCTTCATTCCTCCTTCCCACCACACCGCCTGGGCTTCAGGGTTGTTCAACACTGAGTGACTTCCCAGCTGTGAGAGCTCAGCACTGATGTGTCCAGGCCAGAGCAGGGAACTTGAGGGGAAAAATAAAGGCACTGGAAAAAAAGCAAAACACCTCTGGAATTACCCGCACCACATCCCGGAGTGGCGGCGGTTGGGTCTCGTAGGGAAAAGTGTCACCTTCCAGCCAAATTCTGACTCAGCCTGTCCCCATCTTTGTGTGCCAAACCAAATCAGATCAACCTGAAACTGGGGAAGCGTGGAGATATTCCAGCCAGGATCACTCTGGATAACCATAACACCCCCCATTACTGGAGATTTCCAGTCTAGGTATGTTGGGATCCAGCAATGGCCTCAGAGTTGATGGGGAATGGCTCAAGGATGGAGAAAGTCGGTGCTAGAAAATGAAATAAGGATTGTCCAAAGAAAAAGAAGTAAGGATTGTTCAAAGCTGTGTTTTTCCCTTCACAGCTGGATTAAAACCTTAGACCGAGTATAAGTCTAAAACCTCCCCAAAAACACGACCCTGGAGTTAATTTTAGACAGGTTTGTAGGTTGTGCTTCCTTAGCAGAAAGTTTTAGTGTGAGCAGAACTCAAGGGAAAAGTAGAATTCACCCCTGGGAGCAATAATCCATTTGTATATAAATGTCAATGAACCTTTTGATTTGAGCCATGCAGGTGTCAATGTCCATATTCTCACCAAAGCAAAGTATTCCAATATTTCTATATAATTTTAGAAATTCTTTATTTCACCCAGAGCTTTGCAGCTTTCTTCCCTCTTTATAACCAAAAATTTTTTTTCTCACTTTTTTTCTGTAGCAAAGTACATCTTTTACAAACTTTTTTCCAAAGTGAGGAAGCTCAATTAGGATTGTTTCTTTTAAACTCCCTCCACTTTTGGATTATTGATACTGAGGAGACAATTTTTTGACCTTTTCTGCCTAAAAAAGTTCAATTTGGCTTGGTCAGAAGAACCAGGTGAAGGCAAAGCACATGAACACCAGAACCTTTCCAATTTGTGGTTTTAAGATAAACTTGGAACGGCCATAACGTAAATCCAGGGAATTTTTGCTGGTGGAATTGCAATCTGAAAAGAAAATTGACGTATGGAAATCATATTACCGTTGTCTTTCACATTTCTCAACGCTCTTTAATTTCAGAGTTTTTAACTCTTGACCTCATGGCAAATTTATCCCTCATTTAATACTTAAGATGTTTAGACCATTAGGTAAAAACAGCATTGTTATTTAGGTTACGTGTTGGAAGTCACAGTGCCTGGAAAGAATTCCACTTTGTGGTTTCCAGGCTGACTCCAGAAAATTAGAATTGCAGCAAGGCCGTCCACAGAGTTCAATTTAAAACAAAAATCCCAACCCCAAATCCAGACTGAACCAAACCTTAACTGTGCAAAGGTTTCCAAATTTTTGCTTCACTTCATCAACATTTGTTATTTCCTAAAGAAAACCAGGCAGGTTAATTGTGCAAAATATATGTGGATACGCGGATATTTCACACATAAATGTGTGTGCAAGTCCACGCCTGTGTATTTATTAATTTTTTTTCCCCTGTTCTTCTTCATATCAGACTTCACCACATGGCACTAAAGCCCTCGTTTAATGTGGAATTCTGAAGGTAATGGAATGTGGAGAATGAGCTCTTGCTTTCCTATGGGTCACCAGGCTCCCCTTTAGCTGCTGGGGGAGCACCAAACCTATAAACAGGTCTGTGACCATAGAAACCCCAAGATCAACTTTTCAATTTCATCACAGTAAAATAATTGGCTTAATTTTTTTTTTCTATACACTAGACAGGAAAAATGCCTGACACGTGTTTTCAGATTTATATATTGGCCAAACCTATGTATTAGGGTTCAGAATTTGGATGGAACTCACAAATCAGGTCATTTCTCCTGGTGGGAAAGGCCAATTTTTCTCTCCATCCAGGCTTTAGGAGCTCATTGAGATACAAGTAGAATTCAGAGCAAAAACCTCTTTTATCAGAGAAGTTTTCCACCTATTCCTGTTTTAGGGCTGCATTCACAGATTTGCTTCTCACTCTTATTGAATTTTTCCCATTCCCTTTCCCAGCTCTCCATACACAGATTGTGCCCTTATCCAGCTGAGTTCTGAGGATATTTTTCATTAATCCAGCTGTAATTTCCCTTTGTACAACTTGTGACTGCCCATCCTCGTGCTGCACCTCTGAGTAGCTGCTGTTCCTTCACCAACCCCTTTTCTGCAAACTGGAAAATCTGACTCAAATAAGGCCAGAATTGCTAAGCTTTTTTGGGTTTATTTGATTTGCTTTGTCAGTATTTAATAGAAATAACTTCCTTCTCCTCCTCTTGCTTCTGTCACAGCTACCAGAGGCTTTTTGTACCCCTTGACACTTCTGCCTTCATATTTGATACATCACAAAAGATGCACCAAGATAAAATAGGAATATGATCCACTCTCCATCAAAATAAAAAACAACATCAAATCTATTTTTTCACTGCTGTCCCTAGAATGAATTCTTTTTACCAGCTGTCATTTTGTTCCCAGTTTCTTAACCCTCATCCAATCCTCCATCTTTCCCAAATTTGATGATGTTACATCTTCCATGCCTTGCTCAAAGGTAGTCTTGCTATTTAACACAAAAATATAACTGCTTGTCTTCCAGCTTCATCAAGATATTCACATTTCTGACTCTTTTTTTTTAATTTTCATGCTTATTATTCACACAATAATCTCCTTTCTTCCACAACTGAATATTCAGCCTTACTTTTGATGCCTCAAAGAAGAAAATAAGGTCTTAGTTTTGGTTAAACAAGGTCATTGGAAGTTGGTCTAAATGTCATGGAGAGCTCCACTGATCTCTGCAGGCTCTGGGTTAAAGTTCACATTTAGAACTCTCATGATAACATGTATTGATCAACATTTCTTTAAGCTCATTATCACCCCAGACCTGATCAGTTCTTTATTATCATTAATGCCTGCTGTTCAACAGTGGTGCTACGTGACCACAGACAAGATCCAGGTCGTGGAGCGACCTGTGGAAAAGCAAAGCAAGGGGCAGACTTTGCCCTGGAGAAGTTATGAACGGAGCAGAGGGCTCAGACAATGAAATAGTGACCTTTTTCCAGCGCTGGCAAAATCAACTTTACAGCCAGAGCTTTGTCTGCCTCCCTGCGTACCTTGAAGGTGCCCTGGAATATCAGAGCTCGGAGCTGTTGTTCCGACAGAAATCCTCATTCATTATTTACATACATAAAGAGGCACCAGTTGGAAAACTTGATGCCAGTAGAAATTCACACGAGGTTCCAGTTGGAAAACTTGATGCCAGTAGAAATTCCATGCTCATTTCAAGCATATTTACCACTAACACACTGCCTGAAGAGCAGGCCCTTGGATCTTTTATAGCCCATGGATATTATGCTCAAGCATAGCATGATTAGGGAATATCCATAGATTTGTCCAATTTTCTACTTTGGAATGGGATGGAGTGCATCCACTGCCACAAATATTTTTGACATGAACTCTACTGGCTACCAAGAGAGACGAGAATGGCCAATTTCAATGGAGATGTCCAAATTAAATATGTGATGAGCACAACTTCCCTTTCTTTGGGATCTGCTTGGAATCCCAGCTTTCCATTTGTGCTGGAATTTGCCATCAAAAATCCAGAGCTGCCCAGAAAAGCAGCACCAATGTGGCCCTCTCTTTGCTCTGGAGACAAAATTTCCTCCCTGGTGATCGTGTTGCAAACAAGTTCTGCCTCAGAGACTCAGGGCACAAAGAACAAAAAGGGATTTGAGCAGCCAGGTGGTGGGAGAAGGGAAGTGGAGGGAGGAGGGGGCTGGAGTGGCAAAGTGCAGAAACAGTTTTAAATATTTGGAATCTGCAATTGTATTTCCCCCTCCTTCCCCTCCCAGAGCTTCATTTTTTTTTTTTTTGAGCCCAGATTAACTATTCCCCCTACAATGCTTTTTCATAAAGGGATCAAGCCCATTGTTTATAGAATTTGCTAATAACAGCCTCAGTCTCTCTGTCACAGCAGAGTGATTCAATTACAAGACTGGACAATAAAAGCTCAATAAAGAAACTCAAATCCTTATTAAATTCTTTTTTTTAATTATTATTAAAAAAAAAAAAAAAAAAAAAAAAACCGAGCAGGCTAGGATTGCCAGATTGGGAATTTGCGTGGAGCAGAAGAATGATATGATCTCTCTGAGTAGCACGGCGCAAATTAAAAGAGGTTTAGCGTTAAGTGCTCATGGCACAAAAGCAATTTTAAGTACCTGCAATCAGCTTAGGGTGGCTAAGCCTAAATATGTACAAATCGTGTAATGGGCAATATCCCTGGCAGTACCACGCAGAGCTCCCGCTGCTGGGTGCTCCAGCCCTTCCCCAGGGTCCCTGGGGGTGCCAGGGGGAGTGGGAGTGTGTGGGACAGCCTCTGTGTGCCTTGTGGGCCACCTAGTGTCCTGCTGGCGACTGCACCAAGGGTTTGCTCCTCATTCCTGGTGGGACAGCTCGGAAAGCAAAAAAAAAAAAAAAACAACCAAAAAATCCCAATTGAATCGGCTCTGTTGGCGCAAAATGGGACAAAGAGAGCCAGGGTTTGGTGCACCTCATTCTTGTCTGCTGCTTCACTTGAAGACTCCTCCATAGAATTTGGGATCTACTGAAACCCTTCTCCAATTGGGAAATCCATTATTTCCCTTGTTGGCGTCTCCATTTCTTGTTACCGCTGCTACACAGAATTTAGGATTTTGGGAGGCTTGGGGATTTTGTTGTTGTTGTTGCTTTTTCCAGCCTGGCAGAATGAGGTTGTAGGATTATGGAATGGTTTGGGTTGGAAGAAACCTTAAAATTCATCTTGGGACACCTTCCACTGTTCCAGGCTGCTCCAAGCCCCAGTGTCCAACCTGGCCTTGGACACTTCCAGGGATCCAGAGGCAGCCACAGCTGCTCTGGGAAAGCTCTGCCAGGGCCTCCCCACCCTTCCAGCCAGGAATTCCTTCCCAATATCCCTCTCTAAATCTCCTCTCTTTCACTTCAAAGCCGTTCCCTGTGTCCTGTCCCTCCATCCTTTGTCCAAAGTCCCTCTCCAACTCTCTTGGAGCCCCTTTAGGCACTGGAAGGAGCTCTAAGTTCTCCCTGGAGCTTCTCCTCTCAAGCCAAAGAACATTTTCCAAAGTCTAACAACCTCTCCATCATGAGAGATTTGTGTCCTGTGGAAGCCCTGAGAGCCAGTGAGTCAGACCCATCCTAATCTCAATTTTTTTGTAAATAGTGGAATTTTCTTGGTTTCCCATTGCAGTGTGGGATTTCCAGGCTTTGCTCACACTTCCTCTAAATTCTTCCAGCCACTCTTGGATTCATTTCCATCCCACCCTCAGATCCCTGCTTTGCCACCAGCATGGCAGTAAAACCTAATTTATGACAGAGGACAAGGAATTTCCAGGGGAAGATTTTGTGCATTTGAGGTGTGTGAGATGACTCCTGCTTTTAGCTGCTTTTCTGGCATCCAGTAGGGAACTGCCCTTACAGGACCATTCCATCATCCTAAGACTTTTTTCCAAGGTCTGTATTGACAGGATAAGGGTCAGGAGTCAAAAACTGGGAGAGGTTGGGTTTATATTAGACATGGAAAAGAAGAATTCTTTTTATGATGAGGATGGTGAGGCACTGGAAGAGGTTGTCCAGAAAAGTTGTGGAAGCGTTTGCGATCAGGTTTTGAACAACTTGGTCTAGCAAAAAATGTCCCTGTCTATGGCAGAAGGGTTGGACTTGATGATATTTCAAAGTCCCATATCATTCTGTGATTCTGTAATTAAAAAAAAAAAAAAAACGCAACAAAACAAACAAACCCAAAACACAATACTGGGAACTGATCCCAGCTGAATCCAGCACTGGATGAGGAAGCAGCGCCAGGCAGAGGACAGCAAAGCTGGAGAGCCCTCCCTGATAATATAAATAATGAGGAGAACATGACACTGCTGCTGGTCTTTGGGAGGGAGATCATCACCCAAAATTTACTCTGTTGCCACAGACCCCTCGGTGGGATTCATCCATCCTTAGCTAATTGCCCAAAATAGATGGGATGAGTGCCTTCCTGAGTGACCTTTCCCTGATAAAAGCAGGAAACCTGGCTTAAAGCAGGGGCTTACATCTGAAATGGCTGCAGTTAAGGGAGATTAATTCTCCCCTCAGCACTCGGCTGAGTTAATCAGCACGGCCCTGGCTGGCAGCTCTGTGAAGACATGTGGAGCATTCACCCCGTTTTTGGGTGGTGATTTATGATTGCTGGGATAAACTGTGCTCCCAGGAGGAATAAAAGAGCTCATCAGAGAGGTGCTCCAGTGAATTTCTTAAAGAATTGAGCAGAATGAACACAGGCTTTAAATTCTTTGGAAGAGAGGCCCAGAGATTTGTCAAGAGCTGCATTTGGGTCCTGCCTTGGTCAGGCTGTGAAATTTTGGATGTTCCCAGTTTTTAGGGATAAAATGGGGTGCTCATTCCTGATGGAATAAAAAAAGTGAAGTCTTTGCCCTTCAGGATGAGAAATGACCTGAACATCTTATTTTCTCTCCTGATTTAAGAAATGTTTAAAAAAGAACGGTAATAGTGAGGCAAAGGTAGGATTTTACTCCCATTAAATAAATATAAATTACACACACTTTAAATTCTTTGGAACAGAGGCCCAGAGATTTCTCAAGAGCTGCACATGGGTCCTGCCTTTGTCAGGCTGTGAAATTTTGGGTGTCCCCCATTTTTTGGGATAAAATGGGGTGTTCATTCCTGATGGTGGCAACAGCTACAGATGCACTTGGTTTGGGTTATGCCATCTAAAATTTAAACGTTGAATCATATCCTGGATTGAATATCTATGACTTAGAGTAGAACAAACTCTCTCAAAGTACCTAAATCTGCCCGTGGTTCATGGAATCATGGAATCAGAATATCCTGATTTGTAAGAGATCCACAGGGATCATCGAGTCCCACTCCCTGCCCTGCACAGACACCCCAACAATCCCACCCTAAGGGAAGGTGTCCAAATGCTCCTGGATTCTGGCAGCTTTGGAAATGGGACCATTCCCTGAGGAGCTTGTGAAAACCCTTTTCCCAACATTCATTTCTCCCCAGCTTGGACTGAACTTCCAATTTTTAGGTCGTCACCCATAAAAAAGTGGTCTTTGCCTTTCAAGATGAGAAATGACCTGAACATCTTATTTTCTCTCCTGATTTAAGAAATGTTTAGAAAGAAAGGTAACGTTGAGGCAAAGGTAGAATTTTACCTCCATTAAATAAACATAAATTACACAGATTGATCAAATCCAGACAACTGCTTTGGACAATATGAATTTTCCCATAGAAACTCCTCCAAAGCGGAATGAATTTCCAGGCTCGCAGACACGCAGTTTTTAATTAAGAGCAAAGCATTTATTAGAACGGATGAGAGCACTAAATCTGACCAAAATGCCTTTGAAGCTCCCAGCCCCCCTGCTTGATTCCACGGACTTCCCCTCCCAGCTTTCTGTTTCACAGCATCCACAACACGGATTTATCAAAGGTCACTATGGCAACACCCAGGCAATGCCAGACAAATACGGGGCCGAGCCTGGAAACAGCACAAAACAAACTGAAATCGCCCCGTTCCCAGCCGGGCTGCTCCCGCGGCCCTGCTGCTCCGAATTTGGATGGATGCTGTAATTAATCCTGCAGAACACATGACCTCACTGAGGTGGGAAGGCAGGAGAGGGAGGTCGGGCTGGGAATGGCACATGAGGGTTCCTGGAATCGCGGCCTGGCGCTGTTGGGGTTGGCGGAGTCTCCGCGGCAATGGGGGCACTCGCCATTGATTCCTGGGTTATTGCTGAGTCTTCATTCCCAGGATTTGGGAAAGGGTTATTCCACATTGCTTAGGAGCTCCAGGACTTCTGTGGGTATTGTATATATGAACCTGAACTTGCTGGTGGTAAAGATAAACTTAAGTATATTTATATATAAATATATTTATATATAAATATATAAATATATAAATATATAAGTATATAAATATATAAATATATAAATATATAAATATATTTTATATTTATATATAAATATATAAATATATAAATATATAAATACACAAATATATTTATATAAAAATATTTTATATAAATACATAAATATATTTATATATAAATATATAAATAGATAAATATATAAATATATAAATAGATAAATATATAAATATATAAATAGATAAATATATAGATATATAAATATATAAATAGATAAATAAAGAGATAAATATATAAAAATATATATAAATATATAAATGCATGAATATAAATATATAGATATATAAACAGAAAAATATAAAAATATAAAAATATATATAAAGAAATTTATATATTTATAATATAAATATAAAAATTAGTTTATAGGTATATAAATATATAAACATATAAATATAGATAAAATATATAAAATTATAAAAATAAGAATTAAATTATATATAGAATATATAGAAATAAATATCTATAATATATACATATAAATTAAATATTACATACAACATATTATATTTCATCAGTTATTAATATGTAATTAGCAATATTAATATTAAATTAATAAATCAAACTAGATTAAATTAATAAATATAGAATAAAATATGTAAATGTAAAATTTACACATATTTATAAAATAGAGACCATATAATTTATACTATTATTAATGATAATATGAATGTAACTATTATTGAATAGTATTAACTATATTGATTACACATCACACAATGCACATAAAAATATAAATATAAATATATTTATAAATATAAATAAACATATAAGTATGAATATAAATATGAAAACTATATAAATATATAAATATTATTAATATAAATTGAATATATGTATTCATATGCATATATAAATATATATTCAACACACATATTTATAAAATATGTGAATATCACATCTATGATAATGTATATCATATCTATATCAAATGAAGCACTCAGAACCACAAATCTCCACCATGACAATGAAAAGCATTTGCAGAAGTGATGGAGGACCTTGAAATGTCTCAAACCTCCTTTATTACCAATATTTAAAGTCGTTCTTCTGCAGGTTCCCAACCACAGTTGACTTTACTTTTATTTTTGCTTTGTTTTCCTCATTTTGGAAAATGGAGCATATTTCGGATTTTATTCCTGAGAAAGAAGAAAAATAACCAGAACAGGAAAGAACTCAGAACATTTATTGCTCTCCATTCTTGTCTAATTCTTGTCTCTTCTTCTCTAATTTTTATTATTACATTTTTTCCCACAACGCACACACAGCCCAACACAAATTTAGGTGATAAAACCCCAATGGACTGCCAGGTGCAAAGTGAATTTCTCAGTAATTAAGATAAGCCAGAATAAAACCAGCTGATGAAACTTTACCTTTCTCCCTTTTATTGCACATTATCTTCGTGCTTAATGATCCAGTAGCCTCCTCTATTTAAATGGGAGCCTCCCATGGTGAGAACCATACCCAGATAGCAGCAAATTCCATTTAAAATTGGAGTTTGTTCTGCAGAAGTTGCTTCCAGAAGTATCTTCTCCCCACAGTTCAAAGGCTGTTCTAAAGACAGAACAGTCCATTTCCTCCTGGGCTTTATTTAATTTATTGTTTTTAGCATTCCTGAATGGCTTTCCTGTGTTAATCATCTTTGGAAAATCCCTCTGAGACGTGAACATTATCTTGATTTTATTAATGGGAAGCCGATAAATAATTGAGATTAATGTGAAAATATCCAATTATTTTGGTGTCCAGGCTGAGCTCGTAGTTCCTGCTTTGGCAAAGCTTTCAGCATTTTTACCTTATTATTCTTCCTCCAACTTTATCTGCCTAGAAATAATTTCTTTTTCTGAGCTACTCATTTGCACTGGGGAGAAAAGAGCACATTCAGAGGTGCTTCATCTCAAATGTCTTGGATGAGCAGTTTGGGATAAGATAAATTTCCCTCTAAAACAGATTAATCCCAGATTATTTATTTATTTGAGGACGTTTCCCTTGATTTGCAGTTGGGAGCGTTCCACACTTCATTAGGACACTGAAAATTAAGGGTTTCAGGGACCTGTGGGAGATGATCTGGTCCATCAGTCCCTCTGTCTGACAGAATTCCAAAATTCAAGTCCCAACACACAAAAACTTGGATTTCTGATGTTTGCACTAAGAAAAAAATATAAATTCTCAGCCTTCTTCACTGGAAGTTGATTTTGCTTGATTTTTTCTTTGTGAGAGAATCATCAGCAAATAATTGTGAGGTGTGTTGGAAGTTAAATAAAATAATAAAGTGGTGGGAAAGGGATACAGGGAAAAATTCTACCTCAGTGGAAAAGAGTGAAATGGATTCTAATATTTAAAATATTTTAATATTTTTAATATTATTATATTACAATAATATAAAAAATCAAAATATTTTAATTTAATTTAAATATTAAAGTATTCAAATTCTATTTGATGTGATTAATATTTACTATTTTCCCTCTCCTTGATGCTGTGCATGGATTTGTTCCCCTCTTCTTTCATTGATGCCCACATCAGCCACAGATGGGGAAGTTTTTCTCTCATGGATTCTGAACTGAGCTGAAGATCTCATTTAACAATCGCACAAACACAGGGTTCCTCTTCCACAGGCACAGAAAAATCCCAGTTTTCCATGAGTTTTCCACTTGTGGAATTGCACAGTTAATTAATTTGGTCGTTAGGGTCATGTCTCATGGCATTCAGAGTGACCAATTGAGAATGGGATTATTTTTGAAGACATGGAACTGTTGGGTTGGACATTTTATAGACTGATACTGAGACATTTTATAGACTGAAACTAACCCCAAAAAAACCCTACATGTCTTTTTCTGATCAGATTCAACACAGAAGAAATGCCTATGTAGACAAATATAAATAAATAAAACCATCAACTGAAAATGAGACTGTTTTTGAAGAATGTCGAGTTACAGATACTATCAATAAAAGCTCTAAAATCTTGCTGTGCATTAGTTAAATAAGATTTCATTTGGGAGAAAATGAGGACAGGGGTGAAGGCTTCAGTGAATTCAGTGTTGGCCACCACATTTCAGGAAAAAGGGGTGAAGCAACCATTCAGAGTCAGAGGAAAACAACGGGAAGGACCAGAGTTCCACCTAAAACTGCCCATGAGGGAATTACACTTCAGTATTCCCAAAACAGGAGTTTAATAAACACACCACTTAGAGAAATTAATAAGTTTTTTTTCCCATGCAATATCTTTAACTGCCCTAAAAGACTCCAATTCCAAATATTTTTCAGCTGTTACTCATGGAATAGCAGGGATCTTCGCCATTGCTGTTATAACCTGCCTCCAAAAATGCCATGACTTCAAGAAAATCCTCCAGAACCAATTTTTTCCCCAATTCCACAACTCCTTTCCTACCAAAAGGGAACATTGGCCACCTCAGCTTTCCAGGGAACAACCTGCAGCTGTTCAGGCTTAGGGAATATGGGTTGAATGCCCCAAAGCCCCAGGATACAGGGATATTCTTAATATTAACTAAGAATAATTAATTCTTAATTCAAATTCTTCATTTCAGACTCTAGGGAATCACGTCCATAATATTCCTGACCTAATAAGCGAACCAGATTTATTAATGCACTTATCTTTTTTATACTTTTCTCAATAAATCTCTGCCTCAGACTCCACTATTGGTTGCTTCCTTGAAAAAAATTAATGATGGGAGGAATTTGGCTCTGGGGTTTGGCTGTAAAAGTTTTACTGTATTTGAAATGCAGAGCCTCCTGACAGCTGGAATGGTGGAATTCACCCTCGGACAGGGTATTGCTTTCCTGGCATGTTGAAGCTGATTAAATTATTTTCATATTATTCTAAATGAGTCTTGGAGAGTCTGGGGGGGTTGGATGTTTCTGCGATGCCATAAACTCAGACACCTGCTAAGCAGCTGGGAAATTCGGGAAATTCTGGAGCAGTTTTTTGATCAGTACAAGGTGAGAAAATGTGACTGGGGCAGGCAGAGTGTTAAGAATTCCTCAATAATTCCCCTTTTATTATTAATACAGTTCATGACCTGAGAGTGAGCTCCATGTCAACATCAGGGTGGAGTTTTCACCTGATGGATGGAAAAGGGAACCTGGAGGGGGAGGCACTCATGAGGGCCACCAAGGTGATCCCAAGGGATGGAAAGTGTGAGAGAATTGGGAATGTTCAGCCTGGAGAGGAGAAGCTTTGGGGTGACCTCAGTGTGACCTTCCAGGACCCGAAGGAGTCAGAAGGGAAAGATGGAGAGAGAATTTCCAAGGGATGGAGGGACAGGACACAGGGAATGGCTCCCACTGCCAGAGGGCAGGGATGGATGGGAGATTGGGAATTGGGAATTCCTGGCTGGGATGGAATTCCCAGAGCAGCTGTGGCTGCCCCTGGATCCCTGGAATGTCCAAGGCCAGGCTGGATGAAGCTTGGAGCACCCTGGGCCAATGGAAGATGTCCCTGCCCATGGCAGGAAGTTTGGAATGAGATGTTCTTTCCAGTCCCTTCCAACCAAATCATTCTATGATTCCATGACATTTTTTTCACCAGTAAATCCTGGATAAAACACCTGAGGTGTGAGGTGTTTGTAGGGCCAAATGAATCATTTTCCACCAGCCCACAAGAAGCTGCATCATTTGTTTGTTTTCCAACTCCTTCCCCCGTCTCTCTCCCAGACCAATCCTATTTCCTGCCTTAATGGAAGGATTTGAGACTCTTAATCAGCAAAAACAGAATTTGAGACAGCAACCATGGCAATCAGAAATGAATTTGGCTATCAGGAACCTCAGGAGTGGCCACAAAATTAATTCCCCCAGGGATAACAAAGTTATTTTGAGCTGTGGCCATGTGTGGGATCTCCTTCCTCAGGAGATCTTCCAGAAATGCTGGAAGATCAAATCTGCACAAAATGATTTTTGTGCTCTTTGCCTGAATAGATCATCATCCTTGGGGCTGTCACTTTCCAGAGTGAAAGATGCACTGAGAAGGGGTATCCAGGCAGTGGGAGAGAGGAGCCAAAGAATTCCAAGCCACAGCCTCTCTTGTTCCTACCCACTGGATTACAACTGCAGCCAACAGAGGGATGTAGATGAAACAAGAGAGCAGGAGAATGTGGATGCTGTGCCCAGAGATATGGGAAAGAGACACTGGTTTGGGATGGCTTGAAAAGGGGCCCAGAGAAGCAGGGAGGGCAGGAAAAGAGGGGAAAAGGGAGGATTTTGGAGCCTATTTTCCGATGAACATCACCTGGTGGCCTCAGGGCTACCCAGATGGGAAAGTGACACTGGTGAAGGACTCTGTGACACTCCTGGGGTGGTGGAGGAGGAGCAGGAGTCTCTGTCAAAGTCATGCCTTGAGAAGGCTGACCCAGAACAGAGGCTGGACAGAGCTAAAGAATAAAGCAGGGATTTATTCAAAGGATCTCCTCCATGGATGCACCTTGGGCAGCACCAGAGCCCAGCCAGGGCTGCACCCAAGATGAACCAAAATGGCCCCAAAATGCACGAGCGCTGCCGGGGTCTCTCCCTGGGATCAGCTCTGCTCCATTTGCACCTTGCAGTTCATTGTCCCATTGCAGCTTTAGCCCAGGCAGTCCCACCCTGCTTGTTTTTCTCTCTCCAGCCCACGGGGTTTGTGCTCTGGGGCTGAGATTTGGCTCATTTGTCCTTGGTGCCCAGCTGGAGCAGGAATTGTTTTGTCTCCCTGCTCTGTGCACAGAGCTCACCATGCCCTGATGTGAAGCTCAGACCCACACACTAAAGCAGCACAGAACCTGAAAATATAAAAGCTAAACCTGAGGCATCAAAAGAAGCATTCATTAAAAACCAGAGCTGTGAGGAGGCACAGGGAGGGTGGGGTGGTACAGAAGATCTCCCTCTGGAGATCTCCCAAGCTGAGGTGGTCACTTCTCCCTCACTATCAGCTCCCAGACTGATGAGGGTTTATTCTCCCAGCCCTGTGCTCTATTCCAGCTCAGAGGAATGAGTCAGGCTCCCAGCTTGAATTGGGATATAAAACTCAGCATGAGGCATGAGGGGAGCTGCAGCTCGGTGGAGGCCACCTAGAAAAGCCAGTGTTGTTCTTAGTGAGGTGAGTTACCTCATCCAGGCCAGGAGGTGGGAAAAATCCCAGCATCTCAGCCTTTCCCAGGCCTCGGCATCTCCAACAGGTCCTACAGGAAAGCACTGGAAAACTCTCCAAGCTGAAGGAGCGTCATGAGGCTTTCTGGAAATAATAAAACCACTTCTTCCTAATCCAAATTTTTCTTCCTTCTTTTATTTTATTTTTTTTTTTTTAATTTTCCTTTTTCTGGTAATACTAAGAGGTGATAGGCACAAACCCATTTTCAGGTTGCATTGAGTGCTGATTTTTCAGATTCCAAAGGAAATGGGAAGTTGGTTATAGTGTTGATTTTATCAGAAAGGATTTTCCCAGTCTAATTCCAATGAGTGATTGCCTTTTCAAGCAGCTCAGAATTCCATTAAATTGCTCTCAGTCTTCACAAAGGAAGAGGTGACCTGAATAAAGGCATTGTCACCAAATTAAATTTGGCTAAATTTGACAACAAAAATGGAGGAAAATTCAGACTGGTTTGGGTCACGGTGTAAATTTTCTTATTTAACTTTAAAATAGTGACCTTACAGTGCCATGGCTGAGAAATGTGGATTTCTCACATTTCAGCTCAAAATAAGAGTTAAAGCTTGAAAGCTTTTGCATCAAAATAATTGAGAAAGAATAATTATGTCCCATTTTGCAGAAATCAAGGCACAAACATGAAGGTGTTTGCCCAGGAATCAGTGGCACATCTGGAAATTCACTGACCTCTGGGAATGAATGTTCTTTCCTCTAAAAACATATTTAGATTTGGGAAGGGTAACTCAAAGCAAATAAAGCCTTTTTTTTTTGTGAGCTCCCCACGGCAGAAGCTTGGAGAAAACCCAGATCTTCAAACACCAACTTTTATTTTTTAGTTTTTCCTCTCATCCCTCTTTCGACTTCGCACAACCTCTGAGATTCGGACCTGCCAAGTTTCACACAGCTCTGCTTAATTTTCGCTCAAGGAACGAGTCCTCTGACCCGGAGTCAGATCCCAAAATTCTCCCTCCTGAAGGGCTCCCGCTTCCCAGGGCCAGCAGTGCAGCTCCACTGGCTGATGGGATTTGATTAATCCCCCTCTAATGAGGAAGTGGAGCAGCTGAGATGAAAGGCTGAGCCCTCACTGGGACAAGGTACAAACTAATGAGCCAAGCTCAGCTCGTACGGGCATCCGGGAGTTCCCGGAGGGGACTGGAACCAACACGACTTCGGTGTTTTGATCAAAATGATGCCAAAGAACAATCCCCACGGGGTCCAAAACCTAAAGCAAAAAGTCAACAGTGCTACCACCCGTCTGCTCACTGCTGGTGCTGTTGGATATTCAGTGGTAAAAAATGGCTAAATTTACCCCAAATTTCACTGGTTCGCAGAACTCATTTACCTGTTTGCAGAGGACAAATTATCTTGGAATGCACTCCTGGTGATGAAGAAATCCATTCTGTGTTTTAAAATTGCATGGAGAGATGGGAATGAGGAAGGGAGGAATGTAATCAGAGGAATATGGGCTGAGTGAGTGTGGGATAAACCCTAAAAACAATGAGATTTATTGAATTTCAAGAAAAATCAAACCACTACAACGAGAAGTTTAAAACTGTCCCCAAATCACTCAGCAGAGAACATGCTGCACATCCTTGCATAATGGATGCAAATCTTTTGGAGTGGTGTTTTCCAGGATCTGGAATGGAAGAAAAATATTTTGCTGTTGATGTTATGTGAGGCTGCAGACTTTGTAATGACGGTGGTGCCCTCACAGAATAAAACAGGCTTCACCCCAAGGAATTTCCTTCCTCAGACATCAATTAAATACAATTTTTAAGCATGACTTTTCCTTTATGTATCATTCCTAAACCCATCCCTAATTAACAAAGCATGCAGGAGGACTTGATTGAGGGATCAGACCTTCAAGCAGGGTTGCTCCTAAATGAAATGGGATGGGAGAGTGGGAAACCACGGCACAGAGGCCTGGAAGTCTGAGATGCCAGGGATGACACAAGGGGAGGACAATTGGAATTTGCTCCAAAGCCAATTCCACAACTGACCGACAGTCAAAAGAGACAGTTTGAAGCACATTTGAACAAGCTGCTGCCAACTAGCTGGAGAGCCCCAACGTGCCATTTTGTGATGTTGGTGTTTTTCTTTGCACAGAGAGATGGATCCGCGGAAAATTCCATTGGTTAAGATTCTCATTTTCCCCTCAGAGTGAATTACTGGTTGCAGATCACTGTTCCTGTGACAGTGAGCTGCTTGGCCAGGAGTTTCTCCCAGGAATGTAAATTAAAGTGCTAAACTGCATCGCACTGGATTTGGGAATGGCATCCAAGTGAACTGTCTGGGACAGGTATCAAATCTCATTTAAAATCACAGAACCACAGAATGGTTGGAAAGGACCTTCAGGATCATCCAGTTCCACCCTGGATGGACGTAGCACTTGGTGCTAGTTGAGGTGTTAGGGCATAGGTTGGACTCAATGATCTTAGAGATCTCTTCAAACCTCATTATTCTGTGATTCTGTGATTCTGTGATTCTGTGATTCTGTGTTCTGTGTCCTAAAGGACTCCAGAGAGCCGTGCATGGGTGAACCGAGCCCACACCATTCCTCCTGAAGGATTTCTCTGGGGTGAAATGTCCCAAACAACCCAAGGATTGGGCACAGTGCCGAGATGGTGATGATGGAGGTGGGTGAGGAAGGTGGGTGAGCTGGGAAGGCTGAATGCAGCCAACGAGGTGCTGGGAAGTGAGGTGAGAAGAGACGGGAAAAGCTGGTTCTGCCAAGGGCAGGGAGGCCAGCTTGTCATTGTCATGGTGGGACATGGGACAAGGGGTTTTGGATCCTTCAGGCTGATAAAGAGGGGCTGTGTTACAGCACAGCCGTGCTCTGCCCCTCCAGCATTTCCAAGGGAGCTGCTCTGATCTCATCCCAGCTAAAATAAGCCCTTGGCGTGTGTTCCAAGGCCTTGATCCCACCCCTGGCTGACGCTTGGAGCCACCCACCATGAAGGGAAGCAGAATCACATGGCGTGGCCAGCTGGGTGCTGTCAGGGACAGCCCAAACTTCCACACAAACTGTGCGGCAAGAAGCACAGCCCCACGTCAGGCCAAGAGGAAAACCTTTTCCCTGAATTCATCTCCTCCACTGACAATGTTAATCAGGCTGACACTGAGCTGAGAGCATGAGGGGAGGGCACTGCTTTGACTCAAATCAAGCAAATCTCCTAAAAAAGAGATTTTTTAGGAGATTTTTTCACTAATTACGTCTACAGACTCTCCCAGCCTCAGTTAAGGTGCATGAGCCCTGATTGAGTAGTTCCTGTTCCAAATGTCCCCAAAATTACACCTGTGCCAAGGATTTCCAGAACTCTCTGTTGCTCACGGCTGGTCTGAGCTTTGCCAACCATCTGTGCCTGGGTGTTTGGAGTCAGGCTGTGCAGGGGAAGCAGACAGGACTCTGGAAAGAACAGTTTTATTTGGAAAGTGCATTTCCAGTGCTCCCCTCAAGTCCTTTCCTGCTGGTGTGAACCACACAGGGCACCCAGAGTGAGCTCGTCTCCAGCAGGTGCTGCGCTGCTCTCACAGATAAACAGCATGGAAAAGTCCAGTTTGTTGTTTTGTTTTTTTTTTTTTTTTCTCCCCAAGGATCTGGTAGATTTTCTCAGGGGATGCACAGAAGGGTTTGAATAAGGATCCAGGTGTAGCTGGAGGGAACTGGGTGCTTGTCATGGAGAAGTTTATGAAAAGGAACCATGGAATGGTTTAGGTTGGGAAGGAACCTGAAAGCTCATCCAGTTCCACCCCTGCCATGGGCAGGGACACCTTCCACTGTCCCAGGTTGCTCCAAGCCCTGTCCAGCCTGGCCTTGGGCACTGCCAGGGATCCAGGGGCAGCCACAGCTTTCTCTGGGCACCCTGTGCCAGGGCCTGCCCACCCTCACAGGGAACAATTCCTGCCCGGTATCCCACCTAAATCCACTCTAAATTCACTCTCTCTCACTTTGAAGTTGTGACTGTGTTCACAGGGGTTCTTGGATTGGGGAAGAAATGAGGATCTGACTCCATTTTTCAGAAGGACGATTTATTATTTTATGATATATATTACATTAAAACTATACTAAAAGAACAGAAGAAAGGATTTCATCAGAAGGCTGGCTAAGAATAGAATAGGAAAGAATGATAACAAAAGCTTCTGTCTCGGACAGAGTCTAAGGCAGCTGGGCTGTGATTGGCCATTAATTAGAAACATCCACCTGAGACCAATCACAGATGCACCTGTTGCATTCCACAGCAGCAGATAATCAATGTTTACATTTTGTTCCTGAGGATTCTCAGCTTCTCAAGAGGAAAAATTCTAAAGAAAGGACTTTTCATAAAAGTTGTCTGCGACAGAAGTCACTCCCCACTGCCCTCTCTATAAGTTAGTTCAGCTCATTAAACCAACTGTAGAGAAACCCCAGAGGAGCTGAGCTCTCAATCCCTGTTTTCCAGTGAAATCCCAAAGGCTGAAGGACTGAACTTGAACTCTCAAAGCCCACAAACTAAGAATAATGGGGATAGATTTTATCCCAATATATCAGAGATTACCTTCTCCCAGGGCAACTCTGCTTTTGTTTCTGACCTCAGAGCGGAGCGAGCCAAGAAGTGACTCAGATCTCCCACTTGCAACCATCACCAGGATTCAGAGGGAGGTTTATCCTGGATGAAAATGGAAATTCCTACATTGGATCTGCACTAAAACAGATGGATTGTCTGAAAATTCAGTGATGGTTGCAGGTGTCGGGCCCTAGCTTAAGATTCCTTCAGGAATGGTGTCTAGTACTGGATTGCCCAAACGAGAGTGGTTTCCACTAAAATGTTGATATATTTTCCCCATCTACAGGCAGGAGAAAGAAGTTTCCTCAATCCCTATAGCCAGTGGTGGTCCTGAATTCCTTGAAATCCACGAGGAACCCTCAGATTTCCATGAAAAAATGGCCAATTTGCTTTTACATTTGGTCTTTTGTTGTTGCTGCAATACTGTTGGTGTTGCTTTGCCTTTCTGAGGTGTCACCTCCGTTTGTGGAGGTGAATGTTCCCTTCTACTCCTGCCTTGAGAGATCCCACCTGGAGTGACTTGTTCAGATCTGGAAAAGGACATGGAACTCTTGGAGTGAGAGCAGAGGAGGCCATGGAGATGTTCCAAGGACTGGAGCCAGGCTGGGAGAGCTGGAAATGTTCATCTGGAGAGGAGAAGCTCCAGGGAGAGCTCAGAGCCCCTGGCAGGGCGTGGAGGGCTCCAGGAGAGCTGGAGAGGGACTGGGGACAAGGCATGGAGGGACAGGACACAGGAATGGCTTTGAGCTGAAAGTGGGTAGGTTTAGATGGGATATTGGGAAGGAATTACCCTGTGAGGGTGAGGAGGGTCTGGGATGGAATTCCCAGAGCAGCTGTGGCTGCCCTGGATCCCTGGAATGTCCAAGGCCAGGTTGGACATTGGGGCTTTGTAAGTTTTCTCTTGGCGCTGATTTACGACCGGAGATGATAGCTCAGGGATGCCATTTGCTCGGTTTCTCGGCTGTTTAGGCTTGTAAGTTTTCTGTGAGCTGTTTAGGCTGTTTGGAAAGGCCCAGGGATGGCCTTGAAGAGCTGACGCTTCAAAGGACGAGGAGAGACTTCTGATCTTGTCTCGGTCTCGGTGTTTATTAATTGTTTATCTAAAAGATTTTCTTTCAGCCCGACAGAGGTCTGCACAGCAAGTCAGCCATGGGCACACTTCACAAGGCCCTGGGTGGTCACTTATCTTTATACTCGAAGTTACGTGTACAATATTTATAATTTTTCTCCAATACTTTCTACTCTTATTAACCGGTGCACTTTTAGTAATAACCAATCCCAAAGTGCCACCATCACCACAGAAGATGGAGGCCAAGAAGAAGAAGAAGGACAGGACACGCCCCAATTCCTCCATCTTACTTCTTTAGACCCCCCTGTACCAAAATCCTAAACCCTGTGTTTTACACTCTAATTACCTTATCCCTTCACCATTCACCCAGTGAATTCCTCCCATCTTCATACAGGTGTCGTCTCCTGTGTAGGATCAAAGCCCTGCCACCAGACACTTCTGGCAACATTCCAGGACTCCCGAGCCCCCCAAGGGTGGTCTCGGCCACTCTGCACCTCCATCCTGAGGTGCTGAGATCCCACAGGGCTTGGGGCAACCTGGGATAGTGGGAGGGGTCCCTGCCATGGATGTCCTTGTTCCATGGTAGAACAAGATTGGCTTTGAGGTGCGACCCAACCCAAAATATTCTGGAATTCTACAGTTGTGACGTGGAGTTGTTTTCCCTTCTATCACTTGGGGCAGGGAATGGGCTGTGGGACTGCAGCTCTGGTGACACCAGCCCATCCCACACGTTGCTGATCCTCTTGATATTTTGGAAAACATTCAGAACCATTTCATGGAAAAATTAGGAGAATTAAGGAAACCATCGCCTAAAGGGAACATCTCCTACAAGAGCAGCACCAAGCGCTGTTTTTAATGAGGGCAAGTCCTACCTGTCTATAAAATTGCCTCAAAATTAAATAATTTCCACTTCATAACCTGTGAGAGGTCTGGAGATTTTGGCATTATTTCCTCATGAAAGCCCATTTTGAAATACCAGAATTTCCTCCTGGATGGCCACATTTACTTTTGTTTAGCAACCTGGTAACTCTATTTTTTTTCTTGGGTCATTGCTTTTGTGCAATGTTGGCCTTTGCTTTTCATTTTACAAAATTATCCAGGAAAGATCACAAGTTCCATAGAATCACCCAGATCTAAAGCTTTAAAATCCAGATACTGAGAAGTTTAAGACTTGCAATAAAATTTTCAAGGCTTGGCAATACAGACAATGTCATAATTTCCTTATGGCTCATTTTTAACCTTTTCTTTGAGTCACAATAAAAGTTCCTGCATTTTTATTTTTTTTAATGTCTGGTTTTATGTTATAGGAATAATCTGAGCATTCCAGTCTCTGTGGATTCCATTGATTAATCTGGCTGAATTCTTTCACCTCGGGGATTGACTCATCCTGGTTTTTCCTGACTTCCATAATGCTCAATTCCTGACATTTAGATTTGTGTCACAGCAGCCTGAATTCATATTTTCTGGGCCCTTTTCTCTCTGTTGGCATTTGTTGTGGCGCCGTTTGGCACAGCAAATCTCAAACTCAGAGTAAGTGTGGAAAAAACCACGCATGGTCCCTTTGCTGTTCTTTACATTAGATCAGGATTTTCATTCTTAATGCTCTGGACTGCATCTGACACCTTAATGCACTAAAAACCCCCAAAAAGATAAACCATAAACACACTCTGGGTTCCTCTCACTTAATTCATGCCTCTAAACCTTAAAAAATGTCTTTAATTCATAAATAATCCAAGTGGAGGAGTTCCGGGTAAAGACAGAAACCTTCAAAAGGTAATTCCATGCATTTCAAGATTATTTAAGGGAAATGAGATTTTGCCTCTCATTTTTGCCTTCAGTAGCTAAAGGTAACCCAAAACAAAGATGGAGAGAGATTATTTACAGAGTTGACAGGACAAGGGGAAATGACTTTAAGGTGGATTTAAATGGGATATTGGGAAGCAAATCTTCCCTGGGAGCTGGTGAGGCCCTGGGATGGAATTCCCAGAGCAGCTGTGGCTGCCCCTGGATCCCTGGCAGTGCCCAAGGCCAGGCTGGAGCACCCTGGGACAGTGGGAGGTGTTCCTGCCCATGGGATTAGATGATTTTTTACCCTGTGGTGCCTTCTAAAATATGATTTTCTTTTGAATAAACCAATGTACATCTGCATTTATAATTGTGAGAGCTCCTCAGCAAGATGTAATCCATTCTGTTCTGTACTGTAAATCCAGTATATTCCATTGAAACAAAAATTCTCGACCCAAACACCAATTTTCAAAAGAAAAGCATTGTCTTTTAATAAATTTTAGAAATTTCTTGCCTGCCCTCCTCCCTCCTCCCTCCTTTTGTTTTCCTCTTAGCTTTCTATTTTAAATGGATAAAATATATCCCAAAATGGAGTTTTAATATTCCTGGACACCTTTCTATGTCCTGACTGCTTCCAGTCCCTGTAAGGCACAACAGATTCCTGTTCTGCCTGTCACTAAAAAATGGATTACAGATCTAGAAAAAGAAAATTATCTAAATATTTGTTGTAAATATTATCCAAATATTTATATTTAAAATATAAATATTTATGTTTATGTTTATAATATTTTATTATGAAAATATTTATAATATTTTATCGTATTTTATAATATTATATATTATATAAATATTATATAATATTTATATAATGTTTTAAAAATTATCTGAATATTTCTTTTCTTCTGCTGAATTCTTTTCCAATGCTTCCTTCCCTAGTTTCCAAGCCTTCCAGGAGCCTATCTCTCCCCAGTGATTACAGGTGAATTATAGGCCAATATCCTATGGAACATAATAAAATTTTGATAAAGTTTGGCGAGATAAATCTCCCTCTTCGTGTCTTTAGACCTCCACGTCTGAACTTTCAGTCTAAATGCCAGACTGGGGAGGATGATTGCGGTTGGCTTTTTGCTTTGTGAACACGATAAACAGAATTACTAATCGAGGCAGTATCTCTGCTATTAATTATCTGCATCCTCCTTTCATCTGGGAATTATTCTAACTCAATTCTTTTTCAAATCCTCTCCATCCACCAGATGGGTTTGGTATGAAGCAAATTGTTATTTTTTTTTTTTTTAATCTGATTTATCTTATCACTTCCCAGGGAATTTTACCCAAATCTGCTGAGTGTGCAGCAGGAGGGATTCAGGTGCCAGCTCACCTGCAGTGTGTCCTCTCCAAAGCGCTTTAATCCCAGGATTTATCCCTCCCTGGGAGCCAATTCCTTTGCATCCCCAGAAATAATTCAGCGTCAGGCACCCAAACCGAAACAGCGTCAACAAAAGCTGGAAAATTATGATCCACTCGAGCAACTCTCAGCACTGATTAGTGCATATTTACGAGCGAGGTTTGCAGGAATTATTGCAGGACAAAAGCTCCGTTTGCCTGCGTGGAAAAGGCCCTGGAAGATGCCAGGCAGATGCATCATTTTTATGGCTTTGTGGGGGACCTTTTTTACAGAGCTTTGCAGTGATTTAGGCCATTTATTCCACAGCCTCCATTTCACCTTGTAAATCTGGTTGTAAATATGGAAGCGGCCACACACGGCAAACTCCAAAAGAAGCAGAGGAACGGCTGAAATTCAGCATTTAAGGGTTTGCAAAGGATGGATTGCCTTCACATTCCAAAAGAAAAAGTGAGATGCTGTCTGCTTTTGCTGGGATTTTGAGGGAATTTACAATTTAAGTGCTGGACTGAGGAACTACGGCAGAAAAAATCCAAAGTGGACATGCTTAAAATTACTTCTAAATTTAGATCTCAGTTGTGACCTGAAGAAGGATCAGATTTAAGTTAAAAACCTCCAGAATTTTCAACAAAACATTGCAAAAACTTCTAAAGAAAAAAAAATTTACAATGAATTTAAAAGTGCATTTTTGGGGAGTAACAACAAAAACTTTTTCACTCGAATTTTGAAATTATTGATGAGTAGAGTAAATAGGGAGACAAAAGTGGGATCTAATTAGAATTAATTAGCCCAGCATCTGTTTTATTAGTGAAAGATTTTTTGCACATCCATTGGGATTAAGGAAAATCTCAATCTGCTGTAATTTTGGAATTCCCTGGGAGAGAAACCTGTGGAAAAGAATGGAAGCTGAACCTCCACCTGATGCTCTCTGGGCACATTAATGGGCTTGGAAAGCAAAATCCCTGGAGTTTTATCCCTATCAACAATTTTTTATTATCCTTTTCATTGATCCCAGGCATCATCATCATCTAAAAATTGGATTTTGTTCTCAGTTATATTAAAATTAAATATTTAATTTAAAATAAAACAACTGAGCTGCTCTTTTAAAGAATATAAATGCAAGATGGAGATGTCAAATCACTCACAAATGGAGTTACTTTTTCTATATTTTTGCGGAATTGAAGTGGCCGATTCATATTTTATTCATTTTGATTTTCAGCTGCTTATTTGACTTTTTTTTCCACCAAAATCCTCAGTGTTATCCAGTGCCCGAATGGCAATTCAAGAGGTGTTCAAATATCTTGGAGCATTTATCCCTTGACTTCTTTTTTCCTAAAGGACAAGACTTTATCCACTTACCAGTCACTTTGGACAGAACTGGAAATTTCAGAGGGATGGGATCATTTATGCTGCAATTCCCAATTTCTTCCATTTATGGTTTTCTCCGTAACTTTGTCATCAAATTCTTCGGCCTCGCAAAGCCAGGAGGTGAACAGGGGGTAGGAAGGAAGAAAATTGACTCACAAAATGAAAATATCAACCACACTGCTTAAGAATTTCCCAATTAAAGTCATCAGTGAGATTTAGATGTTTTTATTAGTTTGGGGAATTTAAAAAAAATGTTGTATTTTTTTTTTATTTCTTTGTTCAAATGCACTTTCTCATTGTTAACTATAAATTAATATAATGGGGACCATGGAATAAAAATGCTTTTGAGAGTCTCTTCCTTGCAGTAAATCATGAAATTGCCACTCTCTATTTCCAAGTTTTCCTGACTTTCAGGAGCCAAGGCTGGTTTATGCTCATTATTTAACATTTTTTAAGATTATTCAGGCTCATAACTTAAGATTTTAGATTTTCATGTGCCCGGTTGGACCCAGTGCCCTCTGCAGCTTCTAAATTTGGGACAACATCCAGGAACTGAAAACTGCATGCCCTGACTGCTCCTATTTTCAATGTATTTCCTAATTTCCTGTGTTTAGTGTAGGAATTTTGAGTGATTAAGTAGGAATCAGCTTTTACAAATCCAGGAGGAGTGGTGTAAATTCTGAGTTAGCCAATCCAGCCACTCCTTAAAATTAATGAGGAAAAATCAGATAAAAATTCATTTAAATACTTTTTAAAAGAAATTATTCCTAAAGAGAATAAAAAAAAAAAAAAAGGAAGAGATAAATTAAAAAAAAAAAAACAGATTTTAAAATTAGAATTAAATTTTAAAATTAGAATTTCCAGGTCAGGAGGAGAATGAGCAGAAGGATTCCTCCTTATTTTCTAAGGGAAAAACTGGGAATGTCACCAGCCAGGTGATTCACTGGCTTTAAAAGGAGTGGGCAAAGTACCACAGTGCCTTTTAACACGTCCTGACTTGGCTGATCCAAGCGCTCAACTTTCCTTACAAGAAGCACAAAGAAAGCCATAAAATAACCTGGAGTGGAGATAATGCCTGGGAAAAAAAAAAAAAAAAAAAAAAAAAAAAAAAAAAAAAAAAAAAAAGAATTATGGCTTGTTGTAAAAACGTTACACATTTTACAGCCTTTCCAAACAGCGTCACCGCTCTTGGAGTTTGCTTTCCATCCTTGTCTTCCACGGAATCCAGGAGGAAAAGGCATCCCTGGAAAAGCCCCACAATGTGGTTCTCCCTCAGCTGTTCCAACGTTGGGATTCTCTTCCCAAGGGTGAAACACCCAAACCAGCAAAACTGCTGAGTGAGCTTTGTCCTGCTTATCACGTATACTGCACCTTTTATCACAATTCATCCATTTCTTGATAAGCAAGAAGAAGGAACTTTTACCTGGCTGAGAATTTCAGGCTGAGAAGGGCTTTGATATTTTTTTTCCTGTCGTTTACAGAAGCTCTGGAAAGCAAAAAAGCTCTGAAATGCCCAGAGCACCCCACAAACTCTACTCTGATAATAAATTCAGAGAAAAAGATGTGACTTTTGCTTTTTCTTTCCACTTCTGGGGGAAGTTTTCAGGACAGGGATGAGTTGTTGAAGTGAAGAATGTTCCAGATAACTCATGGATCTGTTTCCTCAGCATTTCTACAGATTTAGGCAGATATCTGCTTGGAGCCTGAGGTTCCAACAAAATCATTTAGAGCTCCTTTTGCTCACTCTTGAGGGCTGGAGATTTGGGAAGTGGATGTAATCCCATAAATGTAAATTATTTGCTAGAAATTTAAAGAGATAAGGTTTAAATTAGATAAATTGAAGGAATTTTTTCTCTGTGAGATTGGCAGGCCCTGGCACAGGGTGCCCAGAGAAGCTGTGGCTGCCCCTGGATCTCTGGAAGTGTCCAAGGTCAGATTGGACACTGGGGCTTGGAGCAATTTGGGATAATGGAAGGTGTCCCTGCCCATGGCAGGGGGTGGAATGAGATTACTTTGAAGGTCCCTTCCAATCCAAACCATTCCATTCTATAATTCCATTAAGAGACCCAAGCAAATATTTCCTACAGTATCAATTGTCCCACACAAGTTTCCAACATCACATTTGAAGAACTTCTTTTCTCCTTTCATGATCTTTGTCACAGATCTCAAGACCTGAATGACAATTTCTCCAATTTATCCATCACAAACACTTTTCCATGATTGTCCCAGCACCACCAGCCCTCACTAAGTTTTCCCTTCCCAACATCTGCTCTGTTACTGCCCTGACTTTACAATCACAGGGGTCAAACACAGGGAAAAAAAAGGAAAATTTCAAGTCTTCTATGAGGATTTGGGAAGATCTCTGAGAGCAGAACGGAGAACTACCCCCACCCTGGGCCATCAGGATGAACAGGGCATCAATCCCTTCTGCTCAATACAGGGAATTCTGGGTTTTGACATTAAACATCATCCCATTCCACCCCTGCAATGCCAGGGACACCTTCCACTGTCCCACACTGCTCCAAGCCCCATCCAGCCTGGCCTTGGACACTTCCAGGGATCCAGGGGCAGCCACAGTTTATCTGGAAAGCCATTTCAAGGCCTCAGCACCTTCAGAGGGACCAATTCCTTCCCAATATCCCATCCATCCCTGCCCTCTGGCACTGGGAGCCATTCCCTGTGTCCTGTCCCTCCATCCTTGTCCCCAGTCCCTCTCCAGCTCTCCTGGAGCCCCTCCAGGCCCTGCCAGGGGCTCTGAGCTCTCCCTGGAGCTTCTCCTCTCCAGGGGAACATTCCCAGCTCTCCCAGCCTGGCTCCAGAGCAGAGGGGCTCCAGCTCTTGGAACATCTCCATGGCCTCCTCTGGACTTGCTCCAGCAACTCCACAACCTTCTGATTTTGGAATCCCTGGATGCAGAGCTGAGAATTCCGTCCCACGCTGGTTTAGATCCACCCTGCAACTCCTGAGTGACATCTGAAGCATTCGGGATGGTTTTGCCACGACCACAGCTCAGTCTTGAGGCTTGTGGAGAATCACAAACACCACTGGGCTTTAAAGCATCCCTGGAACGTGGAAGCCACTGGACATTGGCTCCAGAAGTTTCTTTGGTCAGGCCATCTGCAGCACTTTATGGAAACGATCACTTGACTTTGCCAAAGGATCACAAATCCCAATTGCTTTATGGCACTCTGTTGAAAGGGAATTGCACTGCAAAACCTGGGTGAGGTAAAGCTGGAACCGAGTGCTAAAGCAGTTTGATGTTTGTGGTCTTCTGAACTTTCTTATCTCAAACGTCTCTTGAGTCACTCTTATCTTGCTCACCCTCATTAACCTCCCCTCAATAATCAAAACACAGCAGGAGCAGAAAGGGCACTGGAATAAAGCTGGTTTAAAGTGAAACTTTGCTTTCACCCAGCCAGGAGCTCAGATTAGGCTTAGTCTGTGCAAACCTTGGTCCTGAGCCGTGGTAGGCTTTGCTCCTACACTTTGACCGGTGTTGTTAACTCTGGAGAACCATCCATGCTCTAAAAACTGGATATAAATCCAGCTGGAGTCTTTGGGGCACGGCTGGATGGGGGAATGGATCCACTGGTGGAAAAACTTCCTGTGGATGTCCAGACAGAAATAGATAATCCTGGGATTACACTGAGGAGTCTTTCTCCACGAACACAAGATTTGTGCAGAGTCAGGACTAAAATACAGCTGGCAACATCTGCTGGGACATAAACCAGGCATGGATTTGGGATGTGCTGAGAGTTAAACCCAGATTTAGCCTGGATTTAAGGAATGAGCCTCTTCTGATGGTGGTTTCAGAGGAGTAAAATGAGCTGGTGGTCGAAACCTGGGACCATCCCAAGTGGGAATTCTACACGGGAAATCAGGAATGTGCCATAAAAACACCATCAGGGTAATATTATTTGGGTGGAGTGTAAGGGATTTGGGAGCCTGAATGGCGATATTGGTCAACAGTCATGGAAATACCTTGGATTTGGACGAGTCTGTCTCAGCATGGTGATGATCTTTTATATCAGGGGCAGAAACACAGACAATTTCTCTCTGAGCTGCCTTGGACACACAGTTCAAACAACAATATTTGTGTCACAGGAGCTTAAAAATTGGGTCTGAGGGAAAAATAATGGGATCAAACCTGAATGATGCTGGGACAAACCATTTGAAAGCCAGATCATTCACAGATATCATATATTGCCAAGTTTTGGTCAATAATTACCCTTCTCTTACCTAATGACAATTAAATTATGATTTTTTTTCTTCAATAAACTAACAAATCAAGTTTTATTTCCATGAAAAAGTGTTACCAACTTCAGTAGAAATGAAAAAAGAACAAAAACTTAACCCTCCTAAAAGAGTCAATTTTCATCTCAGGATTCCTGGAAAGTTCAGTTAATATTTATTTAATTTACTCAGGTCAAGAGCTTTGAGTCCTTTAGCAGGCCTGGACTTCCAAAATCCATGTGTTCATTCTCATTATTCCACAGTTTCTGGAAAAAAATCTTGGTTTTCCCACTCAGCTGCAGCTGATGTGAAACCCTTCCACATTTTGCTACCTTCAGTGAGACTAAACCAGATTTTCCTTCTTATTCCCTACTACAACATCTGGCCACAATTAGTCTGGGATCTCACATTTTTGGAGGAGATGTCAGCAATAATTTGGATTTCTCCCTTCTCCTCCTTTTTCTGGGCAATCTGTGGGCTACACTTCCAGGGGGACATAAAGCAGAATGTGAGATGGTCATTCCTGTCTGCGTCAGTCCTTCCCAAAACGGATTGCTCTCAAACCTGATGCCTCACGTAGCAAAATCCATTTTTTCCTCCCATGTCATTCCCAGCATTTGTCACCACCTCATCCTTTAAGCTCTAAGCACCATCCAGGGAGTTGCATAACTCCTGTGCAAAATTCAAATACAAATCAATGCAGAAGTCAGGCCTTAAGGAGAAGCCAAATTATCCTCTGCTAAATCATTCTTTCTTTTTTTTTTCTTTTTTTTTTTTTTTTTTTGTGAAGACAACTCTAATTTTTCATTTTTATGGCCTTTTAACATGAACTTCTTGTAAGCACATAACCTGCTGCATGATGGAATACACAGAAAAACAAAACCCCCACACACGCTTGATATGAAAAACAGGGCTCAATTTTAGCTTTGCAATGGAGAAAAAAAATTGAAAAATTAAACTGCTATCAAAAGGCTTTTCATTTCAGTGCCTCTCCCCACTCCATATTTTAATTTTAGGTGTATTTTGTGTTAATTTACCCCAGTTCAGTCTTCCCTCTTGGCCTGTCGGCCTTCCCTACCCCTTTCACCCTTTTACGTTCGTGATCTAGAAAGTTCTCTCTTCCCTGTTACCCCATTGGTTTGTGCAACCCTGCCCATCCACCCTGGCATTTCCTATTGGCTCCTGCCCTTTGTACCGCCCTTGTGCCCTCAAACCATTGGCCCTGCTGCTCTGCTCCACCCCCTCTGCGCCAAGGGAGGTTTAGGTTGGAAATTAGGAGGAAGTTTTTTACAGAAAGAGTGATAAAGTTGTGGAATGGCTGCCCGGGGAGGTGGTGCAGTCCCCATCCCTGGGTGTGTTTAACACAGCCTGGATGTGGCACTGGGTGCCAGGGTTCAGTTGAGCTGTTGGGGCTGGGTCGGACTCGATGGCCTTGAAGGTCTCTTCCAACCTCAGAATTCTCAGTTCTGGGAATTCTGTGATTTCTTTCCCATACTTATACCCTGAACCCTCCATTGTATCCTGTCTTCTGTCCCTGGACTGTCACTATAAGACACAAAATAAAACAATGTGGACACTGGATTTTCCAAGGTAAAAAAGAGAGTGTTTAATTCCTGACTCTAACATTTATAGATTTCCAAAAGTGACAGTGGATTGGAGGATGACAGTGCCACCTCTCCAATGACACTGGACAAACTAACAGTCCATCAAATTTTTCCTTCTCCATAAAAGAATGCAGAACAATAAGTTATTTACATAAAGTGTGTGAGAAAGTTCATCACAAGAATGTAAACTTTAGAAGACTTAGAAAAATTTCAAAAGCCAGGATGACACTGGACCCCTTTGGTGTTGGACCCCAATAAACCCTTGCTGGAACCCCACACAGAAGATCCTCCCGTGTCTCATGTCTGTGGTGTTCTTTAGTGCTTGGCTGTGTGTGTAGTGTGTCTGCCCAAACTTCCCCACCCAGAGACACTTTCAGGGAAGGTAGAGAAATTTATCCACCCAGGAAGGGGGATCAGGATCAGGAAAACTGCTCAGCCTCACCGGGATGGGTGTAAAAATCCTTCATTTCCCTAAATTAATGTCTCAGCTTTGTGTTTCAGTTTTCCTAAACTCATCTGGTCTCCACCTGCCATTGCAGAAGGATTTTGACTTCCCGAGGGGTCTGAGTTGGACCTGCCAGCAATTTGTGAGTTCCCAGACATCCTCCATGGCACAGGATGTCTGTGTTTAGGGAATTGGATCGTGTCCTCATCACCTGCTCACAGACTGGGAGAGAAACTGGGACCTCCAGGGGCTGGGCCACTCACAGGGCTTCAGACAGCAGTGATGGATGGCTTCTCTCTGCTGTGCAAAAAACCAAACCCAGACACTTTAATCAGAAACTTAAGGTTGGATGCGTTGCTGAATCTCAGGTCTCCAGAGCCATTTGAGATCCCTCTGGGTGTCTGGAACATCTGTGTGGGGCTGGCAGATGTGACACAGGACCATGGGAGCAGCTCGAGGAGAGCAGGGTGTCCTCAAGTCTTGGAGATTCCTCTCAAGTGAACGAGTTCTGTTCTCTAAATAAAAGTGCTGCCACTTCCAGCAGCTCAGGTCACCCCAATGTCCCTCCAAAGGGCAAAATTCTCCCAAAATCCCTGTGTGGAGTCTCCAGGAGTGCCTGTGGCTGATGCTGCTGGTGTAACCTGATATCACTGGAGTCTTTAGCATCAGCTTTCCCTAAACATCAGCTCCTAAGCTCACATCCACATTTCCCTGCCAGTTCATCACCCTTCTGTGGCAACTCAAAGGATTCACAGCATCCCGTGGGAGTGGCAAACTCCACATGGTGATGGGACAAGGTTATTTTTGTCTCTGATGTCACCAAGATCTCTGTCCCCTAAACCAATTAAAGGAGTTTGATCAACATGAAACAAGAGACCAAAGGAGACAGCACAACATGGAGTACAAGCACTGATATCATGATTAATTTCAGGTTTAGGTGAAATATTTGAGACTGTGTGGTGTGGTCTGAAACACAGAAGAGGTTTTGTGGTAGTCACTGGATTCAGTGAACCATTATTACACCTGCTCTTAGAAAATTGGGTTGAGACACTCATAGATAAATATTTTAGAATTTTTAGAATTTATTGTAGAAATCTGTGCTTCTGGTAATGGTTTTTATTTTATTTTCTGCCAGAGTTCCAGGAGTATTTGGACAACACTCCCAGGCATGGGGTGGGATTGTTGAGGCTGTGCAGGGCAAGGAGTATTTGGACACCATGATCATTTTAGGCCTCTTCCAAATGAGAATATTCCATGATTCCACAAAATACAGACACTGAGAACCATCTGAGGTGCCCTGGAGTAACTTGCCCCCAGCTGCAGAAGGACACGAGTGTCCTGTAGGTCCTTGGTCACATCTCCCAGCCTGTGCAGATACCGCAATATCTCAATATTCCAAGGTTTTAATATCCAAGGTCTCTCAAACAGCTCTGAATGACTCTGTGTGGCAGTGGAATCAAATCTTGGATCCCACCGTGTCCACAGAGAGCTGAGAGGCTGCTGCTCACTGGCACAACCAAATCCAGATGTCTTCATCTGAAAGTTTAACCCACCAGAATGGAGGAGAATAAAATGTGGATCCGAGCCCACAGCTGGGATTTGAGCCCCAAAGAAAAGCTGCAGCTCCCAGGCAGCTCCTCTGCCCTGGGAATGTTCCTCAGCTGTGCCAGAGAAAACTGAATCCATTTGTCTCTGGTGGAAGTGGTTCTTCCCAGAGTTTCTCAGGTGTCAACACTGTGGAATTAGTGCCTCACAGAGCCATAAATCAAATCGAGTTGTGCAGTGAAAGACAGAGCAGATGGATGGATGGACCCTTCCCTCCTTCCCTCCCCTGTTCCATTTCTCCTTTCCCACCTGCCAAGCAAGGTTTTCTCCCTGTTTTTTAGGGTTTGTATTTCACAGGGTTTATTTTCACTTTGCTTTTTAGGTCTCCTTTTGGTTCCTCAGCATCTTTGGAACTGGAGAACACCAGCCCTGAGCTGGGAGGGATTCAGGACATCCAAACTGTGCACAGTTCTTGTCCAAATCCCAAATGAGGAGCTACAACCCCCCTGTCCCTCCCAACCCGGCAGATTTTACAGGAGTGATTCCTCATAAAGGAAATCCTCCCCTCTGACAGTTCTTTCACTTATTGGGACTGTGCTTGGTAAAAACTGGGTAAAGATAGGAGAAAACTAGAGAAAATGTAATGTGAAAACGTGGACACTGAAGTATAAAAGATGAGGATATCTGGGAATATGGGGATAGGAAGAGGAAGAGCAAACCAGTGACCACAAGATAATAAATCCTTAAGATTCAATGGAGAAAAGGTTAAACCTGGGATAGAGGAAGATTCCCTCCTATGGAATTGGATGATGTTTGAGGTCCCTTCCAGACCAAGCCATTCCAGGATTCTCTGGATCCTTTGGGATCTGGAGCTGTGAAGCAGCAGAGAGCTGTGGATGTGTGCTCAGGAGGGAATGAGCGTGTGGGAGACGTCACTTGTGGCACTTTTGTGCCAACAGCACCTTGCTGTAGGTGGAACCCTCCCTTCTTGGCCAAAATGACTCAATAAACCAAACGTGCCAGGCCCTGTCCCAGTTTTCACGGCAGCAGGAAAAAAATGGGATTGAGGACACACAGGAGCAACGTGGAGAAAAGAGCCACAGCTGAGCAAGGCATTGGTTTCATCCATTTCCAAATTTTTTTCAGTTCTACCACCCAGGCGGTCCAGGTTTAGGGCTGATCTAGTGGGTCAGTGCTGAAAATCTGGGAAATCCTAAATCCCAGGGGTATGGAAAGGCTGCACCCTGCTAAACCACATCTTCCCGAGCAGCTCCTGCTTTCCCCTAGGAAGCCCTTTGCTTCTCAGAGCAGATTTTGGGAATCCCCTCTGGGTTCAACAGTGGAGCAGAAGCAAAAAAGAAGTCCCAAACCACTCCATGAATTTTCCAGACTTTTGCTTTAAACGTTGGCAGAGGTTGTAATTAATTTCCTTGTTCTCGAAGCTTGTTGACTGATTTAATGAGGACTGCTTATAATAATAAAGAATTTATGTCCTTAGACATCAAACGCGAGTGTTGCTTTTGATACAGAGCACGGGGCTTTCCCAGATCTCCTTTTTATTTTTTTTTTCCTTTTAATTTCCTCCTGGAATTCCTCACAGCCACCCAAATACCTGTGAGTGCACAAGACTTTCCTCTGCCATCAGGGAAAAGATGCCAACCATGGTTAGCACTGGGACCATTGCATTTCTTCCCTCATCCAGACTTGTCTTCCTTGAAAAAGAGCAGACAACAGCTTTTAGAGTGTGAATTATATAAAAATAATAATTAAAAAAGGGCCAAGAGTTTTAGAGTTTCAAGGTTCTCCTCTTTAATTTATTGATAATTTGGAAAAAGAGAGATGAAAGTGAGTTCAGACTCTCTTCTCTTGCAGAGAAACGATGAATTTTGCTTCAGTGTTTGGATTTCAATATTTTTAAATTAATTCTTCTTCAAGTCCAAACCCAAAATTAAAAACTGATTTTGAAAATAACCCCCAATTTCTCAGGAATTTAGGTTAAAACTATTGGGGTCAGGGTAACTTGAGTTTCCTTTTCAGCCACTCATAGACTTTAATGAGTTTTTTTGCTGAAAACAAGAAACTCATAATTTGCTTCAGTGTTGCTGAATCTTTTTTTTTTCTAAGAAGAAATTTTTTGCCAATGAGTGTCACCCTGTGATGCTGATGTGACAAAAAGCAAAGGGTGCTCATTGCTCTGATTTTATTATATATAAATGTGTGTGGAACACCTGTAGGGAAAATTTTGCCAGTTGGAAATCTTTACAAATCCTGCAGAATTGCTTCTCCTATAATATTCCTTCATTTTTATTTTTTGCATTTTCTGAACTTAGTGTATTAAAATGAGACTGGAAGTATACAGAAAGAAACAGAATATCCTGTTGTTTCTATCACAGTGAGGGTAAAAAGTGATGACATTAAATTAAAATAAGAAAGATCCAGGAGATTTGAGGCAAAAATTTCAACACAAAGGACTAAAAGAACAAACAAACAAAAACTAAATAACCAAACCTTCAAACAAAGCATCTCCAAGAAGAGACTTTTTTTTTTACTTTTAAAATATTTTTTATATTTTGCAGCTGATTTATGAGAACAAGGTTGGAGTCTCCTTCACCAAATTTAAGACCAGATAATACAAACATACTTCAGAAATTGTGAGGCTGAGTTGGTTTTATTTTGGAGAAAAGGCAGAGTGGCAGTTTTGTCATTTTGTCAACATTTAAAATGCTAACAAAATTAAGATTAAAATTAAAATTAAATTAATAAATTTATTATTTTTAATATTAAAAAATTAAAAAAATCATTAAAATTCAAATTAGAGCTGAATTTATTGTTTAAAATGGGCTGAGGAATTTTGTATTTTACAGAGATAAATTTATTTTTCCATGCCATTAAATACCACATTTTTCCCCTGGAGGTAACTGGGGAGTGGAGAAGGCAAAGGGGTACATTTCGATTTAGTCCAGACTGATTAAATGATCAATTTAATCATTTAAAAACTCGATGAAATGGGCAGAACTGGGTGATCCTGCAGGACTGCTTTGGTCCACTGTGTGAAAGGCAGGTGGGAATAGAGGTCCTGAAATCCCTCCAATTCCAGCTCTAGAGGGGACACTCAGCCTAACAAACACCTCTCTGCTTTCCTGCAGGCCTGCAAACACTTCATGGTGCGAAAGTCATGGAATCATAAAATAATTCAGGTTGGAAAAGACCTCCAGGATCATCAAATCCAACCTTCAAGCCAATCCCACCAAACCTTATCAAGAAATGCCACATCCACTCGTCTTTTGAACACTTCCAGGGAAATTTCTCCATCACTTCCCTGCAGAGCATCTTCCAAAGCTTGAATACACTTCCAGTGACCAATTTCCTCATCTGGCACATTTTGAAGCCGTTTCTCCTTGTTCTACCTCATGTCCTGACCTGCTGTGCCACCACTGGAAGTCACAAAGGAATTTTATCATCCTAACAGCGAAGGTGCGGATTTTCTGCACCAAATGGAATTACCAATCCCATACAGGATTGTATGGTCCAAGCCAACCTGCCTGCATCATTCTTGTGGGGTGATGTCAGAAATCAGCACTCCTGGCTAAAGGAGAGCAGGCACAGAAGTGCTGGATACCTCATTTTGGGCAGAGGAATCTTGGAATGTCATCCTTGGACACGTTCCAGGGGAGCTGCCAGCTGCACACACTGGTGGGACGATTGATGCCTCAGGTTTAGCTTTTATATTTTCACATTCTGTGCTGCTTTAGTGTGTGGGTCTGAGCTCCACATCAGGGCATGGTGAGCTCTGTGCACAGAGCAGGGAGACAAAACAATTCCTGCTCCAGCTGGGCACCAAGGACAAATGACCCAAATCTCAGCCCCGGAGCACAAACCCCGTGGGCTGGAGAGAGAAAAACAAGCAGGGTGGGACTGCCTGGGCTAAAGCTGGAATGGGACAATGAACTGCAAGGTGCAAATGGGGCAGAACTGATCCCAGGGAGAGACCCCGGCAGCGCTCGTGCATTTTGGGGCCATTTTGGTTCATCTTGGGTGCAGCCCTGGCTGGGCTCTGGTGCTGCCCAAGGTGCATCCATGGAGGAGATCCTTTGAATAAATCCCTGCTTTATTCTTTAGTTCTGTTTAATTTCTGTTCTAGATCAGCCTGCACAAGGCGTCAGGATCACAGCAGAGCTTCTCTCTCACTGCACCCAGCAGCAGAGAAGCTGCTCTGCACCATCTCTGACCCAGCTAGAATGTGAAATTTGATAATTTAAAACCCAAATATCAGCTCTCAATCATCAGGACCTTCCCTATTTCCAAGAGGGAAGCCTTTCCCTGTCTTTCAAAGCCATTCCCTGCCTTACCCAGCTGGTTGAAGCTGCTCTGTTGAATGCAGGATCATGACTTGGAGAAGCCACGTCAAGACCTGGTGTCCTCAGGAAACATTTGGGAATGTCCTTTGCACACGCTGCTGTACCTTGCTGGATAATTCCACAGCCTGTTCCAGAGACATGTCTTGCTCTGGAAACAATTAACAGCCAAAAAAAAAAAAAAAGTCAGAGATTCTTTGTACCTCACCATGAAACTGAGAGAGAAAATGATTTCTTGACTTTGCCACAGAGCATCCAGGGAAACAAGACCACCATAATTTATTTCCCTCAACAGACAATGAATACAGGTTTAAAATACAGGTACAGGGCTTAAAATCCATCTCATTTCACATGGAAATTCCCTGATTTAGCTAGGAAATAACTGTATGGATAAAGACTATTAATAATCTTCTATTAATTTGGTGACAGAGTAGGAGAGCAGGAAAGTTTGGAGACAGGGAAACCCTTCTGCAGGTGTGGGACTAATAACAAACTAAGAACTTGTGGGAGAAAAATTGTTCTGAGTGTAACTTAATGATGTTAATTGCCTTCAGAGGGGATATTTGAGGAGCAGGAAGATGTGTTAGGGAGGATGTGTTAGCAAGGAAGAGGGGATAAGGTCAGCAGCTCCTTAGGGAGAGGGAAGGGGATAATTATCCCTTGTGGAACAGGGAAAAGTTAGTGCAGGGTCAAGGGTCAGAGTAATTGTGCTATAAAACCAGTATTTATTATTTTTAGCAGGCAGTGGATCAATAATCTTATCAAGTTCATCACTGAATATCCTGGTTGATATTTTTTAAGGACCATGATGGAGCTTGAGGGAATGTCTGATGGAATTTTTTCCCCGATAAATGAAATGTTTCTGACCTTCCCTACTTTCTGCAAGGGCAGGAAATTTTCCATTGCCTCACTGGCCTGAGTGAATCCCTGCTTTGCATGATCTGGTGTCTCACTGCTGCCTCTTCCCTGCCTGCTCCTCCTGGCATGGTCCTGAGGACCTGTCCAAGTCCCTTCAGCCACCTCTGCTTGACTCACCCCCCAGTGGAAAAACGAGGCACCAAATGATTAATCCCCATCTTAGGAGCATCAGGATGATGGATGGAAAGGGAAAAGCCTGAGTGGTGGAGGTGGGAGCGTGGCCTGAGGGGTGTCAGGATTCTGCTGTCACTTTGTGAGGGTCACCTCTGGTGGTGACATCTGCACTGGAAACCTGGCAGCTGCAGAGTCGGCCAAGCAGCAAAGCAAACCTGAGCCTCTTTATGAAACACTTTGATATCCTCAGGTGGAAAAAGCTTCCACATCCAATCTCTAAACATCAGGAATGGACTGAGCTGAGTCCTATGGCTGCGTTTCTTCAGGGGTGGCACTGGGAGCATGAGAAGCCCTGGAGATTAGAAACCCTGGTCCTCTGTGTTGAATGTAAAGGAGTTAGTTCTGATTTAAGGAAGCTAGTCTCAGTTGATTTGGCAGATGAAGCTTGTATTTATCCAGGCTAAGGAAGCAGAGCTTCTGGTGTCTCAGAGCACACATGGGACATCCCATACTTTGGATATGTGGAGTCAGCCTGGTCATCAGAGAACCTTAGAAAGGTTTGGGTTGCAAAGTGATTTTAAAGATCATCCAGTCCCACCCCTCCCATGAGTAGGGACACCTTCCATGATCCCAGGCTGCTCCAAGTCCCAGTGTCCAGCCTGGCCTTGGACACTGCCAGGGATCCAGGGGCAGCCACAGCTGCTCTGGGCACCCTGTGCCAGCAATTCCTGCCCATACTGACAGGGAACAATTTCTTCCCAATATCCAACCTGACCTTGTCACTTTAAAGCCATTCCCTGTGTCCTGTCCCTCCATGCCTTGTCCCCAGCCCCTCTCCAGCTCTCCTGGAGCCCCTTTAGGCTCTGGAAAGGCTCTGAGCTCTCCCTGGAGCCTTCTGTTCTCCAGGTGAGCATTCCCAGCTCTCCCTGCCTGACTCTAGAGCAGAGGGGCTCCAGCCCTTGGAACATCTCCATGGCCTGTTCTGGATTTGTTCCAGCAGCTCCACATCCTTGTTCTGGGGATTCCAGAGCTGGATGCAGCACAAGAATGGATTGGAGTGTGGGAATCCCTTCACTCTCGTTTCTTTTGATGCATCCTTGGATGCAGTTGGCTTTCTGGGCTGGAAGTGCACATGCCCAGGTCATTCAGCCCATAGGTACATCCCTGTTTATATGTAAATGTATGGAAATGCAATCCACAGCCCTTCCCCTCACTGGTGCCATGGTTTTGGGATGCAGTGAGGGGCACAGAGGATGAAATGGACCCACACATGGACCAAAGGAGCTGCTTTTCATTTCTTGTCCACCTTGTGTCCATCTGCATTGCTGCAAAGGCCTCATAAAAAGCTGCCTCAGTGAGCAAAGAGGCTTTTCCAGCATCTTTTTATTCCTGGTTGAGCGGAAGGTAAAGCAATCTGCTGTCAGCTCCATCCAGGCAGGCTGACCTTTCTCAGAGGAACATTTTACCCGCTGGAAAACATTGCCAACTAATCCTATTAAATGAGTGTGCAGACAACAATTTTCCTTGAATTTCTTCATTTTCCTGCCCTTAAACCTGTCTCTAAACGGAGCTGTTATCTTTTTGAAACCAGACGTGTGCCCAGTGTCTTTTCCTTCCACAGCCTGGAGGAATAAAATAATAATAATCATCATCCTAATAATAAAAGCCTCATCAAATCATCTGTTTAGTCTCATCTCCTTGGTTTTGTTGCTGGTCAGTCTGGTGAAGTACTGAGCTGGGAATGTGAGTCTGGAGTGTCAGCGCTCATTAACGTAAATACGAGCAAATGGAAAAATATTCCAAGGGCTGGATTCACACTCGCTCTAAGGTCCCTTTTTTACTGCTTTGGCAGTGAAAAGAGACCAAGAAGTGGGTGGCCGTGTCATTTACTGCTCTGTTCCCATGTTTACGGCACAAGGACTTGCTCACTTTTCAACAGCTCGGCTTAAATCTGCTCAGATGGACCGGTGGAGCTGTGGCTGCACAGCTTCATTCATCAAACAGCTCCCACTTTGTTGAGCAGCCCCGTTTCAAAACCTCCAGTAGCAGAGGAGCAACTGAACTCATGCAGAGAGGGAAAGCTTGGGTCATGCACTGCTGGGTGTCCTCCAGATGAGCACCAGCACAGGAGTTCCTTTCAAGTCACTCCAGAGGCTGTGGGATCATTTTCAGAGTGGAGCCCCCTCGGTGACGCCATCACCTCTTCCTGAAATACCTGGGGAAATGGCTCAGACAGTCTGGGCCTCAGGAGTTTATTGCGCTCCAGTGACAAGGTGGGGATCCAAGTGTGTCACTTCCACCCAGAACCATTCCTTGGATTCCCCTCAATCTTGACCAATAACGGGGTTTTGACCTTTGGGCATTCCCTAAGGTTGTTGTGTCCTGTCGCAGACATCTTTTATGAGAAATCCTTTCCTTAGGATTTTTCCTCCTGAGAAGCTGAGAGGCCTCAGGAACAAAATGTAAACATTGATTATCTGCTGCTGTGGAATGCAACAGGTGCATCTGGGATTGGTCTCATGTGGTTGTTTCTAATTAATGGCCAATCACAGTCAGCTGGCTCGGACAGAGAGCTGAGCCACAAACCTTTGTTATCATTCTTTGCTGTTCTATTCTTAGCCAGCCTTCTGATGAAATCCTTTCTTCCATTCTTTTAGTATAGTTTTAATATAATATATATCATAAAATAATAAATCAGCCTTCTGAAACATGGAGTCAGGTCCTCATCTCTTCCTTCATCCTGAGACCCCTGTGAGCACCATCACAGTGTCCCACCTTGGTCCATCCACCGGACTCCATGCAGGGAATTTGGGTTTCCAAAGAACATGTGCTCCTCTGAACCAGGAATTGTGCTGGGACAATTTCCAGGGGATGTTTAAAACCCTCCAGGTGTTTCACCAGACAGGAGCAAAGGAGGGGTTTGCACACAGCCTTGTCTCAGCAGGGAAAGACAAGGATAAATGGTCACTTCCAGGATCTCCTGCTCAGGGAGGGGAAGGGGAATCTTGTGGGATGTGCTCTGGGAGGCAGAGTGCAGGACAGGGAGGGGTGTAGGGATGTCCCAAGGGCAGCCAGCCCTCAGCCCAGCTTGCACCAAAGCCCGGAGCAGCTCCCGGTGCTGCCACCAGCACGAGGGTCACGTCTCTCTCGGTGTCCCCCAAACCATGGCCAGTGCCACCCCTGAGGCCAAAGCTGCTGCTGGCTCTGACTGGGAGCTTCCTCAGGCTCAGCATAACAAACAAATTGTGTGGTTGACCACGGGCAAGCTGGGAAAGGCCAAGCTCCACTTCAGCTGTGCTGTCATCAGTGTCCCCTGGGGAACGCGGCATTTCTGCCGAGCTGATTCTTGGGCAGACTCAGTGATTCCCAATCTTCTGTGGCCAGCAGCAGTCTGAAACCTTTCCATGTTTCTCCAAGGCCACCAAGGACTCTCGTTACCAAGCCTGAGGCTGGAAATGCCAGACAAATCCTCCAGGGTGCTGCTGGAAGGACCACCAAGGCTCTGGAGCCAGGGAACAGCGGCCACTCTTCCATTACAGCACTGCTCGTCCCGTTCCATGGGCAGCATCCGGATGCTACCAGCAATGTTTTATCCATCTGCAGCTCTTTCCCTCACCTGTCATCATCTCCAAGTGCTTGGCATCTCTGACACCAGCAGCTGAGCTCAGGACAGAGGGAACTGGATGGAAATCATGCCGCTGGTTTACATTGGAGATGATTTTAAATAATCCGAAAAGTCCTTGGCCATAAAACGCAGAAGTCCTCTGCTTTTTTTCCTTCCCTCGTGGCTTGCAAGAGTTCAAAGACCTCAGAAAGCATCTGCTAAAACACTCTGGACTGACTCAAGACTCCAGAGCAACTGTAAATAGACCTTAATTCCAAAAATAGAGAATGAGCAGATTCTCCCTTTTGGATGTCCTGGACAGGAATCAAATTGAGAGCATAGGAAAAGTCCTTGAGGTCCTCTGAGTCCTTTCCTGCCATCTCAGACTTCCAAAGAGACCAGGAGAAAATTGATAGAATGGCCTGCACCTATCACAAGCCACAAAAAGTTTCCCTGCAGCCTGAAAGGCTCCTTAAGATAAAAAAAAAAAAAAAAAAAAAAAAAAAAAAAAAAAAAAAAAAAAAAATCAGAGAGAGATAAGAGACAGCACTGAGGTCCCGGCAGCTGCAAAAAAACTGTGGGGAGTTCTTATTCCCTCCTTGTGTCCACGCAGTGGAAAAGTAAGTTTAGAAAAAAAGTCTAAATAAGAAATATTCCAAATCTCAAAATTTTCCAGGAAAGCAGAGTAAGTATTGGAACCCTGGGCACTGAGAATTTCAGATTTCTGTGCTGGCAGGCACTGACCCCCAAGAGAACACTGCACTGACCTGAGGCCGTGGAGAAGCTTCCAGAATGGAATGACAGAACTGGGATTGTGGGTGTGGAGTTTGGATAGAAGTGTGTGATACCACAGGGTGGGAAACTCAGAGTTTGAGGGTTTAGAATACAGTAATGGATATGAAGCAAGATGGAGGTTTGGGGGTGGAGGCTCCTTCGTCTTCTTCTTCTTCTTCTTCTTCTTCTTCTTCTTCTTCTTCTTCTTCTTCTTCTGCTGCTGCTGCTGCTGCTGCTGCTGCTGCTGCTGCTTTTTCTTCTTCTTCTGCTGCTTCTTCTTCTTCTTCTGCTTCTGCTTCTTCTTCTCCTCCTCCTCCTTCTCCTTCTCCTTCTCCTTCTCCTTCTCCTTCTCCTTCTCCTTCTCCTTCTCCTTCTCCTTCTCCTTCTCCTTCTCCTTCTCCTTCTCCTTCTCCTTCTCCTTCTCCTTCTCCTTCTCCTTCTCCTTCTCCTTCTCCATGGGTTTGGGTGGTTTTGTGTCATTGGATAAAAAGTCCCCATTGCAGCCATGGGTGGTTGGTTATTGAGTTAAATTAAAAATAATTGAGGGATCATTTCTTAATTGGATTTAAGTTGATCCTTCAACAGCCTTGCAGAGAGAGAGATGGGGCTCCATTTTTAGTTTGTTGGAGTGTTGGAGTGAAATGCTGGAGAGCTCAGGGTTTGTGAGAGTGTGACAGAGATAAGAACTGATAAACATCTGAGTCCCAACAAGAAATTCCATCTCACACATTTAATCCTGACCTTGGCAAAAGGAATTTAAGACTTGACAGGTGAGGTTATCCCAAAGGAAACAGTGAGGAAGGGATGTAGCAATATTTCCAAGGGTCAGTTCAGCACACAGTCCTGAACTTCACATCCTTTTTATTCTCTCTATTTTCACTTCAGTCTCCTCTTGCCCAAAACAGGAACTCCCCAGTCAGGGACCTCAAGCAGCTTTTCCATCATGGATTTTCCATATTTGAAGATGAGTTCAGATCTTCATGCGTTAAAATTCTCTGTTTTAAATACGAGACCCAATGGAAAGAAGAGTCCACTCCTGGTAGAGAAGACACTTGCAGAGAATGTGCCTTGAGTTTGGAATTATTTTTCCTCCTTCAAATTCCTCTTGCTGGATCTTATGAGTTCCTAAATTTTAGATTATGATTTAACCAAATATTTTGGGGGGGTTTTTTGTGGTTATGAACAAAAAGGTCAAGTTGCATGGCAGAGGACAGACAAAAATTATATCATTTCTGTTGGTTCTAAAAAGAAAATCTTGATTTATAGGTCGGTTCTTTCCTTTTCCCACTCACCTGTGGCACAGAAATTTGGGACAATGAAGCAGAATTTGTCTCAAATCTTCATTTGAATGAGTGACACTTTGGTGCTCATGAGGCACAGAACTGCAATGAATTCAATCTATTTTCTAAAAATCACCTTATTTCTAATGTGTGTCAAAAGTGATTTAACTGAACATTCAGACCAAAAAAAAAAAAATTAACAGAAAAGTTTTTTAAATTCACATTTTTAAGGGACAACTCAGAACAAAAAATTTAAAAAAAAAAATAAAACAAAAAATCAAAACAAAAACAGACCAAAAAGAGATGAAATAATGAAATCTCTTTATTCTCAGGTTGGTTTACTCACATTTTTCAGTGAATATCTTGATGATTTGAGTTATATTCATACAGATTTAGATATCTGGAATGATGGAGAAATACTGCAAACCTTAGAGGTAGAAAAAGAAAGTTTAGAGGGAGAAACAGAATCAAAAAGGGAAAAAAGGAAAAAAAATAGATGGAAAAATGAACTAAACTCTCAGACAATCTTTTGTTATAAATCAGCTAAATTAAATTTAGTGAAAATAGAGAATATTCTTAGGTAAAAGAGTAAAAAATGTACCAGTAATACAAGATTAATTGAAAAAATATACTTAAGTATTTTCTTGCCTCAGTACTAATTATTTCATGGCATTTATTAACTATAGCTAATAAAATATGAGTATTTTAAAATATTCCAAAATAATATTTTACTTCAAATGCTTGGAATTATTTTATTTTCCATCAGAATAACCAGGATATTGGATGCACAGAGGGAAGAAATTCACTTTTGTCCTGCTTTGAGGCTCTTCTATTCCCATTGGATTTGAAGGCACAAAGTGGCCTGGAAGTGAAATCTCATCTCATTTTCTGGAGATTAAAATGAGTTTGAATCCCCATTTATTTGGATTTTATTGACGAACACCCAACCAGTGTCCTCTGGAAGGAGAAGAGGGAAGTGGAGTGAAGCTGGAGGGAAATTCACCGAGCAGGAATCAACCTGAGCTCTAAATCAGCCCAGATTTGATACATCATGACCAGATAGAGGCAATTCTGGGAAATTCTTATTTTTCTTAAGGGTTTCAGAAAATAAAACCCAGAGAAGAATTTTGTCCTTGTGCCAAAAAAAAAAAAAAAAAGAAAAAAAAAGTAAAGAAGTAAAGTAGTAAAGTCTTTCCTTGAAATGCCACGAGGGCAGAACTTTACGCATCATTTCAGAGTCGGGCCCATGAGGTTTTTATTTGGGAATGCCACGAGAAGCAATGTTTGTATGGGATACTCCAAATGAGGAACACATGGATGCAGGAAGTGCTTGGAATGGTGTTATCCTCCATAAACACTCCTGTTAAAGGCAGCTAAAAGTGTGGATCAGGGGAAGATGTCCGAGGGGAAGGGCAGAAAATTATCAGCTGATTTACATCCCCTGACCTGTGAGAAGTGATTATGGGTGGTTTAATGCTCCCCAGGCACTTGGATGTCTGTTAAGGATTTTGCGTCTTCAAAATTCATGGGGTGGAAGGAAAAGAAATAAAAACCCTAAAGGAGAAAAAAACCCCAACTACAAAAAATAAGTGGTCTGCAGTTTTGAAGACAGGTGTGATTTTTACTGGACAATTTTATGGAGGGGAAAAGCTGCTGAGGGCGCATTCTCCTGGTTTTGTTCTGTCACCTTTCCCAGGCCTCTGGCTGTCCTCACCCTTGTCCATGCCCCATGTGCTGCCACCCCACACACCCCACTGCTTCCAGAATGGTTCCATGATGCCTCAGGTTTGAGCTTTTATATTTTCAGATTCTGTGCTGCTTTAGTGTGTGGGTCTGAGCTGCACATCAGGGCATGGTGAGCTCTGTGCACAGAGCTGGGAGACAAAACAATTCCTGCTCCAGCTGGGCACCAAGGACAAATGACCCAAATCCCAGCCCCAGAGCACAAACCCCGTGGGCTGGAGAGAGAAAAACAAGCAGGGTGGGACTGCCTGGGCTAAAGCTGGAATGGGACAATGAACTGCAAGGTGCAAATGGAGCAGAACTGATCCCAGGGAGAGACCCCGGCAGCGCTCGTGCATTTTGGGGCCATTTTGGTTCATCTTGGGTGCAGCCCTGGCTGGGCTCTGGTGCTGCCCAAGGTGCATCCATGGAGGAGATCCTTTGAATAAATCCCTGCTTTATTCTTTAGCTCTGTCCAGCCTCTGCTCTAGGGCAGCCTCTCAAGGCATCATCCAAAGCTGCTTCCCAGCTGGAATGAGTAGATAAAAGAAATCAGGGCAGGATTTGGGGTGATTTCTCTGCAGTTCCTCAGATAAGGAATTGCAATTTAGTCCTGTGTATGTCCCTGGGATGGTTGCAACTGCATGATCTCTAAGGTCCCTTCCAACCCAATCCATCCTGGAATTCTGGGGTTGAATTTAGTGAAGCCTTGAGATGAGATCCTGATGCTCCTGGCACACAGGGAAAAATCCGCAAACAGAAAGAGGCATATGCTCTTTGGCAAATCAATTCTGCCCCAGCAGGTTCAGAGAGAACCTGCTGCCACAATTCCTGCTGGGAGGGAATCACTGGAGCAGGTCAGATTTGAGATTAAAGGTTGGAAAAAGCTTTGTAAAAAACTCTTTGTTAAAACCTTCCCTCTGCTTCCCCCCAGGTGGCTGCAAAGGTGTGTGGGGATATTAAAGAGAATAAATTGACTGGTGTGGTCCGGGATGAGGTTATCAGGATCAGGGGAGGGGAGAGCAGGATTACCAAAAACTGGGAAACGTCAGAGATGGAATAGAGCAGGGAAGGAAGGATGGACACAGAGGGGAGAAACCACAGGAGAGGAGAGGTGGGAAAAGTAGATTATCCCACTCCTTTGGGCATGCAAGTGTGAAACCAACCCTCCATCAGCAGGTGAGGAAGTTATTCTGAGAAAGGGATTGGGGTGAGGATGGACAGAGAGCAGAGCTGGGACTGGTAAGCCAGCACTGAAAAGTTGGGCTGGACAGCCTTGGAATGATGTGAGGCAGCAGGAAAAGGATCCAGCACCTTTATGGGATGGAGATAACACACCTGGGAGTCTGCACTGACCCTGGGATGCTGCACTGAGCCCTGGGATGCTGCACTCAGCCCTGGGATGCTGCAGTGACCCTGAGATGCTGCAGTGACCCTGAGATGCTGCACTCAGCCCTGGGATTGGGATGCTGCACTGACCCCTGGGATGCTGCACTGACCCTGGGATGCTGCAGTGACCCTGAGATGCTGCAGTGACCCCTGGGATGCTGCACTCACATCTGGGATGCTGCACTCATTCCTGGGATGCTGCACTCACATCTGGGATGCTGCACTGACCCCTGGGAGTCTGTACTCACTCCCTGGGAGTCTGTGCTCACTCCCAGGCTTTTCATTACCACAAAGATACGGATGAGCCAGAGGAGGCACCATGGGAGAAACCCAATTGCATGATTAATTGGCTGAGGAAAGCTGCCTCTGAGTCATGTCAAGATGAATGGCTTGGCTCTGAAAGCACAGCACGGGGAACCTGGAAACAGCCTGCAGACGCTGGAGGAGAGGCTTCCAGAAAGCAAAGAGAATTTATCCAGCACGGAGCAAGGGAGTGATGTTTGAATAGGGAAATTGTGAAAAATTGCTCAAGGAGGAGCCACTGGAGATGGGGCAGGATGCTGCTGGGAATGGCAGGATTTGAGCTGGCGTCATTACTTGGGAAAGGTTGGAATGATGAGAAACAGTTCTTCTGTGGTCTGGAAAGAGAGGGAACGCCGTTGTTTATTGGGGTTATAAACCTTTACCGGTGGGAATGAGCTGATGCTGCAGAGCTCTGGGAAGAGCAAACAGGGAAGCAATAAACAGCTTCCCAGATAAGATCTGAGAACACACTGGAACCACAGAATCATGGAATCATTAAGGTTGGAAAAGACCTTCAGGATCATCAGTTCCAACCGTCAGCCTGGCACCACCACCACGTTCAGCACTGAACCACATCCAGACATGTGCCCCATCCACGTGATTTTAGAGCACTTCCAGGGATGCTGACTCCATCACAGAATTCCCAGAATGACCAGGTTGGAAGAGACCTTCAAGACCATCCAGTCCAACCCAGCCCCAACCCCTCAACTCAACCCTGGCACCCAGTGCCACATCCAGGCTTTGTTAAACACACCCAGGGATGGGGACTGCACCACCTCCCCGGGCAGCCATTCCAGAACTTTATCACTCTTTCTGTGAAAAACTTTTTCCTGCTCTCCAACCTGTATTTCCCTTGGTGCAGCTCGAGGCTGTGTGCTCTGGCTGTGTCAGTGCTGCTGCAGACAGAGCCCAGCCCCAGCTGAGCACAGGCACCTTTCAGGAGCTGCACAGAGTGATGGGGGCAGCCCTGAGTCTCCTTTTCTCCAGGCTGAGCACCCCCAGCTCCCTCAGGGGCTCCTCACAGGGTTTGTGTTCCCAGCCCCTCTCCAGCCTCGCTGTCCCCTCTGGATGTGCTCAGTGTCCCAAGGTCCTTCCCAAGCTGAGGAGCCCCTCACTTCCCCAGGCGCCCTGTTCCAGTGCTTGACCACCATTTCTCTGAGGAAATTTTTCCTGAGATCCAGTCTAAACCTCTCCTGGCACAACTTGGTGCCGTTTTCTCTTGTCCTGTCACTTGTTACCTGTGAGAAGAGACCGATCCCCACCTCACTGCAACCTCCTGTCAGGGAGTGGAAAGATGTTGGACAAAGCCATCAGCTCTCAACAGTCTCTCCCCTTCTTTGGGCTGTGTCAGAGTGGGACGCTGTCGGATTAAAAATGAAAGAGAAGCTTAATTATTTAATTAACTTCTTAATTAAGGATTTACACCGATCTTAGTGACAAAAATTTCCACTGTCCCGATACAGGTCATCACTAAATTTTTAATTAACATCTGCCTTGGTTCTTACGAAATGCATTTTTTTGTCTTAAAACACGCTCTGTCTTGGATGTCTTCACTTCAAGGACTCCATTTTCCACTTTCACCTTTGGGGAGCCGTTAGTTGTTAAATATCCGTTATCATTTCAGTTATCAGCACCCAGAGAGGCTGGCACTGAGACAAGCCGAGATAGTTTGGGTTGTTATCAGGCAGCTGAGATAACCTGGTGGTGGAAAAGAGCATTATCCTGCTACTGAAACCAAAGGGCAGCGGGAAGCCTGGAAATACCGTTGGGTGTAAAGGAGATTCTTTGGAAATCCTGGAGGAATTGTGGAAGCCCCAGCACAGGACTTGCTACTTTTCTCACATTGAGTAATTTGTTAATTAATGACAAAAATGTGAGATGTGCAACTAAGCAAAACAGAACAGCAATAAATTTTCTTTTGCTAATGCATAGACATGAGTGTAAAAATTGGGGAAGGAGGGATGGGGAAGAGGAGGATGCCCCTGTGAGAGGGTGTTGAGGGTTATCCATAGGCTGGGACGTGTATTATCATGGCTCAGGTTTAGCTTTTGTATTTTCAGATTCTGTGCTGTTTTAGTGTGTGGGGCTGAGCTTCATGTAGGGGATGGTTTTTTGTCTGGGAACAACTTCCAAAACCATGGATGTAGAATTGTTAAGATTTGGGGATCATCAAGTCCAGCCACCAACCCCAATAAACCTGGATAAAACAGAACCATCCCTACCTCCCTGAGAAATCCAACCTTTGCTTTGTTACCTCTCCTGGTGTTTCAGAACTGTTGATTTATCCCAAAAAAATCCCATCATTCCAGAATGGTTCCATACCAAAAGAGGATGGTGCCCAAAAAAAGGGAGATGGAATTTTCCATTTACCTGGAAATATCACCCAAATTTGTGCAGGAATGTTCAAACAATCCTGTCAGAAAACACACACAGCTCTTCCCAAATCCAGTGGTGCCTCAGGTTTGAGCTTTTATATTTTCAGATTCTGTGCTGCTTTAGTGTGTGGGTCTGGGCTTCACATCAGGGCATGGTGAGCTCTGTGCACAGAGCAGGGAGACAAAACAATTCCTGCTCCAGCTGGGCACCAAGGACAAATGAGCCAAATCTCAGCCCCAGAGCACAAACCCCGTGGGCTGGAGAGAGAAAAACAAGCAGGGTGGGACTGCCTGGGCTAAAGCTGCAATGGGACAATGAACTGCAAGGTGCAAATGGAGCAGAGCTGATCCCAGGGACAGAGCCCGTGCCCGGCCGTGCATTTTGGGGCCATTTTGGTTCATCTTGGGTGCAGCCCTGGCTGGGCTCTGGTGCTGCCCAAGGTGCATCCATGGAGGAGATCCTTTGAATAAATCCCTGCTTTATTCTTTAGCTCTGTCTGGTCTGTGTTCTAGGGCAGCCTTGAGGCATCTCTGAGGCATCAGGTGGGACACAGATGGGTCTGAGGTGTGACTCCACTGTGGGAACGTGGTTCTGTTTAACTGCAGCACAGATCCGTGTGAGCGCACGATATCCGCAATCCCTGGAACCTCGCAGGGATTCCTGCCAAGGAACATTCATCAAACAGCTCCCAGGACCTGCTCCTCCAGCTCCTTCTGGTCCAGGGAAGCAGCCGGCATTCCAGGAGCAAGTCTCATCCCTCGGTTACGGGAAAAGTCTGTGGGGATGGTTTCTATCACTGCTGGCACGGAGGGAAAGCAGAATAAAAATGTAGGAAGGATTCCTCAAGGAATGTTCAGTGTTGCTCACTGTCAGCAGAGCAAATAATGTTAACAATAAAATAAAATAATTATTAATAATTATAAATAATAAAATAATAATATTAAAATAAAATATTTTAACTCAAATTGAATTTATGGACACCCATTGCTCCAGATTGGAGTTTTAGGAAGGAGATAGATTAGGATGAATTAGGAAAGTCTCAGGTAAGGGCTGTGACACTGAAAAAATTCAAAATTCCTGTAGTGAATTTGATGCTGGGGAGTTCATCAAAACAAAGATGAAATAAAGATGATTCCTGATTTATAATAGCATTTTAAATTTAAAATTTGAATTTAAAATCCAAAATAAAGATGAGCTAAAGATGACTCCTAATTTCACAAAAATCAAAGGTTCCACCTTGAAATTTTCTGCTGTAAGAGCTCCTACAAATGCAGATGAGAATGCTGAAGGGAGAAGGCTTTTATTTCTTTTTTCCAGTCTAAAATATCAGAGATTATTTTCATCAATACTTAAGCCCCAGAAATAATTTAAAGAAATGTATTTGTTTTCTTTGACTTTTGCTGGAAATCTCAAAGTATTTCCTGAGTGGTTTTTCCTGTTGTTTGAATATCCTCGAGCTCCAGACTGAGGGGAAAAAAATACCCAAACAAAACCAAATCCAAAAAATTCTCTCTTTCCAAGTCCCCAGTCAATCTTCATCAGGAAAAGCAGAGATAGAATGCAAATCTGACTTCCAGCAGTTGTTGGAGCTTCTGGTGTTACGAAATTTCCCCTCTCTGATTTGGAGTGAAGCGAGAACGTGGCAACAAGTGAACGTTGGAACGTGTGCAAGCAAGCCTGAAGCTCGAGGAAAAGCTCATTCCTAAGCATGGATTGCACATGGGAGAAGATTTTATCTGGTGCAGGATCTGGTTGAGAAATCACAGGGAAAAAAATCATTATGGCGAGATACAGAAATGCTTTGAAGAAAATTATTTATTCCTAAATTTTCACGGCAGTTGAGGTGGTGGTGAAGATTAGAGAGAAATAATGGAGAGAACCAATAAATCATTACAGATACGCTGTGTGCCTGTGGGTTTCTCACATTTGTGGTGGGACACTCTGGATTATTTCACCCCACCTTGCAGGTTTTTAATGGAAAATATTTGCTAGGTGGTGTTTCCTCCTGCCTCAGAAGGAAAAGTGCCTTTGGAAAACCTCAAATGCTTGTCTGAGGTCAGCACTCCCCAGGGTTGAGCTCCAACCCAATATTTTCTGTTCAGAGATAATTTGTGAAGATCCTGCAGCAAAACCAGGAGAAAGCCTTCTCCAGACCTGTGACATCCATGCTGGTGGGACAGGACAAGGAGGAATGGCCTTAAACTGAAGGAAGGGAGATTTTGATGGGATATTGGAAATAAATTCTTCCCTGGGAGGATGGGGAGGCTCTGGCAGAGCTTTCCCAGAGAAGCTGCAGCTTCCCCTGGATCCCTGGCAGTGTCCAAGACAGGTTGGACAGGGCTTGGAGCAGCCTGGGACACTGGGAGGTGTCCCTGCCCATGGAAATGGATGATCTTAGAGATCCTTTCCAACCCAACCCACTGAATATTTTTATGATTAAGATGAATTATTACTGTATTTTTCCATGAGTAATTGTTTAGAAGGGCTTTTTTTCCTTTATGTTTCATAACAGTCATTTCAAATAACAACCTTTGTCATTATGCAGTGATTTTGTTATCGCAACATGAAAATATAAGAGGGGAAAAGTGTGTGAAAAGAGATGAATTTACTGCAGATTTAGGTCTAAAGCTGGAATGGGACAATGAACTGCAAGGTGCAAATGGAGCAGAACTGATCCCAGGGAGAGACCCCGGCAGCGCTCGTGCATTTTGGGGCCATTTTGGTTCATCTTGGGTGCAGCCCTGGCTGGGCTCTGGTGCTGCCCAAGGTGCATCCATGGAGGTTTTTAATAAACACTTTTAATAAACCCACGGAATATTTCTGTGATTAAGATGAATTATTACTGTGTTTTTCCATGAGTAATTGTTTAGAAGGGCCTTTTTTCCCTTTATGTTTCATAGCAGTCATTTAAAATAACAACCCTTGCCATTATTCAGTGATTTTGTTATCGCAACATGAAAATATAAGAGGGGGGGAAAGTGTGTGAAAAGGAGATGAATTTACTGCAGGTTTTGTTCCAATTATGAACTTTGAGGAACACAAACTCTATTTTGAATTAAAGCCAGGGGAGGTTTCAGAAATTAAATCCAAGTATTTGTTCTTCAGCAAATTTTAAGTTGAAAAAAAATCCCCCCAAAAAAAGTTTTTTAAAATCCCTCCCTGACTTTGCAATTTCATTGTTATTAATTTTACATGAGGTGTCACATGTGTGGAACAGTAACTTCATGCTCTAATGTGTCAAACAGAGAAAGCAGGAATAAAACATTTCCCTTGATTGGAACAAGATGTTTCCCTTTTCATAAATATTTTTGTGCTGGCAGTGTCAAAATGTGACAATTCCACGCTAATAAAATGAAATATTTCTCTGGTTCTGAACAGTATTTTCCTTAAATTAGTGTTGTTTTCATATGACATCTTGGAATTCTCGTGTTCATGGCTGGTTTAAGAACAGCTCTTGGAATTTAGGTGGGACTGGTCTCACCTGATGAGGGCATCTCCCCTCCAGGGACCTGTCTGTGGAGTCAATAAAATCTAAATTAAATCCAGCTAATTGTAAAGCAAATAAATCCAACTAGTTGGTTAAATCCAATATAAAAATATCTTTTTTTAATCCATCAGTAATTTTTGGCATTGATAAGTAAATCTGTATTGAAATTAAACACACCCTGTCCAATCTTTAGCTCTATATTCAAGTTTATTTTTATTTTCCTTCCTTTTTCATTGCATTTTTAATGATAACTTTTCCTGGGAATCTTTACTGGAGAGTTTCTGAATTAAAACTCAGTGGTCACTATTGATCCACTGAATTCCAATAAAATTCAAATTCCAAGGATCTCACTGGCAATAAACCACAATTACAGAGCAATTTTTGTCTAGAACAAAGCCAATCTTGTTTTCCCTCTACAGAATTAAACACACCCTCTGCAATCTTTAGCCCTATATTCAATTTTATTTTTATTTTCTTTCCTTTTTCATTGCATCTTTAATGATAACTTTTCTTGGAATCTTTACTGGAGAGTTTGTGAATTAAAACTCAGTGATCACTATTGATCCACAGAATATATTTCCAATAGAATCCCAAGGATCTCACTGGCAATAAACCACAATTACAGAGAAATTTTTGCACAGGACAAAGCCAATCTTGTTTTCCCTCTACAGCATTAAACACATCCTGTGCAATCTTTAGTTCTATATTCAACTTTATTTTTATTTTCCTTCCTTTTTCATTGCATCTTTAATGATAACTTTTCCTGGGAATCTTTACTGGAGAGTTTGTGAATTAAAAGTCAGTGATCACTACTGATCTACTGAATTCCAATAAAATTCAAATTCCAAGGATCTCACTGGCAATAAACCACAATTACAGAGCAATTTTTGTCTAGAACAAAGCCAATCTTGTTTTTCTACAGAATTAAACACACCCTCTGCAATCTTTAGCCCTATATTCAATTTTATTTTTATTTTCTTTCCTTTTTCATTGCATTTTTAATGATGACTTTTCCTGGGAATCTTTACTGGAGAATTTCTCAATTAAAACTCAGTGATCACTATTGATCCACTGAATACATTTCCAATAGAATCCCAAGGATCTCACTGGCAATAAACCATAATTACAGAGCAAATTTTGTCTAGGACAAAGCCAATCTTGTTTTCCCTCTACAGTATTAAACACATCCTGTGCAATCTTTAGTTCTATATTCAACTTTATTTTTATTTTCCTTCCTTTTTCATTGCATCTTTAATGATAACTTTTCTTGGAATCTTTACTGGAGAGTTTGTGAATTAAAACTCAGTGATCGCTATTGATCCACAGAATACATTTCCAATAGAATCCCAAGGATCTCACTGGCAATAAACCACAATTACAGAGCAATTTTTGCACAGGACAAAGCCAATCTTGTTTTCCCTCTACAGAAGTTAAACCAACTCATTTTTCCATGGAATTGGAGTGGACTAAAATCCTGTAGGGCAACAATTAAAAACCAACCAGGAGTTGCCGGAATTTACCTGTGTTGGACGTCATGCCCAACTTTCCTCTGGAAGAGGTGGGAGATTCATTTTCTTCCTTGAAACCCAACTGCAAACAGCAGAACGTGGATCTGATGGGGCTCATCCTTGTGCCCTAAAATCTTCCCATGGATCCCAGCATGTTTTTGGGATATTCCAACATGGAACAGCTCCCAAATGTGATGGGAGCTTGAGTGGACCCCACGTCTTCTCCATTGCATCTGGGGTCATCTCCAAGACTTCCTTCCCTATTCTATTTGTCCAAAGGGTGGTTTCAAATTGTGACTTGAAGAATCTCCTGAGCCCACTGGAAATAATAATATTAATAATAAAAACAGACCCCTAAAATAATAAAAAGAAAGGAAAATAACCACAAGAAAAAAAATTTAGCCACAATAATAAAAATAAAAATAGAAATAAAAATAGAAATAAAAATAGAAATAAAAATAGAAATAAAAATAAAAATAAAAATTAAAATAAAATAAAATAAAATAAAAATAAAAACAATTATGACAACAGCAAAACAGCAACAGTAATAATAATAATAATGATGATGATAATGATTATGATGATGATGATGATGACGATGATGATGATGATGATGATGATAATAATAATAACAATAATAATAATAATAATAAAGCAGCTCCTTGTGGAAGAACATGCTGAACCCAGGGAGACAGCCCAAAATGCCAGAGTTTCCTCCACGATACAGGAGATTTGGCAGCAGGACTGGAATTCTATCTCATTCCAGACAGGGAAAATAACCAAAACCAGGAGGTTTTTCATGGAACAAATGGGAACCATGTGACCAAGTCACGATGGAAAAAGTGGAGCTGCTTTCAGCTCCCTAAGCCCTGACACTTCTTTTTGATTTAACCACAATAATCTAAGTGGAAAATGAATAAATGAAATGAATAAATGTCAGGGCTTTTTTTTTCTCAATAAATCTGTGCATGAGCGAGAAGAACCAGAATAAAAGCTTTTCATGACATAAAATTCGTGTGTTTGGATCTCTGACAACATTTTTCTTCTCTTATTTTTTATCTCTACGATTAGGTCTGGTTGCACCATTTATTTCAGAAAACAAAATATTTGAAGACAGGGAACCTGCTTGGAGTTGCTAAGCCTGGAGTGAAAGCCCAATTCATAGCAGGATGACCTGAAGCATGATATATTTATTTATTTTTATGAGTTTTAAACCAAATATTTGAGAAATAAGGATTTGCCCAGCGGTTGCTTGGGCAAGATTCCTGCCTGTTGAAATGAGAGTGGTTGAGCACAAAATCTCAATGATATGCCAACAGGAGAATTAAATGGGATAAGATTTGGTCTAATATTTGTAATTTTTCTGGGGGGAAATTAATGTCCGGAATAATCCCTGCAGCCTCATTGGTGTTTTTATGTACCTGACTGAGCCAAAGCCTCAAGGAAGAATTAATTCACCTGACAATGGATGTTATCTCTTAGATAATCTTTCTTTAGACAAAAAAAAGTAATTTTGGAACACTGATACAGCAGTGACCAATGACAATTTGTGACTTTGGAATTTGATGGGAAAGAGAAATTTTCCTGAGACCTCCTTTCTAGGGAAAAGATACTGCCTGAAAAACTTACAGGAAAAGATGATATTCAGATAATGTAAAAAAAAACAATTACCCCTATAAATCTTGCCTTGCTTATGATTTAACCCATCCAAGCTGTGATTCCTGCCTGTTGAAATGAGAGTGGTTGAGCACAAAATCTCAACCATATGCCAGCAGGAGAAATTAAATGGGATAAGACTGGCTGCCAGAGTTGTCATTTCTTTGGGGCAAATTACTGCAGCCTCATTGGTGTGTTTTTATGTACCTGACTGAGCCAAAGCCTCAAGGAAGAATTAATTCACCTGACAATGGATGTTATCTCTTAGATAATCTCTCTTTAGACAAAAAAAAGTAATTTTGGAACACTGATACAGCAGTGACCAATGACAATTTGTGACTTTGGAATTTGATGGGAAAGAGAAATTTCCCTGAAACCTAATTTCTAGGGAAAACGCACTGCCTGAAATACTGATAGGAAGAGATGATATTCAGATAATATAAAAACAAATATATTTACCACTATAAATCTTGCCTTGCTTATGATTTAACCCATCAAAGCTGTGAAACCACTCCTGCTGTATCTATTTTCCCTCCCAATTTCAGCGTATTCCCTAAATAATAATGATGCGCAAGCAGAAAGCCACAGAAATTAAAATGCTCTAACAGACATTATGTCCTGGAGGTGGAGGAGAAAGCCCTAAAGTTCAGCCTCCACTCTGTGCCAACCTCAAATGCAAAAAAAATCCAATTTATATTGGCAGAGACTTCCAAGATCCCTGAGCCAAACCAGTAAAGGTGGATCCCGTGACTGGAAAGGATCCTTGCTGTTGAAATTGCTGCCGTGGAGGGTCTCCCTTGCCTGGGAGACATCCAGGGTTTTCAGTCACCTTGCTGCCACCTGTCCTGACCTTTCCAGTGGGTAAAACCCACTCCGAGGTGGGGAATGTGGAGCCCAAAGGGTCCAGGGGGAAGGAAGAGAAGCAAAAGCGACCGGACACAGGAAGGGAGGTGGAATTCTTGTTCTGGGAAGGATGAACAGGGAAGCAAAGCAGTGACTTCCCAGAGAAGGAGATCCGGGCACACACTTGAATCAGGGAATTGTGGAATTGTCAAGGTTGGAAAAGAGACCCTAAAGATGATCAGATCCAGCTGCCAGCCCAGCACCACTCATCTTCAATGCCACATCCACTCATTTTTTGCACACTTCCAGGGATAGTGCCACCAGGGATGGTGCCACCACTTCCACCGCTGCCCTGGGCAGTCTGTTTCAATGTTTACAACCCTTTCTATGCTTTTTTTCCCCCCTTAATATCCAAATTAAACCTTCCCTGGTGCAATTTGAGGCCTCTTGTCCTGTCACTTGTTACTTGGGAGAAGAGACCAACCCCCACCTGACCACAGCCTCCTTCCAGGGAGTTGGAGGGAGCAATAAGGTCCCCCCTGAGCCTCCTGTTCTCCAGGATAAGCATCCTTAGTTCCTTCAGTTGCTCCTCACAGGACAAGCTTTCCAGCCCCCAAAATCAGGAAAACCTCTGGGTTTGCAGACAGAAGAGATGTTGGTGTGGCTTTCCATTTATTCAGACTGAGAAAAGCTGGGAACACAAAGAATGCATCACAAGGGAGAGAAATTTTGGACCAAATATTTTCCTGAAGGACAATAGGACATCTGAAGAGTGTTACCAGCCTATTCATGCAGGAATAAGCTTGGGAATGAGATTTGGAAACCAACTGTGTGCTCTGGGAAGTGCTGGGGGAGTGCTGAGTGGGTGAATTAAGGTGAGATAAGTGATAAGGAGAAGCTCACCATGCACAAAGGACATTTAAGCTTTTCATCGCATAAAATTTGTGTGTTTGGATCCCTGACAACATTGTCCCTCTCTTATTTTTATCATATTATTAGGTCTGGTCACATCATTTATTTCAGAAATAGCTGCTTGGCAGTGGTGGGCTGGAATGACCTTTTCCCTCTCCTTGCTTTGCCAGGCCCTGAGGATAACAGTTTATTTAGAAGCTTCATCCAGTCCAAAATGTTGCTGTGAAGGTGTAGAACCCTTTATAAGACATTGACATTAAATGACACCAAGCTTGGCCTCCTCTTCTGCCACCTGTCACAGGAGTGGCACTGCAGGGACCACCCTCAACCCTCCAGAGTCTGGAGAAGACAGACTGGGGAAAAAAAAATAAATGTCCAATAGCAGAGTTAGGAAACGTCTTTTCCATAAATACCTGCCTGCTGTGAAATCTTAACCAGCAGAAATAAATTCCATGTAGAGCAGGAGAGTCTCTCTCCAGGAGAGGCCCCTTGGCTTCATGGCCTGGGGTGAGGTGGGGGTCCCAGTCTGTGGCAGCTGAGCACCAGGTTTGGATCTTTCTGTGGGATAATCGTCCCTTAACAAGAAGTTTGATGTCCATGGAACACTCCCATTTGCAGAAGTTTGTTGGGGAAGATGAAACAGGAAAGCCTTATCAATATGATTGCCTGGCAAAATATTTTGAGAATAGGGAAACTACAAGCGAGATTGAAATGAAAGCTTTGAGACACCTCGGTTACTGAACAATGGGACAACAATGGTGTGGCTGGCTAAAGGTAATCCCCTTTTGATGGAACAACACCCTCTGCTTGCAGACAGGCCCAAGGGGCAGAGCAGACCCTGCAGCTTGGCAGAAGGGGCCCAAAGAGGAGTTTGTAGGGTTTAAAATGTAAAAGAGTGTGGTAATGTAGTGATTCTTATAGGCTGTGTGGAAATGCTATAGGATTTGTATATTGTACTAGATTGGTTAGTGAGAATCAGAATATTCAACACAGAAGATGATTTATTGTATTGAAGCGAGAACTTCGCACTCTTACTTCTTGTCTCTTAGCTTTTGCCTTTTATGCTCTTATCCCTTTTACTCTCTTATGCTTTTACTCTCTCACCCTCTCATCCTCTCTCCCCCTCTCTTCTCTCAGGCCTGCCCCAAGCTGTGGCTGCAGCTCCCAGCAGGGCCCTGCACCCAGGCCCTGTGCAATAAACCCCAAATCCCAGCAGGGCCCTGCACCCAGGCCCTGTGCAATAAACCCCAAATCCCAGCAGGGCCCTGCACCCAGGCCCTGTGCAATAAACCCCAAATCCCAGCAGGGCCCTGCACCCAGGCCCTGTGCAATAAACCCCAAGTTCCACGACCTGACTTCAGAGATCTCTCGTCTTCGTCCGTCACAACCGTGCTACCCCCGTCAATCCTACAGAAGTTGAAACCAGGTTTGATTAGGAGGGGAACAAGGTTTTAATCTCTGCCTGTCAGAGGGGCCCAATCTCCAGGAACCAGGATCACTCTGATGATCAGCCCTGGGGTTCGCTCCTCAAATGCTTCCCTGTTGAAACTGAAGGTTCTTGGACAAAGGAAGATTTTTCCTGAACAACGGATGCTCAAGATTTTGTTCCAGATACCAAAGTTTGTCATAGCTCCTGACAGTTCCTAATGGAATAAAGAAGTTTTGATTCATGGCCCTCATTTGGCACAAATAATTTTCAATAGCCTGTGTTCTGTTTGTACCAGATGAAACTTTGTGCCATGATTTCACAGAATTGAATGGGAAAGAAAATTCCCATTGACTGGACTGGCAACATAAAATGCCACATTAATGTCTTAATACCTAATTAAGACTATTCTGTCAAATAAATCTTTATTTTTGGCATAGCACTCCTCATGTTAATTGTACTCATTAAGATTGGGAAGAATTCAACACAAACTTTTAATACAAACCCAGGGTTTGGGTGGGGCTCAGGGGCTGGTGTGGAATTTCCTAGCATAAATAAATGCTAGGTGTCCTTGGAATTTTCAGCCTGGATCAGACCCATTCCATGTGGCCAATACTTTCCTCCAGCATTGACGGATTTAGGAAAAGTCCAAGTCTAAATTGTTTGGGGTGTGTGTGATAAATCTCCCTCTATGCTTAGTTTGTGAGAAACACTCCTTTGTTAGAATTTTAGAAATTCTCCTCCTTATAGCTCAGATTGTAACAATTTGTGGGTTTTTTTTTAATTTCAGTTTAAGGAAGTGCTTGGCTGAATTTCTGTGGAATTGACCAAGATGGAAGTCAGAGAATCATGGAGTCATAGAATATTCTGAGCTGGAAGGGATCCACAATTTATCCAAATCCTGGTCCTGCACCCCAACAATCCCTCTCTGTGCATCCCTGGGAGCATTGCCCTGGAGCACTGGCAGCCTTGGGAATGTGTCCATTCCCTGGGGAGCTTTTTCAGTGCCCCACCACCCTCTGAGGGAAGAACCTTTTCCTGAAATCCAACCCAAACCTCTCCTGACACAGCTTCAGCCCAGCTCCTGTCACTGCTCAGCAGAGGGAAGAGCTCAGTGCTTGTTCTCTCTCTACTTCTCCTGAAATCATTGCTCAGATGGACAGGAAAAGTGACCTAAATCTCCATCCATGAAAATTTTATCCTAAAGACCCACGGAAGGCAGCTCCAATTTCCATTCTGAAATGGCTTCACCAGTCTTGGATCAGGAGTTTTCTCCTGGAGAACATATTTCAGTCCCAAACATGGGGAATTCATAAAAACCTCGCTCTTTTGCAGATTCTTTGCTTCTTTTTTGCCAAGGTTGGGATTAAATGTGTGAGATAGATTTTCATGTTAGGACTCAGATGTTTATCAGTTCTTATTTCTGTCACGCTCTCACAAACCCTGAGTTCTGCAGCACTTCACTCTCACAAACTAAAAATGGAGCCCCATCTCTCTCTCTGCAAGGCCGTTGAAGGATCAACTGTCCAATTCAGAAATGACACCGAAATTATTTTCACTTTTAACCCAATAACCAACCACCCATGGCTGCAATGGGGACTTTTTATCCAATGACACAAAACCACCCAAACCCATGGAGGAGGAAGAGGAGAAGGAGAAGGAGAAGGAGAAGGAGAAGGAGAAGGAGAAGGAGAAGGAGAAGGAGAAGGAGAAGGAGAAGGAGAAGGAGAAGGAGAAGGAGAAGGAGAAGGAGAAGGAGAAGGAGAAGGAGAAGGAGAAGGAGAAGGAGAAGGAGAAGGAGAAGGAGAAGGAGAAGGAGAAGGAGAAGGAGAAGGAGAAGGAGAAGGAGAAGGAGAAGGAGAAGGAGAAGGAGAAGGAGAAGGAGAAGGAGAAGGAGAAGGAGAGGAAGGACCAGCCTGAGCCTTAAAACCTCCACCTTGCTTTATATCCATTACTGTATTCTAAACCCTCAAACTCTGAGTTTCCCACCCTGTGGTATCACACACTTCTATCCAAACTCCACACCCACAATCCCAGTTCTGTCATTCCACTTTGGAAGCTTCTCCACAGCCTCAGGTCAGTGCAGTGTTCTCCTGGGGGTCAGTGCCTGGCAGCACAGAAACCTGAAATTCTCAGCAGCCAGGGATCCAACTCCACTTCCCTTCAGTGCCACGTATCTGGAGCATTCCCTTGTGGAGAAGTGACACCGAAGGTAAACAGCAGCTTCATTTCCCGAAATGAAAACCGAATGTGCTCCCTTCACATCAAAGAGCCAAGAGTTGAGGAGTCCCAGACTCCGGGACATGGAGCGCTCAACTCCAACATAAAAACCTCATTAGCACATGAAAGTGTTACATAAACATGTTTGCATTGTTATTTACTGAGTGGCCCAGGAATGCTTTGTACCACTTAATCAACTCAAGGGCTCGAGCAGCGGGGAGGAAATGGCTTTGCAGTAATGAAAGACAAAGATTCCAGATCAAATGGAAGTGAAAAAGAACAAATAATCCTCCAGAAACAACAAGTGAGAGCCCCAAATCCATCCAAAACTCTGTATAAAAAAAATGCAGCCTCAAAACAACTGTCTAGAAATGAAACTCGTAATTGTTTGGGATGGCTGCTTTGGAATTGCATCTGCATTTTAATTAATATTTCTATTGTTGTTTGAACTACTCAGCTTATGCTTTCAGGTCATGAATATGAATCACCAAGGGGGCTGGAGTTTCAGGCAGAAAACAGATCCTAGAAAGGGTTGAAAAGAAATTTCTTCATCAGAGCTTTTCCTTGGAAGGTTGTAAAATTCCTGACAGTAAAGGCAATATGGATTATACCAATGGGAAAGAGGATTTGGGCAGGATTCTGAATGTGAGGAGGGGAAAAAAAGAGGATTATTTTGCACAAAAAAAAAGAGATTTGTTTAATTATGAGCAGCTGACAGGCAAGACCCTTTCGTTGCATGTCATCCAAAGCCTACATGGGCTGTTTTCATTTAGAGCAGGAAAATTGCAAGAATGAGGCTCTCTTCAATCCATCTTGGTAGGAACTTTTTAAAACAGAACTATTAGAGCATGGTGACGCTTCAAAAATTATTGTCCTCAAAGTACTCTGAGAACTGAGATGAAATTAGATCAATCCCAAGTGTGGTGTTTTGGTGAAGCTCCTGTCAAGTCCTAAATGTCCACAATTCCTGTCCTTGGGAGACATGGAGGGACACTCTATAACTGGAAGGAAATCACCCTGCAAAATATTTCTTTTTTTTTCTGGTTCGTCTGTGGAAGACACAGTGGTGACCATGTGGGAGCAGGGCTGGGAAGGGGCTGGAGAATCCCTGAGGGAGCTGGGAAGGGGCTCAGCTGGAGAAAAGGAGGCTCAGGGGGGCCCTTGTGCCTCTGCACAGCTCCTGCCAGGAGGGGACAGCCAGGGGGGGATTTGGGATCTGCTCCAGGGAACAGGGACAGGAGCAGAGGGAACGGCCTCAGGCTGGGCCAGGGCAGGCTCAGGGTGGACATCAGCAGGAATTCCTTCCTGGAAATTCCTTCCATGGCTATCCAGCCCTGGGCAGCGGTGGATCCCCATCCCTGGGGGGATTTAAAAGCCCTGTGGATGTGGCACTTAGGGACAGGGTCACTGGTGACCCTGGCAGTGCAGATTTGATGATAGGGATCACTCCCACCCCAAATAATTCCAGGATTCTCTCCTGACCTGCCTGCTCTCCTTCAGAACATCCAGTAACACCACTTTGGCTGATGGGATGATCTCAGGCCGTGGTGACCATGAACATTTTGAGGGAAAGTCAGGCACAATCTCCAATAAAAGAAAATTCTGCTCCCTTCTCTCAACATTTCCGTGATTTAAACCAGGCCTAAACTCTGAAGGAAGCTCTCAGGAGCAACCATAGCTCAGAATATGATCTGCAACCTAACAGTCACCAAAATCCACAGAATTTAATTTTTTTCTTCTTCAAAAAATGTTGCCATTCTCCTTTTTGTTTTGCTTTCAGTACTTCTTTGACATTTGCCTCCTGGTTTAAGTTACACCAGAAAACAGCAGACTGTGATTCACTGGGGCTAAACTTCAAATTTGATAGATCACTGCTCACTGGAAGGCAGAGAAGTGACTTTTATTTAAATCAGCTGTGGAATCATGGTGACAAATGTAAACAACCCAAAATAAAGGCAGATTTTATGAGTGAGGCTGTTCTTGTCAGATTTTGGAACCCATCAGGTGAGAACAGACTGAAATCAATTTGCAGCTGATTCTGTGGTGTGGATGCATTGATGAGGCAAGCTGAAATTATGGAAAACATAATTTAAATCTGCGGGGAGGCAATCTTCCATTCTGGATACAGAGAATATTTGTTCAGGGAAGATAAACAAGGCGGAAGTGAAAATTTAATCCCTGTTTGATACAAGGAAATTTCTGCCGTTTTCTGAGCACAGACAGTAAGAATGCAGCAAAATCCTCTCACAGAGTGAGACACACACATTTGTGTGTAATCCCAGGAAAAATTGCTTCCCACTGGGCAGATGCAAAGATCTGGAGGAGCTGATAAAATTCAGATTCTTCTCTGAGATTTTTGGCCTGGCACCACTGGGCGATCTACATTTGGCTGTCACACAAGATTGGTGTGTTGGTCACAGGGAGCTCAGGTCTGGTCCCACTGCCATGGCCAGAGTCAAGTTTTTAAGCTCAAATGTTGAGGTTTTAAGCCCAAAAGTTGAGATTTTTAAGCCCACTTGAGTTGAGGTTTTAGGCCCCAAAAGTTGAGTTTTTAAGCCCAAAGTCCTGTCACCTCAAATTCCTGGGAATCTGGAGCTGGTTGAGCTGCCGTGCTGCAATCAGGGGTGCAGAACAGAAGCTTCAGTTGAAAAATTGAAATATTATTACAAAAACCAAGGCCTGCCCAGCTGCATCCTTCATCCAAACGTGACAAACATGAGCAGGGATTCCAATCACCTCTGTGCTGTCTCTGGGAAGGAATCCATGGAATCCAAGGCTTGGAGAACACCGGCTGCTGCTCCTCTATGAGCTCCCATCACACGCCACGGGTGGTACTGGTCAGCTCTGAGAGTCTCCCCTCTGATAGCCCCTTCTAATTAAATTTGATGCATTTTTGGGGGGCTCCCACCTTTTTCCTATTTGAAAAAAGGATTTTCCCATTTTTCCCTTTTTTCCCCCAATTTTTCCCTATTTTCCCCCATTTTTCCCATTTTTTTCCCATTTTTTCCATTTTCCCCATTTTCCCTCAATTTTTTCCAATTTTCCAACCTTTCCCCCAATTTTTCACATTTATTGCTCCATCCTCCATGTGTCCCATCACCAAGCACCCAGCCAGGCACTCTCATCTTCAGGAGCCCTCTCCATGATCCCTGTGGGGCACTTCCAGCTCAAGAATTCTGTGATTCCATGATCCCACGACTCCATGATTCTGTGATTCCACAGTTCCATGATTCCTGCTCTCCCAGGATGAAGCCAGTGGAGACCAAGCCTTGTCCTCCTCCTGCTCAGGTGCCCATCTGTCCCCACGTCTGGCACTGATCTAAGCCCAGAGTGGCCACAAAAACACGACGTCCTCCAGCCCCACACACGCACAGATGGCTTTGAACTCCTCCAGGCTTTCCTCCTGATTTCTTCCCTGTGTTTTGGTTTGGGTTTGCTGCTCCTTTTTATTGTTATTTTGTTTAGACAAACCTTTTCCAGGGGCTGTGTTCTTTGTTATCCCTGTGGGAGAGGGACAGTTGTTTTTTTCACCCCTTCCACAGCACGTTTTTTTTTTCCCAGGCACTGCCCCGATATGGAATTTGCACATGTTTGAAGCAGAAATAAATGATTAACATTTTTTTTCCCTTCTCCCTTTTTTTTTTTGCCCCTTTCTTGGAGCTGGATGAAGGTAAGAACACGGCATCCTTTCCTACAGCCATCATGTGCAAGCGATTACAGAGCTGCCCTTAACTTGTACCATATCCCCAGTCAGCCCTAATAAAAAAGACACAAGAAATATGAATTCCACCAGATTCCTGTATGGAATCAATCCCTGCTGTGTTGTTAAAACAGCAGAGGAAATTTGGTGTTGAAAGAATGAGAATTAAAGGGGGAAAAACGCCACTGGATAAATCAGGGTTCCAACGCCAGAAAGACAAACCTAGACTGGATAAAATCTTATCACAAGTGCTGCCCTATTTTATGGAGTTGTTGGTCATTATTTGTTAATAATTCTGCTAACCCCAGGCTGGAAAAGAGTAAAACCTTTAAATAAATATTCATTAAAAGGGTTCCTGCATGTGGAAATGTTGGAGCCTGGATGGACAAGGATAAAAGTCAGCCTCAAAGTAAAGAGTTTGGATGCTGTGAAATGAGTTTGGACTGATTTCAGTTCACTTTGTCTCTGTAGTCACCCCCTAAAATCAATGTAGAGGAATCAATATATCCAGAAAGGGATTTGTTCTCCCTCTCAGGATGGGAAATAACTTGTGTCTCTCTTTACCTCCAAAGCCAAGCTGGATGATTCAGGTTTAAATGGCTAAAATTAGGTAAAAGCATATTCACAGATATTTCTGATGTTAAATGGTTCCTGCCACAGAGCCAAGATCTCTTTCCAGGATTTTAGAGGTGCTGCTCAACATCATAATCATGATGCCATCCTTTCTCAGCCAAAACTCAGGTGGCCTGCAAACATCCAGGATCTCTGGAAATTGCCGTGGAATCACAGAATAGTAGCTTGGACTTGATGATCTCAGAGATCTTTCCCAATTTAATGATTCTGTGATTCTCTGAGAGGGACATTCCTGTGAAAGGAGGAACTGATCGGGGAAAAGGGATTCACAGCCCCAGGATCACCAGTGGTGACATCATTATGCAGGAATATTTTTGGGAATAATATCCCAAAATCAGGGATGCATGGGACCCAGAAGATGACGTGGGAAGGTGAGTGAGAGGCAGTTGTGACTCTGAAATTCAGAGAAGTGAGGAATGTCCTGCACTGACTGGCTGCCAACAGATTATTTAATAACCATTCCTATTCCTGATTCCCCATCCCAGAACCAGAGGATATCTGGAATTGGTGCAGGAATGAAAAGAGCTGGAATAAGGGAATAAGGGATGGGAGCAGACCATTGGTTGTATTTTCTTTTCTAACCTAGGAAATTATTTTCTTTTCTAACCAGGAAAATTTTTTCCTCAGATCTGCCAATCAGATCTTTCTGGTTCTGGTGAACCCTGAGAATATCCTGAGTTGGAAGGAACTCAAGGATTCCACCTGCTGGCCCTGGAAAATCCCCAAAATTTCACACTTTCCAAACACTTCTGAAGCTCTGGCAGCCTTGGGAATGTCCCCATGCCCTGGGGAGCCTGGACGGTGCCTTCCACCCTCTGGGGAAGAGCTTTGTCCTGCTACCCAACCTAATCCTTCCCTGGCACAGCTCCATGCCATAATTTTTATTTTAAAAACATTTAACTCCCATTTTCCAGGTCCACACAGTCCTTGGGGGATCAAAAATAATCAAGTAATTTGCCAGCAGGGTTTGGGAAGGCGCTGGTGTGCGGAGCGGCCTCTGGGATGCTGGGAAGGGTCAGATTTTCTACAGGATGAGGAATCCCACAGGATCCCATAAGGGGAGCTCCACCCCAATGCCTGACCCAACACCTAATTCTTGCACAACCTCCCTTTTTTATATTATATTTCATATGAGCATCAACCTGTACATTCCTGTTGGACAAAACTCTCATCTTCCAAAAAAAAAAAAAGAGGTAAATCCACAAAATTCCTTCCTGGAGAATTTCCTTTGGTCTGAGGCTCCTTTTTCTCAGGATAAACACTAGTCTGGCTCCTGGATATTCCCATATTCCCATTACTTTAATCTGTAAACAATTTCAGCCATAGGATGGAGAGGAGATGAAATGTGCAAAGCAGAAAGTCACTCAAGTGTCCCAAAACTGTGACATTCCCTTCAAATGAGTGGCCTTGGAGAACAATTCCTTTGGTTTATGGTGATCCCAAGGATTTTCAACTCCCTGTTCCCCCACGGAGCCATGAAGAACAAAAATGAAGAAATGCATTCTCAGTTTATACAAAACCAGCATTTCTCAGAAAACGGATTTCAGATTTTCTCTGGAAGGTGCCACCAAATATAAATTCTGAAATTATGAAAGATGAAAGGTTTGAAACCCTGAAGGGCAGCTCTGGTGAGGTTTCCTCATTCCCTGTGCTCAGCCTCTGTGTCCTGCACAGCTCCATTCCCATCCACATCTGGGAACAACATTGTCCCTGGAATCCAGGCTGGGGCAAAGTCTCCCTTTAGTTCAAACAATCCTGTCTTTTGATAGGAAAATTATCCCCAAATTTGTTCATGTGTTCCTGAAGGGAAAACATCCCTTAAACCAGCCAGGCAAATTTGCTTTCATGTCATCCAAATTAAGTGTTCTTGCAATGTTTTCCAAATAGTTTATCCAAGGGAAAAAGAAAATAAAAGCAGGCGGAGAAGGAAAGACAGAGGGCGAGGATGGAAAATTGCTCTTTGTTCATTTGATTTATTTTTGTCAAGACCTGAAGCCACAGGAGAACATTAATGAGTCACTTTTGAGAGCTGGGATAAAGGAAAACAAGATTTTATCTCATTTCTGCAGAGCATGAACAACTGGACATGGATGGATGGTGTGAGGAAAAACTGGCAAAAGTAGAGTTGACACTTTCAAGGGTATCCAGAGCTTTTAATAATTGTAATAAATTAATAATAAAAGGATGGCCAAGGAAAATTTGTGCCTGTTTCTGGGTGGGATGGGTGATTTAGAAGAAGCTGCCACAAACAAAGCTGAGATACTCAACCTCTGCCTTGCTTTAGTCTTCCAAAAGGATTCCCAGGCCTCTATGACGAGAGGTGGGGAGAATTCCATGAATTTCACAGGGAGAATTCCATGAATTTCACGAGGAGAATTCCAGCAGTGGATAAAGGTCAAATCAGGAATTCCTTGAGGGATCTTCCTGTCCAATTCCATTAATTTCATGAGGAGAATCCCAGCAGTGGATAAAGGTCAAGTCAGGGATTCCTTGAAGGATCTTCCTGCTCAATTCCATGAATTCTGTAAGGAGAATTCCAGCAGTGGATAAAGGTCAAGTCAGGAATTTCTTGGAGGATCTTCCTGCTCAGTTCCATGTGCAGAGAGAGCTGATGTCAGGTCATGGAGAACACCTTGTTCACCCTTATAAAAAGGAATTACTTCCCAATATCCCATCTAAACCCACCCTCCTCCAGCTTAAGGCCATCCCCTGTGTCCTGTTCCTCCATTCCTTGTCCCAAGTCCTTCTCCAGCTCTCTTGGAACACATTTAGGCACTGGAAGGGTCTCTGAGGTCTCCCTGGAGCTTTCACTTCTCCAGGTTGGACAATCCTGACTTCCCCAGGATGTTTTTATAGCGATCAATTAGTGGTTCTTGTCTGGAGATGCAGCAGAGGAGGCAGATCATTTTCCCAAGGAATATTAGAGATATTATTCCAAAAGAGCTCATCCCACACAGCTTAAAAAACAAAAAGCCCCCCCAAAAAAACTGATTAAATAACTTTAAAGCTTTAACCAGCTGATTCCTGACTTATTCTAAAGGATGTGGCTCCTTTAACTTCAAAATTAATAGAAATCCATGGAAAAACTGGATTTGCCCTTGGACCTCAAGTAAGGTGGAATTAAAGAGCCCTTCCCAAATAACTGCTCAAGTCAGGGAGTTGGACCGCATGATCTCCAGGGTGTTGGAGGCCTGGCTGCTGAGAATTTCAGATTTCTGTGCTGCCAGACCCCAAGAGAACACTGCACTGACCTGAGGCCGTGGAGAAGCTTCCAGAATGGAATGACAGAACTGGGATTGTGGGTGTGGAGTTTGGATAGAAGTGTGTGATATCACAGGGTGGGAAACTCAGAGTTTGAGGGTTTAGAACATAGTCATATATATAAAACAAGATGGAGGTTTTGGGGCAGAGGCTGATCCTTCTTCACCTTCTTGTTCTTGTTCTCCTCCTTCTCCTTCTCCTTCTCCTTCTCCTTCTCCTTCTCCTTCTCCTTCTCCTTCTCCTTCTCCTTCTCCTTCTCCTTCTCCTTCTCCTTCTCCTTCTCCTTCTCCTTCTCCTTCTCCTCCTTCTCCATGGGTTTGGGTGGTTTTGTGTCATTGGATAAAAAGTTCCCAATGCAGCCATGGGTGGTTGGTTATTGGGTTAAAAGTAAAAATAATTGAGGTGTCATTTCTTAACTGGACAGTTGATCCTTCTAAGGCCTTGCAGAGAGAGAGATGGGGCTCCATTTTTAGTTTGTGAGAGTGAAGTGCTGCAGAACTCAGGGTTTGTGAGAGTGTGACAGAGATAAGAACTGATAAACATCTGAGCCCCAACACGAAATTCCGTCCTGAGCTCTTCAGTCCCGACCCAGTCAGAAAAAGAAGCAAAGACTCCAACACCAGAGGTCCCTTCCAGCCTCACCCACTCCATGATTCCATGATAATGTGAAGTTGTTCAGCCTCAGGATTGCTTTTTTTGCCCAGTTTGGATTGTTCTGTAAATCCTGGGCAGGCAGATGTTTGGGGTTTTTATTTTCCTTAGTAATGGTCAGTGCTCTTTGATCCTGGGACAAACCAGAAACCACGGGGAAGGCACGGAAAATTCTGTTCTGATTAAGGTTTGGGACACAGAAAGGTTTATTTATTCATTCATTTCTTTATTTATTTTTATTTCTAAACACACATATTTAATTAGTGAATGAGTAATGGAATCTTCTTCTAGGAAGAAAGCAGAACCTCATTTCTCTGCTCCTTTCTCTCTTCTAGGGAGAAATTGAGTCCTTTTTTTAGGGAGAAATTGAGTCATTTTTTAATGGAAAAATGGATCCTTTCTTTTGTGTGTGGTGAAGATTTGCCCAAATTTATAAAGACTTCAGTTGCAGAATTTTAAATCAGACTAAAAAGTCCTACTCAACCCTATGGGATCTCTCCGAGCTTGTGCAAATCACTGGGAAATTACAGAAAAAAATTTAAGATTTCTTTAAAAAATTTTAAATTTCCTTGGTGTACCACAAACCTTCAGTAAATAAAAATATTTATGTAGTGCACATATAACACATCTCAACACAACAGTGGGAATTTTATCCCTACCCAAACCTATGGAATAGACAGATATGGAAAAAAATGCAGGAACACAATCCCAGCTTTTTTGGTCTAAAGGAATTTGCTAAAATTCCATGTTTAAGATGTGGAGGAACAAAATGTATTTGTGGAATTAATTTCCAGTTTGGTGAAATTTTAAGCCAAGTAAAAAGGAGAGATGTTTCAAAACTGCTAATCTTCGTATTTTGAGAAGAAAACTCGGAGATTTTTCATAGTGCCTGGTGTCCAGGCTGTAAAATGTCTTTAATTTTAGATGAGCAAAAATACTTAAAATGAAAGTTGCAGAAAAATCCAAGTGCTTGGTTTTTAATCCTTCTGCTTTAAAACCTGCAACAATCCTGCCTTCATCCCACCAAAAAACACTTTTCAACTTTTTAGGGCAACCTATTTATCTTCAGTTCTGATATTTTTTTTCTTTTGCAAGGACTGGTGGTGTAAAATAAATTTAATTTTGTTTAGGTTTGATATTTTAAAATTATTTTAACTCTTTATTTTTTTCAAGTTTTCCTATTGGTTAACCAAAGTCTGGTGGAGTTGGCAGTGCTGGGTTCATGGCTGGATTTGATGGTCTTGAATAGTATTTCCAATCTAAATAATTTTGTGATTTAATGCCTTGTACCAAAGGCAGAAGTGAATCCAAAGTGCATCTTCCCAGGTGGAAATGCAGGAAATTTGCCTTTTCCTAGGCCAGCTGGATACACGAGGCTGCTCCTGGGTTCTGATAATTAAAAGCTCTTCTTCCTTTCTATCGCCAGAAGATTCCAACCCTAGATCCATCCAGTTCTCTTTTGGGAAAGTGAGGTTTGAAGGATGGCAGCCTCTGATGGCTCAGGTTAAATGATGCCTTGAGAAGGCAGATCTAGAGCAGAGGCTGGACAGAGCTAAAGAATAAAGCAGGGATTTATTAAAAGGATCTCCTCCATGGATGCACCTTGGGCAGCACCAGAGCCCAGCCAGGGCTGCACCCAAGATGAACCAAAATGGCCCCAAAATGCACGAGCGCTGCCGGGGTCTCTCCCTGGGATCAGTTCTGCTCCATTTGCACCTTGCAGTTCATTGTCCCATTCCAGCTTTAGCCCAGGCAGTCCCACCCTGCTTGTTTTTCTCTCTCCAGCCCACGGGGTTTGTGCTCTGGGGCTGAGATTTGGGTCATTTGTCCTTGGTGCCCAGCTGGAGCAGGAATTGTTTTGTCTCCCTGCTCTGTGCACAGAGCTCACCATGCCCTGATGTGGAGCTCAGACCCACACACTAAAGCAGCACAGAATCTGCAAATATAAAAGCCAAAACCTGAGGCATGACCTCCACCCCACAAATGGGGAAAGTGAGGCAATGAAGTGACACTTTGTGACCTGTGCCATGATTCTGTGACCTTTGTTGTTATTCTGTCACCTGTGTCATCTTTTTGTAAATTTTTTTATGATTCTTCCTTTGTTGTCAATTCCAGCACAGATTTTAGTGCTGAGCATTTCTGTGTTGCCCTACAAAGCTTATCTTGGGATGGTGGGTTCAAGGCCCTGGCAGAGCTTTCCCAGAGCAGCTGTGGCTGCCCCTGGATCCCTGGAATTGTCCTAGGCCAGGCTGGACAGGGATTGGAGCAACCAGGGACAGTGGAAGGTGTCCCTGTAATGGATTGAGTTGATCCTTATGGTCCCTTCCAACCCAAACCATTCCAGTTCTGGAGAACATCAGTGGAATTCTTTATCTTGTTCACAGGTTGGCCCAAGGAACAATTTCTGTAGGAAAAAGGACTGGGAAAAAGGAAGATGTGTTCATGCACAGGGACAGGAGGAATTGGGATGAGCAACCCTCGTGGACCCTTCTGCAACACACCCACCCCATAAATTTCAAAATGAGATGAGATATCCCACAGAGATTTTAGCTCCTAAATATCCTTGAAGCCAAACTCCTTTGCTGTGCTGAATAAAAGGGATACAATTAAATTCTGTGATGCTGGTAATGAGTGATAAAACATGACACAAAATAGTACTGAAAGCAAGGCCATGGAAAGAGCAGAGTTGAGTCTCATTGGTTTCCAAATATTTCATTTCACAGCTGCTTTATGACTTCACAGGTGCTCTAAACACAACCATTTCCCTCTTTCCATGCAGGTGGTAATAATGAAAAAAAATGAGAAAAGGGCCAAAAATGCCATGGAATCTTAAGACAGAAAACTCATTAAAATCATGGATTGCTTAAGCTGCAGAAGAACTTCATGGGTGGGAATGAATGAGCTGCTTGCTGAGGAGCTGAGGGTTGAGGTGAAGAGGTCCCTGAGGAATCTTCACCTGGGACAAAACTCAAATGCACTCTGGAAAAATAAAAAGAAAGCTTTAATTTCCTTTCTTAATTGCCAGCAATTCTGTGGCACAAGGACCTAAGTCACCCTAAAATATTTCCTTAAACCATGTTACTTTTTGTTCTTTTTTTCCCATCACCCCCAAACAACTCCCACCAAAATCATTGAGGAAAAACCCCTTTGGAATGCTGGACCCCAGGCCTAGGGAGGTTTGTGGAGGTAAATGGAGATAAAAAAAACCTTGGGAAGTCCCAACCTTTTCCCACATCAGTAATTCCCATGGCACAGGAGGCACCTGGAGGGAGTGTGGATGTTTGGTGCTCTCTAGTGACTGCTCCTCAGAGACTTTTGCCACTCATGAAGAGCTCCTGAGAGGAAGGGTTGAGCTCTTTGATTTCCTCGGGTTTATTTCAGCTGAAACCCATGGAAAACCCTCTGTCCAATGCTTGTGAGCAGCACAGACAGAGCTGGTCAATCAGGTTCTGATGATGTCAATAAATTGACTTTCTAATTTGGTTTTAGTTTCTCGCCTCACATAAACCCCAGGCAGCTCTTCCAAAGGCAATGGATTCTCCTGGGATAGTCAGGGGGAGTGGATTTAGGATGGAGCAGGGGAGGTTTAGATCTGATATTGGGATGAAATCCTTGGCTGTAAGGGTGGGGAGGGACTGGAATGGATTTCCCAGAGAAGCTCTGGCTGCTCCATCCCTGGAAGTGTCCAGGTCCAGGTTGGACAGGGCTTGGATCAGCCTGGGGTAGTGGAAGGTGTCCCTACAATTCCAAAGCATCCAGGAGGGTTTGTGTGAGGTTTTAAAGCATGAGAAGATGCTGATCAAGCAAATAACAGCTGATCCTGAGGGGCTGATCCACAGCAACAGGATCAGACTTCCTCTGGAGCCATATCCCAAATTTTTGGTGCTCAAAAAACCACAGGATTTTTGCAGCTCTTCACTTAAGAGAAATATTTTATCTGTACCTGTAAAGAGGTGCAACTTCTAAAAGCAAGCTGCTCTCCAAACAGATCTTTTCATCCCTAATTTTCCAGATCCTCACGTCGCAGAGGTCAAATTTGGTTCAAATTGGATAAGGGATTAAAAATAGGCCTAAAGTAGGCTCAGACTTGTATAAGATTAAGTTTCTGTGTTTAAAAAAGCAGAGCAGAAGCCTTTCCTGACATGTTTTCCCTAAAATCTGGAGGGGCATGGAAACAAAGGAGAGACCCATGTCCCACTTGGATATTGATTCTCATTCACTCTGGCCCCTGCATTAAAACAACATGCAGAATTTCCCCTTTTTTCCCCACCGATTTTTTACTCATTTTCTTAAACCTATTTAGGCCAGATATGAATTCCTTTCATACAAGGCAAGAAATAAAACCTCAGCAGTGAAGATCTGGCCTGAACCCTCTGCTTGGGAGATTTATGGGAGCCGTAAGCTTCAAATGGCTGAGCCTGGAAAGATTCCTTCCTTTTTGGCCCCATAAAAGAGCTCCTCACACATCTGTCTCTATCAGTGCTGGGCCTGTGATAGAGCTCGGATTTATGGCTCTGTGAGCTTTTAGAAGTGTTCATATTTTACCATTTTCCCTGCTGAAAGGATGCCAGTGTTCCAGTAGCCTTTGGGATAAACCACTGGCTACTCACCTCTGGAGCTGGAGCTGATCCCTGGGGATTGTCCCCAGCTTGGCTGAGCTGCCAAGAAATGAAATCTGGGCTCTCTCAATCTCTGAGCATCAGCAATCTTCAGAGGACACTGGAACTTTGCTGAGTTTGTGTTCTTTCCCCTCTCCTTTTTCTCTTTTTCCCCCTCTGTCATCCAGCTGGGTTGTGTGTTGGGTTTTTATTTTCATTTAAAAGTTTTAAATTGTGCTCAATTCCCCCTCTTCTCAGCTGTTCCCTCCTCTTTTCCATGTTCACTATGGCAAATTCTTGTTGCTGGCTTGGAGATGAATTTTCTTTCTGTATCACTGAAAAACAAATGCTAATAAAATTAGGAAACCCCACATGGCTCCAGAGCAAACCTTCCACTGGTATAAATCAGCACAGAGCCATTGCAATCACTGTCAGTAAATGTCCGTATTCAGGATAAAGAAAGGAGCAGCTGCAAAAAATGTTAACTTTGGAGCCCTGGCATGGGATTTTCTGTATCAGCTGGTTTTTAGCTGAGGAAGCATCTTAGAATCTGAGAATCCCAATGGTTTGGGTTGGGAAAGACCTTAAAAATCCCATCCTGCTCCACCCCTGCCATGGTGACACCTTCCACTATCCCAGGCTGCTCCATGCCCTGTCCAGCCTGGGCTGGAACACCTCAGATTGGTTTCTCCCTTTTTCACGAGTCTGATAAAGACATTTATTCCCTCCCCTCTTGTTTCCAGCTGTTGGAAGTCATCAGCAAGTGAAAATATTTGCTTGGGAAAGCAAAATGCCAAATACACCAACATCAGACAGGTAAAGCATGAGACAGGAGTTATGAGCAAACCATCCCAGGGCAGCAGCTCAACTATCCCAGCAAAACAGAAAATATTCCTGATAAAAGGTGTGGTTATCAAGGGACAGCTGCAGTTGGGACATCTGGGAGGTCTGGATTGTCACTATGGGGACACCTGACCTCTAATCAGGATTTGAGAAAGAGATCTTCACCACTGGACAGCCAAGAAGGGGCTGATGGACAGAACTTTGGGAGGTGTTAAAGGGTTAAAAAGGGAAAACCTCCATTGTGAGGGGGCTGAGCTCACAGCAGGGAAAATCTTTTGTTCCCAGCACCATAATCTTTTTTCTTTATTCAGTCTGCTGTTGCATTTTTGATAAGGATTAATAAACCTTCCTAAACTATGAAAAGTGAGTAGCTATTTCTCACACCAGGCAACAGAAATGAAATTCCTCAGCTTGGAGGAGCCTTTGTAGGTTTCCTATTGGTGGCGATTTTTGCTCCGTCAGCTTCTCCAGGCCTGAATTTTGTCATGGAAATCACTCTATTGCTTTAGGCTGCAGAGCAAGACAAACAAGTTTGAGAGGAAAGGAAAGCTCAGCTGCCTTCCTGACCCACACTCAGTGCTGCTCAGCAAATACCAGAGATTTCCAGGCCTGTGAGAAAGAGCGGCCCTGACTTCACTCGCTGCTCCTCCTGGGCCTCGTCCAAAGCACATGGAAATCAAAAGGTCTTTTCCTGCTGACATCAGTGGCCTTTGGAACACACCTACAATGTCCCCAGGCTAGAAGTCACTGCACTCTGAGGCTGCTCCTCAAGCACAGACAGTCCCTGCTCCCTCACAGGCCCCAAATCGATGGCGGTGCCACCGTTCATGGAGTCAGAGTCCCATCAGGGCTCTCCAAACTCAAGTTTCTGCAGTGCTCGAGGGATTTTGGGACGAGATGTTGTCCAGGGAGGGCGTGGGGACATGCAGGAGGTTTTTAGGGGTGCTGGGTGGTGGCAGTGATAGGCCAGGATGCAATTCCTCTTGCCAGAGGGATTCCAGCTATGCCAAAAAAAGTGGAAGTGGGGTCAGCTGCAATTCCCTTCAGCACAGGCAAAGGAGGTAATGTGACTGTAAAATGGGTCCGAGGATGAGGGAAGAGATGAGGATCTGACTCCATGTTTCAGAAGGCTGATTTATTATTTTATTATATATATTGTATTAAAACTATACTAAAAGAATAGAAGAAAAGATTTCATCAAAAGGCGCACTAAGCTAAGAATAGAATAGCCAAGAATGATAACAAAGGTTTGTGTCTTGGCTCTCTGTCCAAGCCAGCTGACTGTGATTGGCCATTAATTAGAAACAACTGCATGAGACCAATCACAGATGCACCTGTTGCATTCCAAAGTAGCGGATAACCATTGTTTACATTTTGTTCCTGAGGCCTTTCAGCTTCTCAGGAGGAAAAATCCTCAGGAAAGGATTTTTCAGAAAATACCATGGTTACAGAGGTGGTGTGTCACCCCTTGGGCACTGATCCTTCCCCTGGGGTCCAGAGAATCCTTGTCCCCTCTAACACACAAGGCCTAGGCTCACAACAGCATGATTGAACCCAAATTTTGTTGGATTCAAGGATAAGAAGAGGTGGGATGGAGCTCACCTATCTTTAGTTGTATGGAAGGAAATCATGAAGGTCCAGGTAATCATCATGAGGAACAACACCCCCAAAAAAGCCAAATAATCCAGATTTGGATCCAATTTTTTAGATACATTCTTTGCAATAAAATAATTCATTGTGTTGAGTTTTGAAGTGATTATAAAGGAGAATCTAAGGTGCTCTGAGGTTTTAAGGTCTAACTAAAAAATTAGGTGAGATTTATTCTTCCTGTGACCTCTAATTGTCTTTTTATTGTAACAGCCATCCACACATCAATCACTCATTATCCTCCTAATGAATTATTGACACTCATTAATTATTATTTTGTTCTGGCCTCTGAATTGCTGGGAAAACCCAATCCTGAGGAGCAGCACATGGGAAATAAGGTGCTGGAAGGGATGAGTTCTTTTCTGATTCCAAGGCAACACCTCTTGTGCCTGCCCATTCCGGGAACGCCGTCCCCCATCCCGGTGACGCCCATGGATTATCTCCCGTCAGGAAACGTGGATCTCACGCCATTCCTCAGGAAAGATTAGGCTCAGCAGCATGAGAATGAGGAGAGGGAGCTGTCAAACCGCCCTGAGCATCTGAACCCCTCGAAATCCTGAATTTTCTCTGCACTGTGCTGGTGAACACGGAGCTGCTGCTCAATGACACAGAGCTGATTCCGGTGACACTTCAATGCCATCAAGCCCAGCAGGCTCAGGAAACAATAAATCCCTGTGCCAGCATTGTGTCCTGGGGCTGGATTAGGCTGTTTTCTGGCCTAGAGATGAGGGAACTGAGAGGTGTTTTAAAAACTTTTATTCTATTTTCAGTCTCATGAGAAAGGTGAGACAATACAGATGTTATAATTCACACCATCACAATCAGAAGCTATTTCCTAATTACAATATATTAAAAGTATTCCTTAACTTATCAAATTTAACTACACCATTTTAAAAACAAATCATCTAAAATGACTTCTCATAAATCCTACTACATCTTTCATAATTCTATTTCTCTAAAATATCTAATCTTATTAACAAAACCATCCGTTAAAACTTATTTCTAATTCCATTTCTTTCTCAATAATATCTATCATATTCCATAACATTTCTAAATCAACATTTTTTATCTCAAAGTGTACATACTATGTAAACCTTCTATCAAACTTCATAATTCTCTACAAATCTATTTCCCACAGCCTGGCTCTGATTCCAGGAGTGACCACAGCTCCTGACAACCCCAAACTTGGCTGCTTTCAGTGATTGTTCTGTGAGCTACAGGCCTGCCCCTCAGCTAAAAAACAAAAATAGCAGCATGGACCTGTATTCCCCCCCATTACTTTCCCCTCACTGCTTCCTTCTCCAGTGGAGTCTTTTCTTCTTTTTTGCCTGGGTTGGGTTTAAATGTGTGAGATGGTGTTTCTTGTTGGGACTCAGATGTTTGTCAGCTCTTATCTCTGTCACATTCTCACAAACCCTGAGTTCTGCAGCACTTCACTCTCACAAACTAAAAACGGAGCCCCATCTCTCTCTCTGCAAGGCCTTTGAAGGATCGACTGTCCAATTCAGAAATGACACCGAAATTATTTTTACTTTTAACCCAATAACCAACCACCCATGGCTGCAATGGGGACTTTTTATCCAATGACACAAAACCACCCAAACCCATGGAGAAGGAGAAGGAGAAGGAGAAGGAGGAGGAGGAGAAGAAGAAGCAGAAGCAGAAGAAGAAGAAGAAGCAGCAGAAGAAGAAGAAAAAGCAGCAGCAGCAGCAGCAGCAGCAGCAGCAGCAGAAGAAGAAGAAGAAGAAGAAGAAGAAGAAGAAGAAGAAGAAGAAGAAGAAGAAGAAGAAGAAGAAGAAGAAGAAGAAGGAGCAGCCTCCACCCCAAACCTCCACCTTGCTTTATATCCATTACTGTATTCTAAACCCTCAAACTCTGAGTTTCCCACCCTGTGGTATCACACACTTCTATCCAAACTCCACACCCACAATCCCAGTTCTGTCATTCCATTTTGGAAGCTTCTCCACGGCCTCAGGTCAGTGCAGTGTTCTCTTGGGGGTCAGTGCCTGCCAGCACAGAAATCTGGAATTCTCAGCAGCCAGGGCTCCAGCATTCTCCCTTCCTTATTGTCCAGGCAAATTCCCACAGCTCCAGAGCCAAGTCCAGCAGCTGCTGGGGGTGGTTTAAGGCTGGACCAGGAGTGGCTGGACCAGCTCAAATCCCAGCTCCAGGTTTCCTGGGAAACCTTAAACAGGCATCCCACCTGTGTCTGGGGGCAGAATAATATTCCCAGTCTTCTCAAAAATTCTGAATAATGCACTCCTGAATGAACGTGAGAGGAGTCAGGAAGATAGATGGAATTTTGTTTCCACATCAATATAATTCTAAAGTGAATTTCTAATTGTGTTTTTTTCAGGAGCAGAGAATTTTTTTCCTTATAAATTCAGGTTTTGGGGAATTTTTTCCCTTCCCATCTTTCCTTATCTATTTTCAAGCTTTAGAAGCTCCACTGAGTTTATAACCCAGTCATGAAGAGAGATGAACAGAGTTTTAGAAAAGAAATTTTCCTAATTTAGAAAGGAGATTTTCCTAATCCATTTGCCATCTTTAAACCTCTCCAACAATGTTTGATTTATACCAAGCTCAGGGACTGATTTCTGTACAAAACAACAGAAATTTAAAACCCTACATTTTAGGAAGAGAACCAAGCATGGAATTTTCTCATTTTCTCACCTCAGCTGAAGCAGAAATATTTTTATTTAGAGCCCAAATTTCAGCTGTCCTAAATAATTCAGCCTCTAATTACAACCAGTGAAGTATTATTCATTTACAGCAGATGAGGAGCTGGCCCAGATGTCTGCAGGGAGCCACTGGAAGACAAAATAAAACACATAATTAAGTGGGTTTTTATTAAATCTGACTACAACTTATTCAGTGGGTGTGAAATTCATCTCACTCCACTTCTGCTTGTAAATTGCTACGTGGGATGTGAGCAGGGCAGCTCCAACACAGGGGTGGGATTTGCTGGGCAGATAAGGATGGCAAGAATTATCTCTGTGCATATCAGGGTTTCTTTATGAGCAGGAATTAGTGGCAATTAATTCCAAGTTTTTATTGATGATTAGTGGCATTGATGAGGTTTGATCAGTGGGTGGCTGCAGCAGGGTGGGATCAATCCCTGCACGTGATTTGGGAGATTTTCCTCAAAATTTAATGTTTTCCTGAAAATTTAATGGAGAGGGAAGGTATCTGGAGGATGTTTTGGAGGATGGAATTATGACTTAGGAAGTGGAATCATAGAATTGTAGGATAATTAAGGCTGGAAAAATTCACCAAGTCACCAAGTCCAACCTTTGATCGGATCCCATCGTGCCCACGAACTCGCGGTGTGAAGGGTCAGATCCACCTGGTTTTTGGACACTTCCAGAGGTGGTGATTCCACCACTTTCCTTGGATCTCTTTTTTCAGGGAAGAAATTTCTCCTAATATCCAAACTGAATCCAAGAGGAGACTTTTGTAGTGATGCAAGAAAATTGTCCTGAGCCAGACCCTTTTGCCTGAAGTGAAAAACTGAACCCCAGCAACCTTTAAAAGAAGCAACTTTCTGATCAGACCTATCCCAAATTCCAGCAGAAAAAAGTTTTCATGAGGCATAAAATATAAAGTGCTGATTCCTTTCTCTACAAACAACCTTTTGCTTTATCCTGGCTTGAAAAATAAATTTATTCCTAGTGTGACTTTGGGAGAAGATGCCAACAAAGTGCTGTGCGGGGCAGGGTTTATTTTGTTTATGCTGTTAGTTTGGAAAGGAAAAATAAAAAGGTATCAGTGCATACCCTGAGCAAAAATAATGGGAAATTGTATGAAAACAGAGCCTGGATTCTCAGGAGACAGCTTACAATTATATGGGACATGACAGGATTTAAAAAACAACACACGGAGCGTGTAGGATAAACACGGGCAAAATATCCCTCAGGCCCTGCAGCTTCTGAGGGGCCATAAATAAAAGATAATGATATTTAGGTAAGAGGGGGAGCTCCCACTGGGGCTCCTGGTCCTATTAATTTTCAGACTCAGTTTTTTTGTGGCTGGTTAAGGTTGGATTTGGATGCCTTTAATGGCAAGGAGATAATTCAAAGGACAGCAAAACCAGCCCAGAGCAAGTTTTTAGTGTGAAGTAAGAGCAACTTTTTACCCTTGTTCTGAGGTGTTAAAAAAAAATCCACAAACCACAAATCCATAGGGAATAAAATGGCATTTGAGGAGTAAAAAGTCTCCTTTTTTCTGCCATTACAGCAGGGAAAATCTCTGTTTTCCATACCTGTGAACATGAACTTTCCTTTAGTTGCAGTGGGGAGGTTCTGGGTTATTAAACTTAATTCCTGAAATAAACATTCCTAAATAGTTGCCACCTTTGTACTTTCCTGGCCTCCATTTTCAGGGAATTTTATTCTCTTTTATCAGCAAATTATCTGGATCTCATTTTGCATTGTCCTTGAAACATCCTGAAGACATGGTAATTTTATTTCCTTGACATAAAATTTTCCTTATAAAGTTATAAAGCAAACATCTCTTCATTAAAGATGAATGGAGATGAAGCAGTGGAATGGGTAAAACTGATGCTATAAATGGGAATTTGTGAAAATTCCAAGGTTGGCCAGAGCTGCAGGGGAATGCAGAGAAAATGGGGTGGGAACTATGGATTATGGCAAAATCCTTCCATTCCTGGTAGGATAAATCCCATTTACACTTAGCAGAGTTTTGTCAATTATCTGGAAAGCAGAATCATCAACAAAAATGAGCAGGAGATACCAAGTCAGGGTTGTTAATTACTCAAGATATTTAAAATCTAATAGCAGAGTCCTTATAGAGCTTGAAATAAAGGAAAACTTTCTGCAAACAGCAGTTTTTGTCTTTTGTAGGTCCATAGAATTTGGCAATTTGGGAATTAACCCACTGGATGTGCTGATAACCCTTTATATTGTGTTTTTATCTTCTTTTTCTTCCTGGGTCAGGGTTGGGATTGAAGCACTCGAGATGGTATTTCTTGCTGGGGCTCAGATGTTTATCAGTTCTTATCTCTGTCACACTCTCACAAACCCTGAGTTCTGCAGCACTTCACTCTCACAAACTAAAAATGGAGCCCCATCTCTCTCTGCAAGGCATTTGAAGGATCAACTGTCCAATTCAGAAATGACACCGAAATTATTTTTACTTTTAACCCAATAACCAACCACCCATGGCTGCAATGGGGACTTTTTATCCAATGACACAAAACCACCCAAACCCATGGAGAAGAAGGAGAAGGAGAAGGAGAAGGAGGAGGAAGAGGAGAAGGAGAAGGAGAAGGAGAAGGAGAAGGAGAAGGAGAAGGAGAAGGAGAAGGAGAAGGAGAAGGAGAAGGAGAAGGAGAAGGAGAAGGAGAAGGAGAAGGAGAAGGAGAAGGAGAAGGAGAAGGAGAAGGAGAAGGAGAAGGAGAAGGAGAAGGAGAAGGAGAAGGAGGAGGAGAAGGAGAAGAAGAAGGAGCAGCCTCCACCCCAAACCTCCACCTTGCTTTATATCCATTACTGTATTCTAAACCCTCAAACTCTGAGTTTCCCACCCTGTGATATCACACACTTCTATCCAAACTCCACACCCACAATCCCAGTTCTGTCATTCCATTCTGGAAGCTTCTCCACGGCCTCAGGTCAGTGCAGTGTTCTCTTGGGGTCTGGCAGCACAGAAAACCCAAAACTCTCAGTATCCAGAGTTCCAACACCTAAAGAATGAAATTCTTTTAAGCTCAAAGCCTCTGAAATCAGCCCCATGCTGGCAGGAGCTGGGAACACATTGTAGGACAGGAAAAAAAATTTAACAGGAGGTGAAAAAAGTGGGAGAAATCCTGGATGGAATTCAAAGACCAATAGAATTCTGCTCCATTCAGGACCTTTCTGTGGCACCTGAACAAGAGGTGTCCAGTTTAACCCTCAGCAAAGCCCCTCTGGGCATCCAGACACTTTCCACCTATTTTTGGATGGCAGGAAACTGGAAATTAAGATTTTCTCTCCATTATCCAATGTCTAGCTGATAAACTTCAATTGGAACTTTCTGATGGCTGAGATTAAAGAGCTAATTAGGAGGCAGGGCTAATTAACTCTATGGATAGAGATGCTGAATGAGAGATAAGATGAAATTTCTTCAGAGGAAAGGCTGAGTAGATAATAAATCACTTTTTTTGCCAGCTCCAATGCATTGTTACAAGGTTTAACAACATTTAGATGATCATTAAGGTCCCTTGTAATTCAAATTTTTTTTTATCAATAAAGTCTCTTGTAATTCAAATTTTTCTATGATCATTAAGGTCCCTTATAATTCAACTTATTCTATGATCATTAAGTCTCTTATAATTCAATTATTCTATGATTTTATGATTCCCTTTACTGGCACTGGCAGCCAAGAATGAGCTTTTTTAGTGCCTCACCCAGAGAAGTACTCAAATTGAGAATTTCACTTCAGGAGCAACACAAATCCAACTTTCCTTTTCCTGAGGAGGAGCAGCATCCCCATGGAATTAAGGAAAGCAGAACCAGCCCCTTTCCTAAACAGAGGCACAAAATAATTTCTATTTTTGCAGCTGAATTTCTCCACTCTGGAGGCGCTGGACTGACATTCCCATTGGGAATTAGGGGTGGATAGCAACATGCTCTTAGTTCCCTCAGCCTACAGTGTTCTAACCACCAAAATCCACCAAGATCCCCCAAAATCCACCGAAATGGAGACTGAAACCAGGGCAGGGCTCAGCCTGGGAGGTCAGGGCAAGCTGACATCTGAGGGTGGGGCAGGATGGAGGAGTAGATGCATGGGAAGAATAAATCCCGAGCACAAATTTTTCCAGGTTTTAGTTCCATCCTTTGTTCCATGGGCTTTTTCCTTCTGTTTCGTGAAGAATTTTTGGCCCAAATTTGGCCAAACAGCCTCAAAAATACATGTAGAGAATCATGGGCTCAAACATAAATGAAACTCACCTAAAGCTGCCTATTTATTCATTAAATACTGAAGGAAATATAAAATATTATAAAAAGCAGGACTCTGAGTTTATAAACATCTCAAAGAAGATATAACTCCCTCTGTAAAGTGTTTGACACAGGGAATATTTCTAATTATGGAAATGTGTAACTCCAAGGACAGCATGGTCACCACCTGGATGGGATTCCCACTGTGTTCCCAAAAAAGTGAAAAAACAACAAAACAGAAAAGAAATTAAGGCCAGGAATTTAATTTAAAAACAGCAGAGCTTTTTAAGAGCACTCCCAGCCCAGGAACCTGCTGCAGGACACATTTGTTGTTCACCATCCGAAAAATATTACCTTCTTTTACCTTATAAAAGATTTAATTCCGCTTCATAATGACAGGCAAATTCTTGTGCAGCACAAGTGAAAATCCACACGGTTTGCATTTAATAAAAAGCCTTTTATTTTCTCCAGCTGACCTTTAGAAAAGTGTGGTATTTCCCAGGGAAAGGGAAGCAGAGGTTTGGAAAGAGAAAATATGAATAAAATGCAAAATCCAGGCTGGAAGAGGCCTTTATGTGAGGTTTGGTGCCTTAATAACTTTCAATTACTCTCAGGGAGATAAAATGACTGAAAAATTAAATAGTAAAGTGATTATTGCTGTCATTATCATTGGCATTAAAGCAGGTTAAAGTGTCAAAACATTACCCCAGCAAAGGATCTGCTGGACTGGAATCTTTATTTCTTCCAGCCAGAATTTTACTGTGTGGATTTTAATAGCCAAACATTTGGAAAAACGTCTTTGGAGGATTAGGTGGCTGGAGCTGCTGAAATGCTCTTATGCAAGCTGGGAAAATCATTGCTGAAATACAAAATTCAACGCAAAACATCATCTGGGCCTGATACCTTGGGTTTTAAGTTTTCTGCTCTGTTTTGGTGTATAAATATACATATTATATGTATAATATATTGCACTTTATATATATATAATATAATGTATTTATTATATATTAATACATATTAGTATAGTATATATTAATATAATATAATATAATATAATATAATATAATATAATATAATATAATATAATATAATATAATATAATATAATATAATATAATATAATATCTTTATTTTAATTACAAATAGAAATATAAATATATAAATATATAGATATATAAATATATAAATATATAAATATATAAATATATAAATATATAAATATATAAATATATAAATATATAAATATATAAATATATAAATATATAAATATATAAATATATAAATATATAAATATTAGGTGCTATTAGGATGTTTTCACAGGGTGGTGAAGACAAAACAATCCTATTTTATCTGGAGATTCAAGAACAATCTCTTCAAACTTCAGGCCCAAAGCATGAACAACGCGATAAGAGGAGGGTGGGCAAGCAAGCAGGGAGGATGAAACTTCATAATTTAAAGCCATTAATTGGAAAGGTAACTCCTAGATGGAAATGGACTAAAACTTATAAAAATGTGAGATGTCATGACCAAGGCCTCTTTGGCTTCCATCTTGGAGCCATCCAGGTACTGCCAGGGTGTGGCCTTGGAAGGCTCCTCAATAAATCTCCACTTTATTCCCCTTAACTCTGTCTAGCCTCTGCTCCAGCTCCTTAAGGCATCAGGGCAATAATTCCCAGGCCAGAAGTGATAACCTGAGCTGGCACTGATGCCTTGGGACCCAGAGCAGAGGCTGGACAGAGCTGAAGAATCACTCTGTGCAGCTCCTGAAAGGTGCCCGTGCTCAGCTGGGGCTGGGCTCTGTCTGCAGCAGCACTGACACAGCCAGAGCACACAGCCTCGAGCTGCACCAAGGGAAATACAGGTTGGAGAGCAGGGAAAAGTTGTTACAGAAAGAGTGATAAAGTTGTGGAATGGCTGCCCAGGGAGGTGGTGCAGTCCCCATCCCTGGGTGTGTTTAACAAAGCCTGGATGTGGCACTGGGTGCCAGGGTTGAGTTGAGGGGTTGGGGCTGGGTTGGACTGGATGGTCTTGAAGGTCTCTTCCAACCTTGTGTAATTCTGTAATAAAGCAGGGATTTATTAAAAGGATCTCCTCAGTGGATCCACCTGGGGCAGCACCAGAGCCCAGCCAGGGCTGCACCCAAGATGAACCAAAATGGCCCCAAAATGCACGAGCGCTGCCGGGGTGTGATGGTGTTCACAGGGGTCTCGGGTTGAGGGAAGAGACAAGGATCTGACTCCATGTTTCAGAAGGCTGATTCATTATTTTACGATATATATTACATTGAAACTCTATTAAAAGAATACAAGAAAAGGTTTCATCAGAAGGCTGGCTAAGAATAGAATAGCAAAGAATGATAACAAAGGTTTGTGGCTCGGCTCTTTGTCCAAGCCAGCTGACTGTGATTGGCCATTAATTAGAAACATCCAACATGAGCCAATCCCAGATGCACCTGTTGCATTCCACAGCAGCAGATAATCATTGTCTGCATTGTGTTCCTGAGGCCTCTCAGCTTCTGAGGAGGAAAAATCCTAAAGAAAGGAATTTTCATGAAAAGGTATCTGTGACAACGGGGTCTCTCCCTGGGATCAGTTCTGCTCCATTTGCACCTTGCAGTTCATTGTCCCATTGCAGCTTTAGCCCAGGCAGTCCCACCCTGCTTGTTTTTCTCTCTCCAGCCCACGGGGTTTGTGCTCTGGGGCTGGGATTTGGGTCATTTGTCCTTGGTGCCCAGCTGGAGCAGGAATTGTTTTGTCTCCCTGCTCTGTGCACAGAGCTCACCATGCCCTGATGTGGAGCTCAGACCCACACACTAAAGCAGCACAGAATCTGAAAATATAAAAGCTGAAACCTGTGACATCAGCACCGACAGCAGTGGGTTCTGTGGAATTGTCCCTCAGGGCTTTATCCAGCATTAGAAGCCAAAAGGAAAAGATTTCCCACCCTTTCCCTTGGGAAAGTCGCAGTCATCTGGTGGTTGTGGTTTTTCAGGAAATATCTCCTAATCATCAGCCCTCGTTTTCCTGCTGTCATTTTTCATCTCCCCACGCCTCATTCTGCATCAAACACCCTTTCTTTTTCTGTGCCTATCTAGGAGGGGCTTATATTGTATTTTCCTCCCTTGATATCATTTTAACTCACCTCAACCTGGGAAAATACAGAGGATGATTCATATTTTTTCATTAAATTCTCTTCCTAGAACCATTATTATTTTAAGACATGTTATAAGATTGATGTGTTGCATAAAAGCTTGAAAGTATTTTTTGGGAAATGCTCCAAATCAGAAGGAAAATAAAATTATCCGAATGATACGGCTAAAATAGTGGAAGTCAAAGCCATAATTTCTGGGATGCTGCATCAAGATTTGTGGCAACCTGGGTGTGGTGACTTTGAATTTTCACACTTCATGAAGCATTAAAATTTTATTTCTTGGCTGGTTCTCCCTGGTCATTTGGGCCAAATTCCCTTTTCATGCTCAAAGGTCAAAAGGGATGCATCAGATGATCCCCAGAAATCCTTTTCAGCCTTTTTTCCTATTATTTTATCAGTCCATAAATGTTCATGAGGTGTGAAAAATATTCCTATAATTTTCTCCACTTCACTCTACCAATGTTGATGATCTTGATGAATTTCATTCCTGTTGAAATCATCTGAGGTTCTTCTCTTTCCTTGTCCCTTCTTTTATATGATCGATTTAATTTCATTTTTTTGATCATCTCATTTGATTTTTTCTTTCCCCTCCAGAAGTTCAAGCCTTTGTGTATTAAAAATGAAAATTTTTCTCTCAGAGGTGGAATAATTTACTCACAGAAACATGTTTATAGACCTGGAAAAAATGGAAGAAAACCAACTTCCCAAAATTTTATAAATGAATAAAGACAAGATTTTGAAGGCCAGATGAAATCCTTTCCCTCTGCTAGACCCTTTGGAACACGAGGAGAAAGCCAGGTCTGGATGACCTCGAGAAATTCTGTGCGCCTGCCTTTGCCAGCTCTGGTTTCAAACCGACACAGGAGGTCTGGAATTACCAAAATCCCCGGAGAACCTCCCAGGGTGGTTATGTGAGAATGGAGGGAAAAAAAGGAAAAGGTGTAGGACTACTCAGACATTTTAGAAAGATACAAAATTCCCTGTCTCAGCCAGGTGTGATTTTGTTCTGCCTCATTTTACACCCCGGCATCCTCCCGGAGATTACCCTTCCCAGATTTTCCTTATTTTTGCAGCCTTTTTCTTTTTTCCCTCAGCTCCTGTTGTTCCGTGGATCTCTCCAGTTGCAGAGGATGTGATGTCAGCCGAGGTGTTGATGTTTGTCCTGGGCTGAAGCTGTTTGTGGTCACAGCAGGACAGGAACAGGACAAAGCTGCCTTTCCATGAGTTGTGAAATCCCATCTGTGTGGCCAGCAGAGTTCCAGCTTCCACGTGGACACTGAGACAAAACTTCTTCATTAATTCTGCATTTTTACTAAAGAAACTAATGTTTATTGGCTCTAAATTGCATCATTCTCTTTAATTAATTAGTTAATTAATTTTTAAAAATGAGCCTTTACTGGTTATTGGTTATGAATTGGTTATTATTGCGTACTAGTTTTTACTAAATAATGTTCATTGGCCCTAAATTACATAATTCTCTTTAATTAATTAATTAATTCTTTTTTTTAAAATGAGCCTTTACTGGTTATTGGTTATGAATTGGTTATTATTGGTTATTTTTACTAAAGCAATTAATGTTCATTGGCTCTAAATTATATAATTATCCATTATTAATAAATTACACTTTTAAAATTAACCTTTACTGGTTAATTGGTTATTATTATTATTATTATTATTATTATTATTATTATTATTATTATCATTATCATTATTATTATCATTATTATTATCATTATCATTATCATTATTATTCATGAGCTTGTGGCAGAGTTGGCTCTCCTGATCTTCCTGAGGGTTAAAATGCCAATTAAAATATCCCAGAAAACTGGAATCGGGGGGAATCTCGAGATTCCCTATGCCTCCTGAGAACAGCTCAATTAACACCAGTAAATCAATAAATCCCCACAGGCAACTCCTGCACATCCACTCCACTCTTTCATTACTTTTACCATTAAAAAATTCCAAGAGAAAATTCCGTCCTCCACTCCCAATTTCCAAACGCATTTTCCCTGGCTGAAGTTGAAGGCCAAGGTCTCTTTTCCCATCCTCAGTGGGTGGGGAGCTCGGTTTATTTTCCTCCAGTGCTACTGTCTCCAGATTAGGGAATGGTTTCAGGTTTCCCTTCTGTTTATTTTTCCCTTGACTTTAAAAAAAACCCAAAAGTCTGGTCGCTGGAAGGGAGAGGCATCAATCCCAGAGGGAAAACACTTGCACTTTTCTTCCTAGTGAAAACCCATTCCTCAAATAATAAACAGATGATGAAGCCCGAAGTCAAAGGGCTTTTTCATCAAATCTGAAATTTCCTCAGTGAATGAAGCTGAGGTTTTTTTTGGTCTGAGGTTGTGGCCATCAAATCAGATTCTCCAATCCCAGGCACGTTCCTCCCTTCAGTTTCTTTGGATTGAAAAATGAATAATGAAAACCGTTCCAAAGGGACTGTGCATGGAATTGGTAATTTTGACATGAAAATGAAAGGGAACAGAAGCTGCCTAGAGTTATTTTAATTGATTTTTGGGAGAATTTATTGCTGTGTAACCAAACTTGATTTCACCATTCTCTGTCCTTTTTCTTTTTTTTTTTTTTTTTTTTTTTTTTTGAGTGCAAGAACTCCGAACATTATTTTTTAATCCCAGAAATCCTCAATATTATTTAACCCTCATATGACTCCTCTTTTCTTACTGCTCTTCCTTGCTGCACGTCAGCAGCTTTGAAAGCCTTTAGCCCACATTCCCTTGGCTGGAAGGAAGCTGATTTCCCCATATCCCAGCTGATTTCCCCATATCCCAGCTGATTTCCCCATATCCCAGCGGAATGTTGTCCCTTTAGCACTTCTCCGTCTGTCCTTCCATCCCTTCCACCCCTGGCTCTTTGCCTGACATTTCCATTTTCCCTCCGCCTGTTTTCCTCAGCCTCACTGGGTCATTTCTCTTATCCTATTTTCTCCTTCCTTCCCTTATAATATCAGGAATGTGCCTACTCTAAAATATGGATTTGTCAAGTCCAGATTAAAAATGACCTCTGCAAATTGCAAAGGTCGTTGAGTCGAATTTGTTTTGCTCACAGGGGGCTCAGATTATCAATAAACCTGAATAAAACCGGAGCAATTTGCTCAAAGGCCAGGCTAAGAATAGTTCCTGGGTCTGATTGGATCAGGGATACTTGGAAAGATTGGATTTTTTATGCTTCATATGGGGTAGGATTAGCTCCAGCTAAAGCCAGGAATTCAGCTCAGAGGTAAAGAAAGCAGAAATTTGGGGATTTGCATGTGGATGGCCTGGGGGATTTCACCTGGCCTTCAGCTGCTGCTCCAATCTGCCCAAAATTCCTTTGTCATATAAATCCTATGGATGTTTGGGAATCCCTGTTCTCCCAAGGGTCCTTTTCTGTATAAATCCTATGGATACCCGGGAATCCCTGTTCTCCCAAGGGTCCTTTTTTGTGCAAATCCTATGGATGTTTGGGGATCTCTGTTCTCCAAAGGTCATTTTCTGCACAAATCCTATGGCTATCTGGGAGTCCCTGTTCTCCCATGGGTCCTTTTCTGTGCAAATCCTAAGGACATCTGGGAATCCCTGTTTTCCTAAAAATCCTTTTCTCTCCAAATCCTGTGGAAACTGTGAATTCTTGTTCTCCCAAAGGTGCTTTTTTGTATAAATCCTGTGGATACCTGGGAAACCATGTTCTCCCAAAGTTCCTTTTTCGTGTAAACCGTATGGATACCTGGAGTCCCTGTTCTCCTAAAGGTCCTTTTCTGTGCAAATCCTCTGTTTATCTGGGAACCCCTGTTCTCTCAAAAATCCTTTTTTGTCTAAGTCCTATTGATACCTGGGAGTCCCTGTTCTCCAAAGGGTTCTTCGATGTTTAAATCCTATGGAATCTGGAAATTCTTGTTCTCTCAAAAGTCCTTTTTTGTATAAATCCTACGAATATCTGAGAATGCCTCCTCTCCCAAGGATTCTTTTTTTTTGTGTAAATCCTATGGATATCTGGAAATCCCTGTTCTCCCAAGGGTGCCTTGTTGTGTGAGATCCATGGATATCTGCGAATCCTCTTTGCTCAAAAGTTCTTTCTTCCATAAATCCTGTGAATATCCTGGGAGCCCTGATTCTCCCAAAAATCCTTTTTAGCGTCAGTCCCATGGACTTCCTGGGAATCCCTGTTCTCCAGGAAATCCTTTTCTATGTAAGTCCCATGGATATCTGGGAATCCCTGTTCTCCCAAAAGTCCTTTTTAGCGTCAGTCCCATGGATATCTGGGAATCCCTGTTCTCCCAAAAGTCCTTAGTTTTGTAAGTTCCATGGGTGTCTGGGAATCCCTGAGGCTTCTCACTGGCACTTGGGATGGACCTTGGGAGCTACCAAGGGAACACAGGCTTGGATTAGAGCTCCAAGGAGATGCTGGCTTTGCCTCAGTGGCCCAAATGGAGCTGCTTCCACTTCACAGGGAAGCTGGACAGGGACCTTTCCCAAGGGCTTGTGGTGACAGGACAAGGGGAATCGGCCTTGGGCTGTGGGAGGGCAGGGATGGATGGGATATTGGGAAGGAATTGCTGGCTGGGAGGGTGGGGAGGGGCTGGGATGGAATTGCCAGAGCAGCCGTGGCTGCCCCTGGATCCCTGGCAGTGCCCAAGGCCAGGTTGGAGCACCTGGGACAGTGGGAGGTGTCCCTGCGCATGGCAAGGAACAGATGGGATGATTGAAGGTCTCTTCCAACCCAAAGCTTCTGGAATTCCACAATCCCATGGACATTAACACCAACGCTCACACTGATAATATGAATCTTATCTATTGATAGGAACAGCCACTTAAATTTCTATCTTGATTTCCAAGTATCAAAAACTTCTGCCTCTTTTCAGAAAGCCACCTCTGTTCTGTTTATCCACCGATCATTTCACCTGTAGGGAGTGGGAGAGAATTAAACATCCCCAGTGGTCCCTGATTATGCAGGAAGATTTTCCTGGGATCTGCAGACGAGCAGCAAAGATGGATTTTACAGAGAGAAAAGAGTTCAGGGACCTGCCAAGCTGCCAAACCCTTTTAAAGTGCATTTGGAATGTGAATTTTCATATTCAACTCACATCTCTCTAGCTATTTATTACTATTATTTAAAATGCTAATATTATTAATATTAAAACTATAAGAATTTCTATGACTTCAAATATTACTATTACTATTACTATTATTACTATTACTATTACTATTACTATTACTATTACTATTACTATTACTATTACTATTAATTAATAGTAATAGTAACACAAGTAAAAATATGACTACAGATATTAATATTAGTACAAATATTAATATTGACACAAGTATTAAAAGAAATACATTAATATTAATATCAATATTAATATTAATATTAAAATTAATATTGCTGTGGGACAGGATTGTTTAACAAGACACATGAAGAGCCGAGGAACAATTTATCCCAACTTTCTTAGTTCCTTTTCATGTTGGAGAGATCTTGGCCCCAGACGGATCTTCATTCAATTAGAGGTCACCTTAATCAAATCATCCCTTCCAGTCATTAATGAAAGAAGAAATTACAGGAATAAATGCAAAACATAATCCCAAGGGTTCAGATATCCACAATTTCTTCATCCTGGAGGAAGGAGGAGTGGGCAGGGAGCTGAAATATCAGCATTTCACTTTGGCTTGTTGGGCACTGTGGACTTTGGCTGGAGTTTGGAATGGATGTTCTTGGAGGACTTTTCCTACCTTATAATTCTATTTTAGTAGGAAAATCAAATAATTTTGTGAAGATCTGCATCCAAAGAACTGGAAAACTTCAGAAAATGGGAATTTACCTGAGGAATAACAAATTATGTATCATTATTAACCCTAAAGGTTGCAGGGAGGAGGTCACAAATCCCACCCTCAGTTTTGGTGGAGCCACTGGCTCTCCTGAAAAATGAAATGCCTGGAGAAGAAAATGTGGAAATTTCTGGGGAAATGGGGGTTTCTAGCAGCTGTGAGGAGGTGGCTGAAGGAATTTGTTTTTACTTGGACTCACAAGGAGCTTTAATGTGTGAGCTACTTCTCCCAGGGACGCAGTGGGAATTCGTGGCAATAAAATGGGGGCTCAGGAGGGCCATTCAGGCTTTATGAGTTTTTGTGGAAAGATTAAAACCCCATCTAAAGACCATCCCACTCTTGCTTTTCAATTATCCCACCCCCCTGGGCTGCTTGGCCACGTTTTGGGAAGGAATGCTGCAGTGGGGGCAAGGGATCCTTTAGATTTTCCATGAGCCAAAGTTTTCCCATCTCCCCCCATCTCCTTCTTCCCTCACCCCTGCCCTGATCACTTTTCCTCCTTCCTGACACACAAACACAGGCGCCCTCATGGATTCTGGAATTTCTGTGCAAACAAAAAGTTGTGGATTCCTCATCCCTGGAAGTGTCCAAGGCCACATTGGATGGGGCTTGGAGCACCCTGGGATGGTGGAAGGTGTCCCTGCCCATGGCAGGGGTTGATGAGGCTTAAGGTCCTTTCCAACCCAAACCACTCTGGAATTCTGTGTTTTTAAAAATCCCTATTTATTGTGGGAAGAAAAGAGTTGTGTGGGCACCTTTTACTCCACTCAGACTGTCACTGCCGCTAGACCTTCCCTTTCTCCAAACGTTCTCCTTCTCCAGACCTTCCCTTTCTCCAAAATTTCCTTTTCTCCAGACCTCCTCCTTCTCCAGACCTTTTCTTTCTCCAAACCTTCCCTTTCTCCAGATCTTCCCCTTCTCCAGACCTTCTTTCTTCAGACCTTCTCTTTCTCCAGACCCTCCCTTTCTCCGAACCTTCTTTCTCCAAACCTTCTTTCTCTAAACTTTCTTTCTCCAGACCTTCCCTTTCTCCAGACCTTGCCCTTCTCCAGACGTTCCCTTTCTCCAGACGTTCCCTTTCTCCAAACCTTCCCATTTCTCCAAACCTTCCCATTTCTCCAGACCTTCTTTCTCCAGACCTTCTCCTTCTCCAAACCTTCCCTTTCTCCAAACCTTTCCTTTCTCCAGACCTTCCCTTTATTCAGACCTTCTCTTTCTCCAAACCTTCCCTTTCTCCAAACCTTCTCCTTCTCCAAACCTTCCTTTTCTCCAAATCTTCTCTTCCTCTAAACTTTCACCTTCTCCAGACCTTTCCCTTTCTTTCAAAGTTTGGGAGAAAAAAGCCAAGGCTTCTTTTTCCTTTGGGGAAAGCTCTGCAGAGCTTCTTTCCTCATCACATCAAGGAGTTTCCTCCTCTTTTTACCTTTGCATTTCACATTTATATACTACTTCTACAATCACACACCCTGACAAACACACACAGATACCCTGTTATTGGTTATTTTAAGGAACACTTTGGATAGTAAGGCATGACTCTCCCACCTTATTTTGGTTGGCACCTGCAAACATGGCCCCTTAGGCATTTTACCTACACAGTATTTAATTTGTGAAATTACTGTCAGCCCAGAAGAACATCTTGGGGAAAAAAAAATTTTGTGCCATATGTCAGCCATCCCCACCACGGATGTCAAAGAATAAAAAAAAATATTTTTAATATATCTTTATATATTTTATGTATATTTTTATAAAATATATATCTCTAAGGTTCTTTTTATTGTCTGTGACTGCTTTGTTAGAGCTGCCACAATTGCTGGCTCCTTGCAGAGCATGAGGCAGAATTGGATTTGCAGGGAATGGCCCAACAAAGGTAGGAATGATGCATCCGACTCCATGTTCTCAGAAGGCTAATTTATTATTCTATGATACTATATTATATTAAAGAATATTATACTAAACTGTACAAAAGAATACAGAAAGGATACTTACTGAATGCTAAAAAGATAATAATGAAAACTCCTGACTCTTTCCCGAGTCCCAACACAGCTTGGCATGGATTGGCCAAAGAGTCAAAACAACTCACAGCAGAATCCAGTGAAACAATCACCTGTGGGTAAACAATCTCCGAACACATCCCACAGGCACAACACAGGAGAAGCAAATGAGATCAAATTGTTTTCCTTTTCTCTGAGGCTTCTCAGCTTCCCAGGAGAAAAATCCTGGGCGAAGGGATTTTTTCTGAGAGAGAATGTGAATTCCACAGGGCAGACTTGTGTGACATCCCCCTCACCTGCACAGGGAATCACTCACATGGCACAGAGCTCCTGATCCATCCCTTCCTGCCTCTGAGGCTGCTTCAGCTCCACCATCAGCCAAACAAATCCCTGGGATGTGGGAATGGGATGCCCACTCCCGACTCGTGTTCCTGGCACCAGAACTGCCCGTGCCACAGAGCTGCTGCGGCCTCTCCACCAAAAGAGGGGTTTTTTACCCAAAACGAAGAGGGCGAGTGATGTTTGACTTCACAACCCCAAGCCTTTAAAGACGTTTGTTATCAGTGCATCCCTAAACACCAGCTCCTTTTAACCCAAGGGTTGGGGTGTAACCTCCCACGTTTGTCTGGAGCTTCACACAGTGAGGAATTTGTTTGGCCAAGACTGGGAAGCCTCCAAGGAAAACTTGTAGGATGCAGCTCTGGAAACTCTGGGATTGGAGTTCTCTGCCTGAGTCTATAGGAAAGGAATATTGTGGAAAAACTCCTCTGTTGCGGCATGGAGCCAAATCCTGACACGTCTGTGCATGTGCAAGCTTCACTGGAGTTTTTTTCTCTTGATCTTTAAGTGATTGAGTGGTGGGAACAGAAATCACACTCAGCCATGAAAATTTATATCAGAATATGATTTATTGGCTTGGGAGCTTGGGAGGAAGAGCAGCAAAAGATCTAAGGATTCGTACAGGACCTATGGAAATAAATTCCTTCTTAGGATCAAGCAAAATGACAAAAATTAAATAATTTTATTTAGAGGTCTGATGTGGCTTAGGATATTCCAAACTGGTGTTCCCTAACTTGAAACATCTCCCAGTTTGAAACTGAAATTAAAATAAAATATATTAAAATAATAATAAAATAAGATAAAAACAAAATAAAATATTAATAAAACAAAAATAAAATAAAATAAAATAAAAATTCTACAAATTTCCCTCCTAAGTGGCAACTAGAATATATTCCTGTCTTGCTTCCTGCTACATTAGGAAGTAGGGAGAAAATAAAGCCACAACTTTGTGTTTATTTGTTTTGGCAGGTTGCCCGTGACCCTCCTCACACAATGGATTTGTTCCGTTTGCTTTTCAGGTGTGGAGGAGCCAATTCCTCCCCTTTGTTGCCCAAATGCCAAGCCCTGGCCACTCCATCCATGGCTTTTAGGGAATGGCCAGGCTGGCATGACCTCAGCTGGATCTCACATTCCCCTTTCCATGGGCTCACAGCTTTTTCCATCCATGTCCCAAACCAGGAGGCCAAGTGGGATCCACCTGATGTCCAAGGGTCCACCTGGACTCCTCCAGTCCTTTCCAGTGAAGGGGGACAAGGAACCATCTTCAGGGCTGCCCAAACCATCCTGGAATGGCTTTGGAATTTTATCGGATCCCATGAGCCTTCAGACATTTCATGGAACCGTGGAATGGGTTGGATTGGAAGGTACTTAGAGGTCATTTAGTTCCATCCCCTTCCATGGGCAGGGACACCTCCCACTGTCCCAGATTGCTCCAAGCCCTGTCCAGCCTGGCCTGGGACACTGCCAGGGATCCAGGGGCAGCCACAGCTGCTCTGGGAATCCCATTCCAGCCAGGAATTGCCCATTCCCAATCTCCCACCCATCCCTGCCCTCTGGCACTGGGAGCCATTCCCTGTGTCCTGTCCCTCCATCCTTGTCCCCAGTCCCTCTCCAGCTCTCCTGGAGCCCCTCTAGGCCCTGCCAGGGGCTCTGAGCTCTCCCTGAAGCTTCTCCTCTCCAGATCTCCCAATTCAGCCTCGTTTGGGTGCCTTGGAGTTGATTTTGCTCTGAACCAGATCCCAAATTTCGGGCAGTTAGAGCTGCATTGGTTCTGGCTGCCATGAGGACATTCCTACAGGCTGAACCTAAATTTAGGAGACTCAGCAAGCTGGGCACTACCCTGAAATCCTGGGGGATAAATCCTCTCTCCTTGGACACCCAGGCTGAGCCTGTCCAGGGCTGTTGGGTTATTTTATATAACCGTAAAGTATTTTATATAGCTTTAACCCAGGAAATTCCTCTGGCTGCTCTGGAGGGCTTGAGCCCCTGCCCAGGGGGACTCAGAGACCCTGGCACTGAGCCCCAAACCCCTGTGCCTTTGATTGAGCCCTTGGAAAAAGCAATTACCAGCCTTATATGGAGAATTACAAACCACAAAAGTTAAGTAGAATGACAGTGAATTTATCACGTGGTGAAAAAGTAGATTTTTTTTTGGTTTTTAGAATGGGGGTTCAGGGGGCAAGATGGAGAAATCTTGGCATGTCCAGCCTTTCTCCTTCTTCTTCTTGGCCTCCGTCTTCTGCTGTGATGGTGGCACTTTGGGATTGGTTTAGAGTAGAAGCTCACTGTCTAACACAGGTGAGAGGTATTGGAAAGAAATTGTAAATATTGTACACATAGTTTTTAGTATAAAAAGATAACACCGCCCCAGGGGAGGCAGAGTGCCTCAGACCTGCTGAATGGACCTCGGCTGGACAGGAGAAAGAATTTTATAGATAAGGAACAATAAACAACCTTGAGACCGAGAAATGAAGAGCTCTGACTCCTTCTTTGACCACTGGGCTGGAAAAAGAGACTTTCTAACACATCTCAGGGTCACTCTGAGCAGCAAGAGAACCCAAGACCAGGTACCAGGAGAAGGTTTAATTTAGACCCCCACACCTCCAGCTCCAGGCTCTGAGCCCAGGGCAGACCAAACATCTGCAAAGAAGGAATTTTAAGCTCGATTTAGCTGCACACCTCCAGGATCTCGAGCCCAGTGAGATGTTTGAGGGCTCTGACACATCTGCATTTCTTTGCCAGATGTGACAGCACAACTACAAGGGAGCTGTGCCTTGCTGGGGCTGCAGCTGGAGGCAAAACGGGATCATTTCAGACGGCTCAAATTCCAGCAGACATCCATGATGACAGCTGGGATGATTCACCAGCATCAGCATCAGCATCCAGCATTCCTGGAGATCCCTGGGGCTGCAGGACACCTGGCAGATGGAGCACACAGGGGAGATCAGGGCCTTTCCTGGAGCAGACACCCCCACAGGAGGCCGGGATGTGCCCAAAGCACCACAAACAAAGGAGTTTGAGTGACTGAGCCCTTCCCAAATACCTGTGTGCAATTCCTGGGGATCAGCTCCAGTGGTCCAAGTGGGAGTTCCCCACCTGACAGGAATGGAGTTGTCCCTTCCCTCCGGTGGAATCCAGAGGATCTGATGGATCTCCCAGGATTGGAGTTGTCCCTTGCCTCCTGTGGAATCCAGAGGATCTGATGGATCTCCCAGGAATGGAGTTGTCATGGGGGATGTCAAGGATCTCATGGCTCTCACAGATATGGAGTTGTCCCTTCTCTCCTGTGGAATCCAGGAGATCTCATGGATCTCCCAGGAATGGAGTTGTCCCTTCCCTCCGGTGGAATCCAGAGGATCTGATGGCTCTCACAGATATGGAGTTGTCCCTTGCCTCCTGTGGAATCCAGAGGATCTCATGCATCTCCCAGGAATGGAGTTGTCATGGGGGATGTCAAGGATCTCATGGCTCTCACAGATATGGAGTTGTCCCTTCCCTCCTGTGGAATCTGAGGGATCTGATGGATCTCTCAGGAATGGAATTGTCCCTTCCTTCCTGTGGAATCCAGAGGATCTCATTGATCTCCCAGTAATGATGGAGTTGTTCCTTCCCTCCCATGGATTCCAGAGGATCTCATGCCTCTCCCAGGAACGGAATGGTCCCTTCTCTCCTGTGGAATCCAGAGGATCTCATGGATCTCCCAGGAATGGAGTTGTCCCTTGCCTCCTGTGGAATCCAAGGCATCTCATGGATCTCCCAGCAATGATGGAGTTGTCCCTTCCCTCCTGTGGAATCCAGAGAACCTCATGGATCTTTTCTCCATCCCTGTGGCTGCAATGACCCCCACACCTCCCAGAACAAACCCTTGTGCTCCACAATCCCCTGGGCTGCTCCTTCAGGACCTTTAGGGAAGCCCCTGTGGCACTTTGGGAACCCCTGATTAAAGGAACGCCTTTTATCCACAAAGATTTATCCCTTTTCCCCCCTTGCTGGGCTGTGATGGATTCAGAGCCGCTCCAGCCAGGGCAGAGGTTTTGCTGACCACAGAAAATGTCTCATTTTCATTCCAGAAGGATTGTTGTCCCCTGCCCACTTGTGTCTGGGGTGAATTCCCTCATTTTGCTCTGTCTGTCTCTCCTGAGGCACACCTGGAGCTCAGGAACCAGGTGAGGACAGGGGATGGAGCAGGGACGTTCCAGCAGGTGGGACTCAGGTGACTCCCAGAGACCTGATGGATCCATAAGAGAATCCTTTGGCTTTGGGATCTGGATTTTATTTGCTCCCCTGTGGTTTTGGCTGTGAAGAGAAGTGGAATTGGAGATGGAGGTTGGCTTTTAGCATTGGTATGTTTTGCAATTCCCTACCAGATGGCAGAGGGAAAATTATTATTAAAAATTATTTTTAAAATTATTATTCCTTTGTTTTCTATTTCTTTTCCCCTACAGGGGCAAAAGTGATTGTTTTAAGCCTTCTGCAACACTCTGGGAGTCCTTTCCCGATGCAATTTTTGGCTCTCCCTTTCATCTTGCTTTGTGTATTTCTGTACAACCGCATTCCTTGTCAGCCACATTCCCTTTTCTTCCAGTTCTGTGTTTTGGTGCCATCTGGGACAACCCAAATATTTCAATTAATAGAGAAAAAAACCCACTGGACCTTCTGCTGCCCTGACTTTTCAGTTATAATTAATCCCTATTTTTTAGTTATAATTAATCCATAGCTGCTCTTCAGCATTGGCTGAGGGGAAAATTTAAATGGAGTTGGCCAAAGGGTCAAAATGTTGATATTTGTAATTCCTGGTCTTCACTGGGAGGATGGGGCTTGGAGCAGCCTGGGATGGTGGAAGGCGCCCATGGCCATGGCAGGGGTGGAACTGGATGAGCTTTGAGGTCCCTTCCAACCCAAATCAGCCTGGGGTTCTGTGATCATAAAATAATTCTGATTCTAGGATTTATATTTCCTTCTTGGAAGAAGACACAAATTAGGCATGAATGGCAAGGAGAGGATTTATCCACGGGAACAGGCTCTGTGTTTTCCCTCTGCACTTCTGAACCAAGGCTCAACTTCTTGTTGACGATCTATGATTCAAATTAGTGACTTGGCTTAAAAAAAACCAAGTGAAATCCCAAAGATTCCATTGGACAAGGCAGAAAACTATACATTAAATTTTAATTATTTAATTGTTTTAATTGTACATTTTAATTACGCATTAAAACCAAATTCTTGATCTGAAAATCTTTACACCAAATATCACCAAACAAAGGCTTGAAATCCTGATTGCAAAACCCTAAAGAGAGGTCCTTAATTAATTAAGGTGATTGGATTAATGGATTCTTCCATCCCAGCCTTCCATGCCCTGCGTTATTTTAGCCTGTAATTATTAAGATTAGCTCCATTCATGGTGTTCCCTATAATATATAAATAATTTGACACATAACAATGAAATTGCATGTGCTTCTGGTGTAGGAAAACCTAAAATCTGGACAGAACCCCTCAATACGAGCACAGGAAAATAAGGCAGGAAGAATAATTAAAACTGAATTCCCAAGTCCAACAAGGATGATCACAGAACTGGCAGACTGATGGATCACAGAATCATGGAATTCTTTGGTTGGAAGGAACCTTGAACATTCCCAGGAATGGGCACCCACCACCTCTCTGGGCAACCTGTGCCAGTGTTTCATCACCTTCATAATAAAAAGAAAATCCCACCTAAAGTTCATTTAAATCCACTTTTTTTTTTTAGTTTAAAACCATCACTCCTTGTCCCATTGCAACAGATTTTGGTTAAAAATTTATCTCATCTTCCTTTTGGCTCCCTATAAACACTGAGGGGCAGCAATGAGGTCTCCCTGAAGACCCCTCCAGGCTGAACAATCCCATTTTTCTCAGCCTTTCCTCATAGCAGAGGTGTCCCATGCCTCTGATCCGCCGCTGGACCAGCTCCCAAGGATAAACAGGAAAAAACACAGATCCCCCAACACTCAGGGGTGGATGAGCAGCACTGAACGTTTCTGTTGAAGCAAAGGAATCACCTGCAAAAGAAAATTCCCTGATCTGCTTTAATTCAGGCACAGAGCAGTGACTGCCTCGTTTTCCCACTGCTTCCACCTGCAGATGCTGGGGAACAAACCCTCCTGGAGGGAGAAAAGGGAGGAGAAGCAGCAGATCCAAGGGACCCTCTGATGTCACCATAGGACACGAAAGAACACAAGGTGAAGAAAAAAGGGAAGTTTAATTTCTGACTCTAACATTTGTAGTTTTCCAAGAGTGACAGCGGGTTGGAGGGTGACAGTGCCACCTCTCCCATGGCACTGGACAAACCAACAGTCCATCAACTTTCTCCTCCTCCATAAAGGAGTGCAAAACAATAATTATTTACAGAAAGTGGGTGAGAAAGTTCGCTACAAGAATGTCAACATCAGAAGGTTTAGAAAATCTTAAAAAACCAGGGTGACACTCGGCACCTTGGGACCATTTTTTGATGCATCTCCAGCTGCCACCACCCGATGTCACCCTGTGGGTGGATCCTGGGATGGATTGGTGAGCAAATGGAGGAAATGGATTCGTGAGGAAATGGATTTGTGAGGAAATGGATTTGTGCATCCCTTCCCTGGCTTCCCATGGAGCTCTTCCCACCCTGCAAAGGTGCAGTGGCTCCCTGAGGGACAAATGCTTGGCTTTGTCTCCTGGGAAAATGCATTTCCCTCTCCCTGACCCCTCCCAGAGCCATCGAATATTCCATTTCAGGAACCATTTGGCCTTTCCCTGTGATTGCAGGAGCTGTGAGAGGGGATTGTTCGGGGCTGCCCAGTGGAACAGGCACACGGAGCTTCCCAGAGATGGGCTGATAAAGCTCAGGCCACGCAGAGCTGGGGAATTTCTGTTCTGTTTGTGTTATTAGGGTGGGTTCCAATTAACAGGTCCCCCAGTAAATGTCACCCTCCCTCACCTGGCAAGATTTCCTGGGAACAGGCATGGTGTGAGTCATTTCACTGCCTTGGAACAATGGATAAACAGCACAACTAATCCACAGAAAGGGCACTGGAGGGGATGGATTAACAGCCTGAGCACCAGTTTGAAACTGTGCAGCCTCTCTGGAAACACAGCACTGAATTAAAGTGCTGTCATTAGCCCTGTTTACCTTTTATTTTTAACTTTTTTTCCCCCATCTCTCTAACCTCCTTCCAAGGGTGAAATCCAAGGATTTTTTAGCACCTTGTAACACCCTGGGCTGCTTTACAACCCCAGCTCCAGATGGGCCTTGAAAAGCACATTTTGCATTGATTCCTTTGGAAGGCTGGCCTAGAACAGAGGCTGGACAGAGCTAAAGAATAAAGCAGGGATTTATCCAAAGGATCTCCTCCATGGATGCACCTTGGGCAGCACCAGAGCCCAGCCAGGGCTGCACCCAAGATGAACCAAAATGGCCCCAAAATGCACGAGCGCTGCCGGGGTCTCTCCCTGGGATCAGTTCTGCTCCATTTGCACCTTGCAGTTCATTGTCCCATTGCAGCTTTAGCCCAGGCAGTCCCACCCTGCTTGTTTTTCTCTCTCCAGCCCACGGGGTTTGTGCTCTGGGGCTGAGATTTGGGTCATTTGTCCTTGGTGCCCAGCTGGAGCAGGAATTGTTTTGTCTCCCTGCTCTGTGCACAGAGCTCACCATGCCCTGATGTGGAGCTCAGACCCACACACTAAAGCAGCACAGAATCTGAAAATATAAAAGCTAAACCTGAGGCACCACTGGATGTGGGAAGAGCTGTGTGTGTTTTCTGACAGGATTGTTTGCACATTCCAGTATAAATCTGGGTGATATTTCCAGGTAAATGGAAAATTCCATCTCCCTTTTTTTGGGCACCATCCTCTTTTGGTATGGAACCATTCTGGAATGATGGGAATTTTTGGGGATAAATCAACAGTTCTGAAACACCAGGAGAGGTAACAAAGCAAAGGTTGGATTTCTCAGGGAGGTAGGGATGGTTCTGTTTTATCCAGGTTTATTTAGGTTGATGGCTGGACTTGATGATCCCAAATCTTAACAATTCTACATCCATGATTTTGGATGTTGTTCCCAGACAAAAAAACCATCCCCTTACATGAAGCTCGGCCCCACACACTAAAGCAGCACAGAATCTGAAAAACATAAAAGCCAAAACCTGAGGCATCAGCATAAATGGGAATTCTCCCTGCTGTCCTTGGCCGTGCCTCTCCTCCCTTCCCATCGTTGTGGCCGGGCCAGGCTGGATTCCAGCCCGTGGCTGTGACCTTTGGAGGTGTCATTTGTGGAGTGTTTTGGGATCAGGAGGGATGAAGGGCTCCGGGGAAACACAAACCCTTTATTATTAGTGCCTGTGAAAGGAGTGCAGGGAACAGGTGGGAAGTGGGGCTGGCTCAGCCAGGACTTCCTTGGTCACCTCTGCCTGGCCCCTGCCACCTCTCCCAGAGCTCAGCCTCACCTCCACAAATGCCCCCACGCTTCCCGCAGGCTCTATTTTTAAAGGCATTGCTGCAATGGAGTGAAAGCTGAAGAATTCCCCAGGGATCAGCAGGCGCAAAGTGGGAAATGCCACTTTTCCACCTGGCATTTGGAGAGTCCTGATGTCCCACGGGTTACCTGGAAGGGATTTATGCAGTGTGAGTCAAGCCTTTAAAACCAATTAAAAACCCAAAAAAAACCACCACAAAGATCAAACTGAGTGAGGGTTATAAGCACTAAAAACAAATCCAAGGTGTCGGGTCTCCCACTGTAAATTCCACGACAGAAATCACATCGGGATATCTGGAATATCTAAATATGTTGGGATGAATCAGCTCAGAATATTCCAAGCTGGAAGGAATCCAGACAGATCATGGAGTCCGAATTTAATGAATGGCCCAGACAGGGATCAATCCCACGGTATTGGCATTATCAGTTCTCTTATCTTGTTACAAATATCCTGTGTGATCTCAAACATCAATCCTCCTTTTTGCCTGGAAATAACATTACAGGCAAATGTATTTTTTATTACATTTATATTTATTAATATAAATGTAATTTAAAAAGTTGTCTGTAATGTATTTTTATTTTTATATGTTTATTTATATTTATGTCTATCTATATTATGAATATTTATATATTATATTTATATATTTATATATTTTCTTTTCCTAAATCTTTGTAATAATAAAATATTATTATAAAGAAATAATAATAATTCTTTACTATTTTATTTCATTAAATAAATATTTATTTATTATTTCTTTTTATTAGAAAGAAATAATAAATAAAATATTATTCATTTTATTTATAATTTCTTTTATTATTTCTTTTTTTCCATGAAGATCAGAGTCAAACTCTTACTCCATCTTTGCCATGATGCCATTACTAATTGCTTCATTAATAAAAGGTAATAACACCTGCTAATAACTCTGGGAAAGTTGTGATTTTTTGGGGGTTTTTTGGGTTTTTTTTCCCTTTCAGGAGTTGGAAAGCTGCGTTGGGATTGCATCGCTCCCTCCTGGCCTCAGCTGCCGGTAATTGCAGCGTGATACCATCGGTGTCAAATGGCAGCACCGGGAAACAATTCCAGGAACAAGGTCGGGAGCGCTGAGAGCAGCGGAGATTCTTTCCCAGGGCTCGTCCCATGGGAGCCAAGAGATGAGGGAGAAGAGAAAAACAAAAAACACCCCAAAAAACCCACCAAAAAAACCACCAAAATAATCCAAACCCAAAACAAAACAACAACAGAAAAAAAAAAATTCAAAAAATCCCCAAAACAAACAAACAAACAAAACAAACGCAAAAAACCCCCCAAAAACAAACAGAAAATAACCAACAAAAATCCCCAAACAAAACAAAACAAAAAACCCAACCCCCCCCAAAAAACCTACAAAAATAAAAACCAAACACAAACACAAAACAAAATGAAAAAAACCGCAAAATTCAAACAAACAAAAAACCCAAACCCAAAAAAAACCAAAACCAAATCCCCGAAAACAACAACAATCCCAAAACAAAACAAACAAAAAAACCCAACCCCCCTCAAAAAACCAACAAAAAAAGCCAAATCCAAAACAACAAAAAAACCCCAAAAACCCCTAAACAACAACAGCAATAAAAAAAATCCAAAACAAAATAAAAACCCATCTCCAAAAAAACCAACAAAAAAACCCCAAAAAATAAACAAAAAACCCAAACCCTAACCAAAACAAACCAAAAAATCTCCAAAAAAAACCAACTCCAAGACAAAACAAAACAAAACAAAAAAACCCAACCCCCCCAAAGAAACAACAAAAAACCAAACCCAAAACAAAATGAAAAAAAAAAAACAAACAAAAAACCAAACCCAAAACAAAACAAAAACCCCAAACAACAACAAAACAAAACAAAACCCCAAAAAAACCCCAAAAACCCCAAACAACAGCAAGCAAACAAGAAATATATTTTTGCAGATTGAGCCAAGTAGTAGTCGGAATTTTTTGATGGATGCAGGTATTTTCCTTGGGGCAACTCGTGTTCCGGAAAAATGGGAAAAGAGGTGGTCTGGATGCCAAAACTTGTCTTTTCCAGGAACTACGAGGGCTTTTCCACTCATCCCGGAATCCTGACTGGGCTTTTCTCAGGGATTCACCCCCACCCTTGCCCAAGTTCTCTCTCCTGCTTCTCCCCAACCCAGCACACAACTGAGTTTACTTTAGTCCTTGTTTGATGCAGACACATCGATTTAGAAAAAAAAATAAAAAATAAAAATTAAAAAATAAAAATTAAAAATTAAAAATTAAAAATTAAAAATTAAAAAGTATATATATTTTACTGATCAGAATTCCTGCTGATGGAAACAGCTCTGGACAGGGCATAAATTAGGGCTCACCCTCAATGAAGGTTTCCACACCTTTTGGAATGAGGATGAACATCAGGAAGTTGCTTCCACTTAAATCCATTTCTGTTTTTTGGTGGCTTAACCCAAATAAAACATGGGATTGGTCAAAATTAGTGTTCTGGTAAAACAAGGATGGGATAATCCTTTCTATCAGATAAATGTCACTTCTCCCACCGTCACTGTCAGAAAAAATTTGGATTTTTATTTTTTCTAAAAGTTTTTCTGTGATTCCTTCACAACATTCCCAGCTTTGCCACAGCAACACCATGGAAAGCTGCACCTAATTCCCAAAAATTCCCTTCATGGTTGGTCAATGAAAAATCCATTTATGAATGTGTTCCCTTCTTGATCATTTTTTAATATCCATGGGGAATAGAAATACACTCTTGATTGAGAGAGAAAATTAATTACTAAATTAAATTTTAGATCAAGTCACTGCTAGGGAGAGAAATGGGGGGAGTAAAGAGCCAGAAAATAATTAGTAGAAACCACAAAAAATCATCACTTTGGGCACAAGATTAAGGATCAAAAAAATACAGGGAAGAGCTGGAGATTACAAGGAAAGGAGCTACTTGAGCTCAGAATTTCATCAGTGAAACTCAAGTTTATTATTGTTATAAAATTCCATTAATTATGACAATAAGAACTAGAGGATAATGCAGGCCATGATGACAAAATGTGTTACATTTTAATTAGATCATATTTAATATTGATTAAATAATATCAGAATTTCTTTGATATACAACAGTTCCAGAGCAAGACCCAAATCCTGCTGAAATCAGTGGGAAGACTCCTAAAATTTTCAGATTACTGTGGAACAAGGCTTGTGTTTATTTAATTAATAAATCCAAGGGTAATTAACCTGGTCTATAAATGTAAATTTTAAATGCTGAGGCTCTGCTTTAGAGTTGATAAACGGCCACTTTTTTCCAACAGTTTATGGAATTTCAGATAAGAACTACTGGGAATTGAGCTTGATTTGAAAGATTATTAATTGCCAGTGCTACTAAACTCTCCTTTTGGGTGAAATCCTGTGAATTCTCCTCTGTGAAATCCTGTTTGGAATGAGATGTGTGGGGATGGAAAACTTCAAGGGATGGCTCAAAAATCCAACAGGCAAAGGTCTTCTCCTGCCTGCAGCGTATCCAGTTGGGATCTTGCTCCTAAAGAAAGAAAAAGTGCTGTGGTCACCATCCGAAGGAAAAATAAACCCTGAACATTCCATAAATATAAAAATAAAAAATAAAAAACAAAGCAAGGATGCAACCGAAAGTTCCAGATGTCCACGATAGGGTGGAATTTATGGATGTGGTTCTTGAGATCAAGGGTTGATCTGGACTCCGAGCTGGTTTTGGGTTGTGTTTGTTTCCCTGGAGCTGGGACAGCTCCGTGAGTAACGGCTGGAGGTCGGCACAGGTTGGGCTCTTCAGAGGCTCCAGTCTGAAAACATCTCCAGGAAAAGATGGATCAAGGCAGCTCTGGGGATGCCCTGAAGGCTGACCTAGAACAGAGCTAAAGAATAAAGCAGAGATTTATTAAAACCCTCCATGGATGCACCTTGGGCAGCACCAGAGCCCAGCCAGGGCTGCACCCAAGATGAACCAAAATGGCCCCAAAATGCACGAGCGCTGCCGGGGTCTCTCCCTGGGATCAGCTCTGCTCCATTTGCACCTTGCAGTTCATTGTCCCATTGCAGCTTTAGCCCAGGCAGTCCCACCCTGCTTGTTTTTCTCTCTCCAGCCCACGGGGTTTGTGCTCTGGGGCTGAGATTTGGGTCATTTGTCCTTGGTGCCCAGCTGGAGCAGGAATTGTTTTGTCTCCCTGCTCTGTGCACACAGCTCACCATGCCCTGATGTGGAGCTCAGACCCACACACTAAAGCAGCACAGAATCTGAAAATATAAAAGCTCAAACCTGAGGCACCACTGGATGTGGGAAGAGCTGTGTGTGTTTTCTGACAGGATTGTTTGCATATTCCTATACAAATTTGGGTGATATTTCCAGGCAAATGGAAAATTTCATCTCCCCTTTAGGGCACCATCTTCTTTTGCTATGGAACCATTCTGGAATGATGGGATTTTTTGGGGTAAATCAAAGTTGTGAAATACCAGGAGAGGTAACAAAGCAAAGGTTAGCTTTGTTAGGGAGGTAGGGATGGTTCTGGTTTATCCAGGTTTATTGGGGTTGGTGGCTGGAATTGATGATCCCAAATCTCAATAATTCCACATCCATGATTTTGGAAGTTGTTTTCAGACCAAAAAAAAACCAGGAAATCAAATGATTTCTGAAGTTTTCAATGAAATTAATTTGAGCTGACGTGACCTTGGGCAGGGAGTAAACTTTGGAACAGATCCCTGATAAAAAACAAGGGATTAATCTGCGATTTGGTCCCACCATTCAATTTTTCTTCCAGAAGTGCCACATACTGTAGGCAGAGTTTTAGAAGTGCTGAAGATGAGATTTCCTTGGAGTTCAGGCTCTATGGGCACCCATGGAAATGTCCAAGAATCCCAACCAAACTTCGGAATTCATCCACAGATCTCACTTTGTCCCTGTGGCTCCAAAGGGGCTGAAACAAAATTCCCTGAGTCTTCCCAGACCTCATAATGGGAAAATTTAGTTCAGTTCAGCCATAATGACAAACTAAACCATTCCACTGGGATAAATGGCATCTCCAGGAAGCAGGTGGATTCATCCAGTTTTGTATTCCATTTTTGAAGTGTTGAAGTCCCAGTGAACCCCAGTTTTGGAGGGAAGAAGCTGATTCCAGCATATTCACAACATTTTTCCTCCTGTTTCCAACTCCAGGGACAGGGATTTGATCCAGCCGTGTCCTGGCTCTGAAGCACTGACTCAGAGGTCCATCCTCGCTTCAGTGAGTGTTGGTTTTGTGAGATCTCTGTGGTGACACTTTGTAGGAGTGACAAATTTGTACATAAAGGTTCAGTTTTTCCCTCTGTGTGTTCCCACTTTTATCTGATTGGAAAAAAAAAAGCAAAAACCTCTCAGGGTTTTTATTTATTTCTCACAGTTACTGGGTTCTCCTGTGGTTTTGGCACCTGATTTTTAACCACTTTGCTTAGTCCTTGAAGTTTTATTTTAGGGAAAAAAAAGATCATAATTTTTATTTTTTTACCCACTTTAATGCTGAAAATTTCCTGATTTTTAATCCCCCTTCCCAATCTGAGTTTGGGAAACAGTTTAAAGTATAAATTAAACAGCAGCAATTCCATTTTGGACTCTGCCAGCTGTGCTGGCAGCTGGGTTGGTTTTGTGATCTGTCCTCTTTGATTCCTGCAGCTGAAATCAAACAGTGTTTTCATGGATTTATCCTGATTTAGAGCCTCTGCGGATGGAATCTGTTTATTCCAAGGAGCAGAAACCACCTGAAATGGGATTATTTGGATGTACAGCAAACCCACGTGCTGGGAGGGCTGGGAGCGACTCCCTCGCAGGGTGGGATCCCTGTTTGCCCACCTGGGCAGGGATTTTGGGATCCACGGGGAAGATATGAGCTGATGTCCCTACAAACGATCCCACAATGCGTGAGGGGATGGCTGTGTGTTGGATTGAGCCCTTTTCTGATCTAGAGATGGGGTAACTGAGAGCTGCTTTAAAAACTTTTATTCCATTTTCAGTCTCATGTGAAGGATGAGAAAATACAGATGTTACAATTTGTCACCCTGTTATTTTAAGGGTTTTTTAAGCCTTCTGATGTTTACATTTTTGCAATGGAGTTTCTTAGCCTAAAACCTGACACATCAAGATAAGGATGTGGGAAGAGCCATGTACAAATTCCTTGTATTTAATTTCTTTTTTCCATTTGATGCCATGGCCAGGTTGGACAGGGCTTGGAGCAGCCAGGGAAGGCGTCGCTGCCCACGGCAGGGGTTGGACTGAGATGACCTCATAGGTCCCTCCCAACCCAATTCATTCCGTGGTTCCACGTGCTCCCAAACATCTCCTTTGGCTCTCACGGACCTCCTGAGGAGGACAGTGTGTCCTCCTGCCTGGTGTCCTCCAGCCCAGAGCAGATGCTGGGGAGATCTCAGCTCATCCAAGCTGGCAGTTTCAGGCCTCAGGTTTGAGTTTTTATATTTTCACATTCTGTGCTGCTTTAGTGTGTGAGTCTGGGCTCCATATTATGGGATGCTGAGCTCTGTGCACAGAGCAGGGAGACAAAACAATTCCTGCTCCAGCTGGGCACCAAGGACTGTGGTGTTCATGTGCCCTCTGAACATAAGAGGAGAGAATTGTAAGTAGAGAGAAGAATAATTAAAAAGAATAACTAAACCAATTCTTATCTCATTTACTACTCTTGTGTTTGTGAACACGTAGAATGAGTTAGAAGATTATTTACCTGAAAGAATTTGATAATTAGATTCTACTGAAGATTGTTTTGTTTCCTTAACCAATCACACAAAGCTGTATCCTGACTGTCAGGAGACAGTCATGAGTTTTCTTTAGTGTTCTTAGTAATAAGTATGAAATAGTATGGTATTTTATCTCTCTTTAATGTAGTTGTAATGTAATATAGTATAGTTTTAATAAAGTGAGTGTTCAGCATTCTGAAACCTTGGAGTCAGATGCCAATCATTCCTTCACTAGGGGTCCTGAAGGAATTTTTTTTATAAAGAGTGCCCTTTTTACTATAAGGGACAAATGACCCAAATCTCAGCCCCAGAGCACAAACCCCGTGGGCTGGAGAGAGAAAAACAAGCAGGGTGGGACTGCCTGGGCTAAAGCTGGAATGGGACAATGAACTGCAAGGTGCAAATGGAGCAGAGCTGATCCCAGGGAGAGACCCCGGCAGCGCTCGTGCATTTTGGGGCCATTTTGGTTCATCTTGGGTGCAGCCCTGGCTGGGCTCTGGTGCTGCCCAAGGTGCATCCATGGAGGGTTTTAATAAATCCCTGCTTTATTCTTTAGCTCTGTCCAGCCTCTGCTCTAGGGCAGCCTCACAAGGCGTCAGTTTAAAGCAGGAAATGACTTTCCCACTTTTGGACGCGCTCTGGATCCCGCTGGCCCCGCTGGATGATCTCCTGTGATTTATGAGCAGAGCTGAGATTCCCTCTGACAAGTGGGCGCCTCCTTTTCCAGGCTCTGAGGTGAATTTTTCCCAAAGAAATCTGGGAATGAACCATTCCTGCTGGACGCTCACAGATCATCTCCTCAGGGTTTAATCCTGCCCGTATTTCACACGGAGCAGGGTGTGGAGGTGGATTTGTACTCCCAAAAATAACTCTGAGTCGTGGCATCGCACACAGGAAAGAGTCAAGAGATGTCAGAAATGGAACCAAACAATCTCTGGGATTAATCTTAGACTTCCCAGAAAACAGAGATTTGAGTCAAGACAGGCCTTGGATTCTTTAGGCTGCATAGCATAAGTTGGGGAAAAATAAAAATAAAAATTAAATAAATAATAAAATGAAATGGAAATTAAAAGAAAAAATAAAGAGAATAAAACTGGAAATTTAAAATAAGAAATATCATTGAAAAATGAAATTAAAAAGAAGAAATATAATAGAAAAATTGAAATAAAAATAAATAAAAATGAAAATGAAAATCAAAGTGAAAAATAAAAAATGGAAAATCAAAATTATTAATAAAAATAAAATAAAACTTAAAATTACTAAATACTTATTCATTTATCTTTTTAATTGTTTATTTTAAAAAATAATTTATTTAAAGATAAATTATTCGGTCTCTGGAGCATTTATAAACAGTAATTCATCTCCAGTGTCTTGAATATTCTTCAAGTGAACTTTAATTTATTGCCCATCTATTTCAAGATTAATAATTGCACTCATCTTCTTTCAGCTGCTCTAAAATCAGATTAATTATTCCAAAAAGAGATAAAAAACAGATCAAAGGACAATTGGTGCAGCCAATTCAAAACCTTTCTTTATTTCCCCCTCAAAACCAAATATTAGAAATTCAAAATTAACTTTCATCATTAGGAGGGGATTGGACATTAAAGCATTTTCATGTGAGAGAAGAAATAAATCTCATTAAATTACATCATTAATGAAATATACCTGAAATAATTATTAATTTGGGGCACCCATAATGTGACTTTGGTGGTTGAAATCCTAAAAAAAATAGTGAGAGAAGCCAAGAATTATTTTGATGTTGCTGAAAATCACCCCAAGACTTCAATTCCTTTAGAATTGCTTTAGAATTCCTTGACAATTCCAACTTGATTTGGGGAAAAAATCAAACTCAAAAAATTCTCTTTTTAAGTCTCCTTAAAAAAAGTTTGATTCTATTTGAGACACTTCCAGTCCCATTGATTGAAAATTAAAGATTTAAATTAAAGTGGATAAAAAAGATGAATTAATATATCAAAATATATCATTGAATTAAGAGGTAATTATTGTCCAAATGGACACAATACAACCAAATTTTATCCAAATTTTAGGAGGAAAATTACCTTTCCCTCTATTTTTTTAAATATTTGACTTTTTTTTTAAGTTCATGAAGGAGAGAATCCCAAATTTATAGCCTTTGAGAAGGAGGTGGAATCATTTCCACTTCAATCTCTTGCTCGAGCTGTGAAAACTCAGAGCTTCCATGAATTCCCAAAGTGTGGATTGTGGATCTGGATTTGGATGTGTTGGAATCACCCAACAGCTTTAAATAACAAGAAATTTGTGGGATTTGGGTCCCAGCTCCTGGTGCTGGGGTAGGAGGAGGAATCTGGAATATCTGGGATTTCTTTTTTGTGGGATGCAGAGCAGGGCCAGGCTGTTTCCCACTGGGAATTTGCTGGGTTGGGATGGAAGAGAGTTGAGATTTATGGATTTAAGATTATCCTGCTTATTTTTAGGGCTGGAAATCGGCTTTTCCCTGTTTTATTTATCATTCATCCATGCAAACTTTGAGCCTCAGGTAGGGAGTGAAGCTCATGGCTAAGGAAATTCCATGCTGGATTCACCTGTGGCAGGGTCGTTCTTGTGCCAAATTTCCATGTAAAGCCCAGGATTTAAGCAGGGATTATCTTGCTTATTTTTAGGGCTGGAAATTGGTTCTTCCCTGTTTTATTTATCATTTATCCATGCAAACTTTGAGTTTGAGCCTCAGGCAGGGAGGGAAGCTCATGGCTAAGGAAATTCCATGCTGGATTCACCTGTGGCAGGGTCGTTCTTGTGCCAAATTTCCATGTAAAACCCAGGATTTAAGCAAGGATTATCTTGCTTATTTTTAGGGCTGGAAATTGGTTCTTCCCTGTTTTATTTATCATTTATCCATGCAAACTTTGAGCCTCAGGTAGGGAGTGAAGCTCCTGGCTAAGGGAATTCCATACTGGATTCACCTGTGGCAGGATCGTTCTTGCGCCATTTTTTCCATGTAAAACCGAGAGTTTTAGCAGGCATTATCCTGCTTATTTTGGGGGGCTGGAAATTGGCTCTTCCCTGATTTATTTCTCGTTTATCCATGCAAACTTTGAGTCTGAGCTTCAGACAGAGGGAATCTCATGGCTAAGGAAATTCCATGCTGGATTCACCTGTGGCAGGGTCGTTCTTGTGCCAAATTTCCATGTAAAGCCCAGGATTTAAGCAGGGATTATCTTGCTTATTTTTAGGGCTGGAAATTGGTTCTTCCCTGTTTTATTTATCATTTATCCATGCAAACTTTGAGTTTGAGCCTCAGGCAGGGAGGGAAGCTCATGGCTAAGGAAATTCCATGCTGGATTCACCTGTGGCAGGGTCGTTCTTGTGCCAAATTTCCATGTAAAGCCCAGGATTTAAGCAGGGATTATCTTGCTTATTTTTAGGGCTGGAAATTGGTTCTTCCCTGTTTTATTTATCATTTATCCATGCAAACTTTGAGTTTGAGCCTCAGGCAGGGAGGGAAGCTCATGGCTAAGGAAATTCCATGCTGCATTCACCTGTGGCTGGGTTGTTCCTGGGGCATTTTTTGCATGTAAAACCCAGGGTTTAAGCAGGGATTTACACTACTTACTTTGGGGGCTGGAAATTGGTTCTTCCCTGTTTTATTTATCATTTATCCATGCAAACTTTGAGCCTCAGGTAGGGAGTGAAGCTCATGGCTAAGGGAATTCCATGCTGGATTCACCTGTGGCAGGATCGTTCTTGCGCCATTTTTTCCATGTAAAACCGAGAGTTTTAGCAGGCATTATCCTGCTTATTTTGGGGGGCTGGAAATTGGCTCTTGCCTGATTTATTTCTCATTTATCCATACAAACTTTGAGTCTGAGCTTCAGACAGAGGGAAGATCATGGCTAAGGAAATTCCATGCTGGATTCACCTGTGGCTGGGTTGTTCCTGTACCAAATTTCCATGTAAAGCCCAGGATTTAAGCAGGGATTATCTTGCTTATTTTTAGGGTTGGAAATTGGTTCTTCCATGTTTTATTTATAATTTATCCGTGCAAACTTTGAGTCTGAGTCTCAGACAGAGGGAAGCTCATGGCTAAGGGAATTCCATGCAGGATTCACCTGTGGCTGGGTCGTTCCTGTGCCATTTTTCCATGTAAAACCGGGGTTTAGCACATGGACTTTAATTCTTTATCACCTTTATGGCATCTCCATTTCAAATTCCATTTGGTCTCCTCATATCTTCATTTGAAATGCTTGAACCTCTGCAGCAGCTGTAAATCTTTTCCAAGGAAATCCAGACCCAGTCTCCTGATTGATTCCACCCTCTCACAGCTGCAGTGCTTTATTTTTCCTTTCTCCCAGCAGAGAAGCAAGTTAAATTGGGAAAACTAATTGGGAAAATTAAATGGAAACATTGTTTTTCCGTTTCCTTCTTCCTCCATGAACTTCCCCCCTCAGGTTGGATTATCCCTGAGGGAGAGAGGAGGAGGACAGGAGGCACCATTCCATGAGGAATCCCGGGAGATGCTGCAGTTCCAAAACATCTTCCTGAGGTTCACTTCCTTCCTTGCTTCCTCTAATTTTGGGGAATATGGGATTTTTTTTAGCAACCTGACACTTGTTAGTGCTGTGTTTCTCAGCACTCTTAACATTGACTTGGGAACAGCTGAGTAATTCCAAGCCTAAATCTGGAATTTTGTTCCACTGCTTCATATGAACCTCAATTTCAGGAGGATCAAATCCTAGGAAAAAAAAAAACAAAAAACCAAAAAAGAAAACAAAAACGAAACAAAAATCCAACCAACCAAACAAAAAAAACCCACCAAAAACCAAACCAAAACAAAACAAAAAAAAAAAAAAAACACAAAAAAAATAAAAGGAACATATTTTTTATGACTTATTAATGGTTTTATTAAGCATCTCCTCATCCTGAGTAGGATCTTTCCCACCCGCTTTCCTTTTTTCCTTGATTTTCCCAGATTTCCCCACCGGTCAGCTCTGTGGGGCACACTGAAGGTGAGGGAGAGCATCAATCCGTGGCGTTCCATGTGGAATGTGAGGATGCCAAAGTGATTTGGGATCATTCATCAATTAAGGTTCACGTTTTTCTGGCTGAGCACTGGGATTTTCCTTGCTGGAGAATCCAAGGGAAGGGGTGGAAAGATTCCCTCAGGAATTGCTGCCAAAACAGGGAGCTGGATCAGGGTGAGCCAAGTGCCAGAACCCGAAGGGGTTTTTATCCATGGCAAGGGAACTCCTGGGTATTTATCAATGTGGGGACCCAATTCCAGAGATCACTTGGTGTCTTTGACACCATTGAGATGCTCTGGGATTCCTCCATGGAGAATCCATAGTGACTTTCCTAGGAATGTTCTGGAAGCAGCTGCATTCCAAGTGGGAACAGAGGAAGGAAAACCTCTTGGCAAAGAGGGACAAACTCCAAGAGGACCCTTGCAGAGCAGCAGTGAAGGCTGTGCTATCTCCTGTCTGTGCCTCCAGCATTCCAGAAATATCCCAAAAGATAAATCCCATCTATCCCACAATTCACTTACTCTATTGGGAACCCACCAGGAAGAGGAATGGGGTGTGGAGAAATTTAAATTTTACAGAAACTTTTCAGGAAACTTCAATTTTATGGCAATGATAACCACATGTAGAAAGTAGAAGATTCCCAGAGAATTTGGGGTACTGAAGAGGAGTCCCATGTCTGTTTAAGGGATATTTGTTAAAGGGATATTTCAGGGAATTTTCCCAGTGTTTTATCCTGAGAAGGTGGGGACTGACCTCAACTTACACTTCCTACCCCAAATCCCTTAAAATACATGGATGTTTCTGCCACTTCCAGAGACATATCCAGATGGGATGGCAGCCATCCTTCGTGTTTTCTGGCACAATCCCACTCCTAACCTTTTCCTTCCGCTCCTTATCACATCACCATTTGTTTATCCCATCTTTTTTTAAGTGGCAGAACAGAATTCAGAGTTTTTTCCTCTCCTTTTTACCTCCACCAAGGCCAGCTCCAGAAACACATCTGGTATTATCTGGAATTTACCTCCCTCTTCCCTTTCTAGATTCCCAACCCTGTCCCTGATGCCAGGCAGCGAAGGTTTGCATGGATAACTTGCCCAAGGGGACACGTGCAATGTGTTTTTCAGGAAGTCCCTTCCCTCCTGCCAGCCCTGAGTCACTGGCAAGCAGCAATCCTGTACCCGTGCCAGGAAGAAATTCCAGAGCCCTGGAAGGGGAGAGGCTTTGAGCTCACTGAACCCAGTGACCGACTCTGGGAAAATCATCAGGGGAGCAAAATGGGGACGGAGAGATCCATCAATGCCCAGGACTGGGGAGGTGTGGCACTGCCAGCCAGGAATTTTAGTGGATTTAAAATATTCCCAAGCACGGCTATCACGCGAGAGTTCATAACTCATGGATGAGTTGGAGCTGTCTCTAGACAGCAAATCTTTCCTCACCTTTCCCAATCTTTAGGATAGAGATTTATTGGCCCATTAATCATGGATTTCAAAGAACAATTCCACCCTTTTGCTGACAGATTTGTCCTGAAAATAATTGCTAATGTTTCTCCCTTCTAGGAAGAGGGAAACATTTCCAATCCATATGGAAAAATACCCCCATCCCTTATTATTTTGTGTCTTCTGAGCCCATTCCCTGGAATAATTTGTCCCCTCGTTATTCAATCCACTCTGTTGATTCCATTGGTGTGGCCCAGAAAAACATAAATAAAAAGTGGTGGTTGATCCTTGTAAATCCTTATTTTTATCCAGATAATTTATGAATTTCCAGGGAGAAGAGTGATCCTGATTCTCCACATGGATACCAGAGCCCTTCCTGCTCCTCCACCCTGCAGCCTTTGGATTTTAAACTCCTTTTCCTGCATTTCTAAGTGCTCAGTGCAAGAAAAAGAACCATCCCCAAGATTTCAGAGTATCCTTGCACCACATTTGGGATATTTGAGGATGGTTTATAGGGTAGAAAACTCAGCAGAAGGAATTTTCTTTAGGAACTGAACATGGAGAGCGGGAATGATTGAAAGACACCCTGGAAGGTTTAGTGCCAAATAAAAAACATCTGGCAGGAAAAAAAAAATTGAATTTTAGTGCCTTAGTCAGTTAGTGGCAAGGATTTGGCATCAAGTGGGGCGTGATCAAGCCAACAGACATAAACAGCTCCCAATCCTGCCCAGGGGACGCCATGGATACCACTCTGGGATTATTAATTCCTGCAGAATTGCCAGTGTTCGCTCCAAAGGAGTGCAAAATCCTTCCAGAGCCAGACTTCCACTGCTTCCTTGGGAGGGAATGTGAGGGGAAAGCGAGACTGGGAGAGGTTGGGTTTCCCCTGGATCATTCCCTTGGAGGTTTCTTTTCCCTGTTTCCCATTTTCTGTCCATGGTACCACTCTGCCCACTTTGCCATGAAGTTTTACCTCATTTTCCCTCACAATATTCCTCTGGATTACACTTGGAGGAGCTGGAGTTAAGGATTGTTCAGCCTGGAGTAGAAAAGGCTCCAGAGAGACCTAATTGTGATTTTCACTAGGCCCTGGCACAAGTTTCCAGAAAAAATGGGATTCCCTATCCCTGGAAGTGTCCAGAGCCAGGTTGGTGGGGGACAGTGGAAGGTGGAATTTTCTTTCCTGGAAATACCTGAGCTGGCTCGGTTGGGAGAAGCTTCTGGAGGCCAGGGAGCAGCCAGAGGGAGAGAGGAGAGGCCTCTGGCCAGGAGCCCAGGGAATGAGGAGAGACTGGGACATTTCCTGAGGGCAGCCGGAGGTTTGCCTCTGGCAGGGAGCAAAGCCACAATGAAGCCTCAGAAGGGACGGAAAAAAGGGACTTTCTTTTGGATTCAGGGGGGATGGAGTTCATGCAGGAAGTGACCGGAGATGGTGGGAAAGCCAGACAGCAGCAAAAGGACCTCCCAGAAATCCCTGAAAGGCCCAGTGGGGAGGACTCGTTTGCAAATCTTTTCATTTGATGTCTCCCGCTGCCCTGAATTTCACTTTTTAATGAGTTAATTGATGGCACGGGTTGGGAACGGCACCGCCGGGGTTGGATCCGTTGTCTTTTGACGTGTCCCAGTCACAACAGGCGCGGCCTGATCTGTCTCCAGGCCTGGACTAACCTGGGGGGCCATCCCAGCCCTCCCAAGCCAAGGCACGAGGCCAGGAAATGGGAAATCCGCCCTCTGCCACCCCTTCCTGCCTTCCCTTCCCTTCCCTTTGCAAAAGGATTGAAGGCACTTTTCCTTCACTCTGTGGGAATGGGGTGATAGGAAACATTCCAGCCTTCGAGGTCATCGCACAGGAGCTGCACAATTGGAATAAGACAGAGAGAGAAGGGGGAGTTGGATGAGATTTTACAGCCGTGCTCGCTGCTGCTGCTTCCAATTTATTGCGAATTTATTGGCATGGCTTTTATTGGTTTGGGGGTTTTTATCTTGGGAAATGGGAGAGATAAAGTCAGGCCTTACCCAATCCCTTGGATCCCAATACAAAGCATTCCATTTGCACCTTGCACAGGAAAAGTATCTGTGCCGCTCAGTGTGGCCAGCAGATAAATTCCTGGGGAGATGCACTTGTTCCTCTGATAATTCTGGAGGACTTTCTTCATGATTCCCTGATGCTTTTGAATGAGTCCTGAGAACCCAAACTGGAGATGGATGTAATTATTCCATCCCAACTGGATAAATTCCTCACCTCTCAGCATTGAGGCAGAAACTCTTGCCAAGGATCAATCCCAAAAAACGTTGAGCCCACAGCGTTCCCAAAGTTCCTTTTCCTGCTGGGTCACCTTCTCCACACAGTCACAAACATCAGGCCAGGTCTCTCTACTCCTTATCCCCTAAAGAATTCCATAAAATATCCTATTGACTCTGGATTTCTGGGTCAAGAAAGGACCACCAACTACTTTTGGAGGAAAGTTCTATTTTGCTGCAGCACGTGCTTGGGAAAACCCAACAGAAAGAATTTTTACGGGAATAATAAACTCCAAACTTGGTGGAGGGAGGAAGCAGGAAAAGGAATTTGTGGCAAGTGCTCCTCTGGTGCTGTTACAAGGCTGGGAAGGAGAGGAATATCAGAGGTGACAGCTCCAAAAGTGGCTGCTCTGGAATAAGCTCCCAGGAGTTCTTGGGAATCTGGGAAATTCGGTGAAACCTACATCATTCTTCTCATGGAAAACGCTGTCCTCTCCAATGCTTTTTTCATCTTTAATCAGAGGATGAAAGCAAATATTTGGGGGAAAAAAAAAGGCAAAAGGTTTAAGAAGGAATTTTTGTCATCTTCCAAGTTCTTGTTTATTACATTTCAATTTTCCTATTAATATTAATTTTGGATTATTAAGAACAGCTGCTTTGAGTACTAACACAAACTTTTTTTTTTCCTTTTATAATATTATTTTCCCTGTTTATCTCATCCTGAAATAATTTCACAACCCCTTCTTTTATTTCCTATTTAATTTTCTAGAAAATCCTAAATAAAAACCTGAATACCATTGTTCCTCTTGGGACAGGCGTGTTGGATAAGGAAGAGTGGATGTTTGTGGGATGGGATTGAGGAATTTATTCATGCAGTGAAGTGACCATAACAAAATAAAAGGTTACAAAGGTGCAGGAGGGGAAATCTCAGTCCTGTGGAGGAGATTATGGGAATTATGGGAGTTCTCATGGAACGCGGATTGGTTCAGCCAATGTTTGGTACATCCACATTCCCTGTCCTGGACTTGAATCCTTCCAGGGTTTGGGACTCACTGTAAAACCTGGAAAATGACCATAAAACCCTTCAGGATATTGAGTGTGATAGTGTTTGGACCATCCAGGAATATGACTGGGAGTTCTCCATGGATCCCAAGGTTTCAGTGTGCGATGGGAACAGGTTCATTTTTAAAGCCATTTCTTGCTCAGGATTCATTCCATGTCTTCCCCAGATAAGTTCCCAACCTCTCCTCATCCCTAGGGATATTTTCAACATAAAGAGTAGTCCCAGCTCATGATATCTTTGTTTATTTCTCATTTTAATTTTATTAAATGATTTTAAATTTTTTTAACCTGTTTCTAAACAACCTCTCTGCAATTCCAAACTCAGTATGAAAAACAAGAAGCTCTGGCAAAATCCCAAAGGCATTGTGAGGTGAGGTCCCAAACACTCCGGCCATAAAACATTCCAGATTTCAGAATCCTACAAAATGCTTTTTCTGAGCAGTAAAAGGGAAACAAAAGGAGCAAACAGGAAAAACTTCCACTTTTATCTGCCTCCCATGGCTTTTATCCCAACTTCTCCTGGTTCCAGGCAGGGAACAACCTGTCCCTGGATTTGGGCAGGACCAGGAATCTTCTCTGCAGCATCCAGGTCTTGTTCTTCCTCTCCATCCCCTGATGAAGTTCAGGGAATGACACTGGAGAATTCAGGGGTTGAATTGCACCAGATCCAGGCTCCATCAGCGCTTTGGGATCCCCACAGAACAGGCTGTGCATGGAATTAAGTGTCTCTAAAACACGACGTTTTCCCAAATATAATCTTCAGGGAAGGGCTGGACTTCCCAAACCACAGCTGGAACACTTATCCAAATTTTAATTTCAGTGTTTATGGAGTTGATACAGATTCAGAGACATCCTCTTAAACCCTTCAGGAGAATTCCTATTAAAATGTGTGTTTAAAATACAGGATTTACATTTCTTGGAGGCTGAAGTTCCTCTGCATTTGGTGTTTCCAAAGTTTACATGGAGAAAAACTGAAATTCCAATGAAGTGAATGTTTTCCTTCAACTCAGCACCTCTCACTAAAGTGGGATTTTTATTATATTTTAAAGAAAGCTTGAAATAAACCATTAAAAAAATAAATTAAATGAACATTATTTCAGGTTTTCCTGTAGGGAAAGTTTATTTTCTTCTCCAGACAAAGTTTATTTTCCTTTTCAGAAAACAACTTTTCTTGTTACAAGTATTTGATTTAATTTGAGTTTGCTTTTTCTATCCATCTCCCAAATAAATATCAGAGCTGCAATCAGAGGGGTTGGTTTGGGATTTAAAATCTCCATTTCCACACAGGACAGAACATTTTAAGGACATTTTGGCAGGAAATCAGCAGGAATTTTGTGGAGCACTTGCCACACTCACATTCACAGGGAATATTGAGGGCTTTTCCTCCACCTACAACCCCTGGATTAAGTGACATAATTTGGAATATCTCATCTGACTTCCAGCTGCTGCTCCAGAAGGGCACAATCTCCCACAGAAAATCATTTTTAATGATTTAAAAAATCATGAATCTACTTAATATCCTTAAAATCAAATCTACTTAATACCTTTAAAAATCCCTTGGAGTGGACAGAGAGGGGCTTGAACCCTTCCAAGGTTTGGGACTCGCTGTAAAACCTGGAAAATGACCATAAAACCATTCAGGATATTGAGTGTGATAGTGTTTGGACCATCCAGGAATATGATTGGGAATTCTCCATGGATCCAAAGTTTTCAGTGTGCGATGGGAACAGGTTCATTTTTAAAGCCATTTCTTGCTCAGGATTCATTCCATGTCTTCCCCAGATAAGTTCCCAACCTCTCCTCATCCCTAGGGATATTTTCCCAACATAACGAGTAGTCCCAGCTCATGATATCCTTGTTTTTTTCTCATTTCAATTTTATTAAACGACTTTAAATGTTTTCAACCTGTTTCTAAAGCAACCTCTCTGCAAATCCAAAGTCAGTATGAGAAACACAAAGCTCTGGCACAATCCCAATGGAACTGTGAGGTGAGGACTCAACCACGCTGGCCCAACCTCCTCCCATCCCCATTCCCTGGTTCTCCCACTGGTTGTGTTTTCCTGAGGAATTCCCAAATCAACCCAAAGCAGGGACAGACTGAAGAGATTTTTCCCTCTCCAAGGAGTGTCTTAATTACGGCGTTGCAGAAGAGTTTATTTAAGATCTGCATCAAACCGTCTCTTTTCCACTGAATATTTATCCCTAAAATATGAAAAAATACAGGAGGAGGAGGGATAGAAATAATGGGAATGATGGGGTGGTTTGTTTTTTTTCCAGAGACTCCTAACCCTGCAGGGAGATTTCTGACTGGGAATTATTTATTTCAGCACAGCCTCAGATAGTTTATCCAAAGGGACACAGGAATTAGGATATGGAATGAGGGACTGTGGGACCACCTGGACATCCCAAGTGTTCCTAGAATTAAGGCTGTGCTGACAAATGAGGTTTTACAAAGTGAAGGATCAATGCAATGCCTGGAATTCACCTTTTCACCACTTTAAAAATTTGGGATATTCACTCCAGAGCCTGCAGAATTTTCTTGACATGTCCATCCATGAAGGAATAGCTAAATTAGGGAAACATCTTCCTTGATTCCCTATGTGAATGGGAAATTCATGAAGGAAATTCATGGAGGAAATTCACCTTTCAGGCATTCTTCTCGCTAGTTTAGAGTTCACATAAATTGTTTCACAAATATGCTGGAAATACTTTTACCAGAACATTTCTTTTTTAATTTTTTTTTTCTCTCCAAAACCCAATTTCGCCCAATTTACTTCTCCTTTTCTCAGCATATTTTAGCCAGGTTCTTAACACTGCTGGCAAATTTCCAAGAGTTTAATTTGGAACATGATACCTTTCACTTAAAAATAAAAATTAAAGAAAGAGAGAGAGAGGAATAAAAAAAAAATCCAGCTGAAAGATCAGAACAATTTACCCTGGAGCTGCCCAAGGGAGAGACGAACTCCTGTGAACATCTCCTGAGGGTTGGCTGGGAAAAGCAGCTTAATTCCCTCTTGTTCACCTTTTATTTTTGGGATAAAATTGCAGGGTTGGAGTGGAGAAGCCACTGAGCAACTGGGGGACATCAGCCATGGATGCCACCTCAGGATTTGGGGACAATGCCACTCTGCTCCCTGTGGGACAGGGAATGGAGGAGAAGAGACACCACCCCAAAAAAAGGAGTAAAGGGACTTCAAATCATGGAGGGCTCTTTGCTTGGAATCTGTTGACCCCTGGCAGTGATTCCCATCCTCTGAAGGGTTTCCAGTCAGCAGCAAAGCACTGGATTCTGCTGCATGTGGAAAACTGGACAGAAAAAGAAGTTTGTGCTTTTTGATCTTCTATCTATGACAATTTTTAGAAATGCTTTCCCTCAATTTCCTGTCTCCCTATAGGAAAAACCTTTAGGATTTGTTTTTTTTTTTCCTACGGGTTTCAGAGCCAGCAGGTCCAGGGAGGGAATTCTGTCCCTGAGCTCAGGTGAGGCCCCACCTGCAGAGCTGCCCCAGCCCTGGATCCAGCACGGGAAGGAGCTGGAGCTGCTGCAGAGAGCCCAGAGGAGGCTCCAGGATGGTCCCGGGGATGGAGCAGCTCTGCTGGGAGAGCTGGGAATGTTCCCCTGGAGAGGAGAAGCTTCGGGGTGAGCTCAGTGTGACCTTCCAGGACCTGAAGGAGCTGCAGGAAGGATGGAGAGAGAGTTTGGACAAGGATGGAGGGACAGGACACAGGGAATGGCTCCCAGTGCCAGAGGGCAGGGATGGGTGGGAGATTGGGAATTGGGAATTCCTGGCTGGGAGGGTGGAGAGGCCCTGGCACAGGTTCCGATGTCCCTGCCCAAGGCACTGGAATGGTTTTAAGGTCCCTCTCAACAAAAGTCATTCCATATTTCCCAAGTACCCATAAGACACATACATTCCTCTTCCCCCCCCCCTTTTTTTTTTTTTTTTTTGGCCAATAGATGACCCTTCTACTCCTCAAAATTATTAGAAAAGTTTAAAATGGAAAAGGTAAAGCTCAGTAAAATCAGCTGAGCATCTTCCCAATCTCAGTGACCTTCAGGTATTGAAAAATCCCGGAAATCCATGCTGCAAACCAAAAGACTTCCCACTTTTTAAAAGAATGTTTCAGCCTCTTTTCTGTCGGTTTTTGCTGCAGAAAAGGGAGAGTCAGTCTTTGGAAGGCAGGAAGGGTCCCCAAATACATGGCAGGAGCCAGGAGCCAAGCAGCTCAGAGCTGGAATATTTACTCTGTGTGGAAATAGGTACTTTACTCCTTGAAGGAACTTTAGGAATTTTGTAACTTTTCTAATAATCAAAGGTTACTTGGAGTCCTACTGACCTGCCCTGGCCAGCTTTAGTAGAGAGTAAAAACAGTGTCACTCTAATTAAAAAAAAAAAAAAAAAAAAAAGTAAAAACAGTGTCACTCTAATAGGAAATGGCAGTTTTGGAACCATCCATGGAGGAATCTCAGCGGGATTTCACCAGAGCAAAGAGGAGCAGAACAAAAGGAGTCACTGTCTCCTTTGCAAGCCAAGAGCTCCTTCCCCTCTGGCTCCACCACCAGGGTTTTGGCAAACCACCAGGGAAGGAGCAGGATGAGCTCTGCAGACAGCCCAAAATGAGCCTTGGGGCTGTTCCCCTGTATCCTGTGGGTGGGAATCCGTAAAATCAGAGGGTTTTGGGAAAGCTGCAAAAGGCAGCTCAGAGACAGCAGAACTGTGATTAGAGCTAAGCAGCAGCCATGAGATTGGTCAGGGGAAAAACTATTTAAAAAGTAGAAAAGTGAGGACAAATAGAACAATGGTCTGTGTATTAATGCTTGGCTGTTGCAGACAACTTTTATGGAAAATCCTTTCCTTAGGATTTTTCCTCTTGAGAAGCTGAGAGGCCTCAGGAACAAAATGCAAACATTGATTATCTGCTGCTGTGGAATGCAACAGGTGCATCTGGGATTGGTCTCATGTGGTTGTTTCTAATTAATGGCCAATCACAGTCAGCTGGCTCGGACAGAGAGCTGAGCCACAAACCTTTGTTATCATTCTTTGCTATTCTATTCCTTGCTAGCCTTCTGATGAAAGCCTTTCTTCTATTCTTTTAGTGTAGTTTTAATGTAATGTATATCACAAAATAATAGATCAGCCTTCTGAAACATGGAGTCAGATCCTCTTCTCTTCCCTCATCCTAAGACCCCTGTGAACACGATCACACTTGGCTGGAATAACTCTCTAAGCTACAGAAAAGGATATCTAGTGAGATATTAGGAAGTTTGAAGCTTAATAATGGAGGTCTGTGTGTTGTTTTTTAAGGCTCACAAGCAGATATTGTATTTGAAATGAGCAAACATTGTTTAACCAAAGGTACCTGTGCTTATAGTGGTTGGGTGGAACTACTGTCAACGTGCTTTTGCTTTGTGGGATTGGTGAAAAAACTTTTAAAGTGAGTTGTAACATTAAGTTCTTGGTCTGCTGCCTGGGATGTGAGTTGGTGGCATCTCCCCATTGTCATAACCATGGAATGGGACTGGTGCTGGAAAATAAAACAGCTCAAGGCCCGTTCCACAGCAGTCCCATCCCATTCGTGATTTGCACACAGCCCCAGCCGGTGACACTGCGGGTGTCCTTGGGGTCACATCGTGTTCCTGCCCTCCAGGCACACAAAGGGATTTTCCCCCAGCTCCCTCTCCCCTCCCCAGCCATGGAGTCCCTCCCTGTCAGCCACTATTGCTCCCAGATTAAAACAATAAATGACCCAAGGATCCCCGCTGACTATTGACACTGGCAATTACAGGGGAATTAAAGGGGCTGTGTGCTTTGGATGCACTTCAAAGCTTTGTGGGATTCCCACACATGCTCCGAGAGCTGTGGGGTCCCGTTTGAGTTCGTCTGGCCACTTCCAAGGCTGCCATTTCCTATTAGCATGAAACTATTATTACCCGCTCACTAAACGCTTCCTGGTGCTCTCCAGGGGAGAGTCCAAGATAGCAACCCCAAGGAAAGGGGCTGGCAGATGGTTTGGTTTCCTAAGGAGATGTGTCCAGCGGGATTTATCCGACTTTCCGCTCCCTCAGTGCTGGGTGGGGCTCAGGGGTGATGTCATTCCTGGGCTGTTGAGCTCAGCATCACTTCTAACAAATCCTTGAACTTTGTGCACCCAAGGAATTGCAAATATCATGGGAAAAATTTCTCCTCATTCCCAGGCAAGTCTTAAACCTTGTTCCCCCGTGTTCTTGCTTAGGGAGTTATTTTCACAGAATTCACAGAATCACAAAGTTGGAAGAGACCTTCAAGATCATCATTGAGGCCTTTTAATAAATCCCTACTTTATTACATAATTCCCAAAATCACGCAAGGTTGGAAGAGACCTTCAAGGTCATCGAGTCCAACCCAGCCCCAACCCCTCAACTCAACCCTGGCACCCAGTGCCACATCCAGGCTGTGTTAAACACACCCAGGGATGGGGACTGCACCACCTCCCTGGGCAGCCATTCCAGAACTTTATCACTCTTTCTGTGAAAAAAGTGCTGCTCTCCAACCTGTATTTCCCTTGGTGCAGCTCGAGGCTGTGTGCTCTGGCTGTGTCAGTGCTGCTGCAGACAGAGCCCAGCCCCAGCTGAGCACAGGCACCTTTCAGGAGCTGCACAGAGTGATGGGGGCAGCCCTGAGTCTCCTTTTCTCCAGGCTGAGCACCCCCAGCTCCCTCAGGGGCTCCTCACAGGGTTTGTGTTCAAGCTGGTTCTGAACTCGCGCAGACATCTGTGCTGGTGCTGGTGGAGGAAAACCTTTCCAAGAATTGTCTTCTCAACACAGAGATATTTTTATATAAAATCCTTCACTCCACTCTTTAATATCTAAGTTCAACAGAATAAAACATGAGGAAAATGTTGTTTCCTATTTTTACTCAAAGTGTGGATTTTATGTTCTATTCAGGTTCTTAATTCTCATGGAAGTGCTCTTAGAGCTGAGGATGAGGACCCCACTAAGATGATTTTTGAAGCAAAAAGCTCTTTATGTTTTAGGATTTGGTACAGAAAGAACAGTTCTTAGCCACTGTGGTGTCTTTCTAATTAAGAGAGGGGGTTTAGATGACTCGTTTTGGAAATTCTGGATTTGCTTAAGAACATGGCAAAACTGGAAATGGGAGAAGGTTTTGAAAAAGAACCTCCTGCTTTTATTCTGCTGGGGAGGCTCATGCCTTGAGATAGAGGGAAGTATATTATTTTAGAAAAGAAGATGAAGAAATAAAAAGAGAAAAAGAAAAAAACAGAAGAGAAAAAAGTGAGGATGAGGAGGAGAAGGAAAAGGGTGAGGAGGAGGAGGAGGAGGAGGAGAAGGAGAAGGAGAAGGAGAAGGAGAAGGAGAAGGAGAAGGAGAAGGAGAAGGAGAAGGAGAAGGAGAAGGAGAAGGAGAAGGAGAAGGAGAAGGAGAAGGAGAAGGAGAAGGAGAAGGAGAAGGAGAAGAAGGAGAGGAAGGAGAGGAAGGAGAGGAAGAAGAGGAAGAGGAAAAGTGAAATATTCATCAATTTAACCCCAAAATAATTCAAGGGCAAATCTTGACAAGGAGCCATCATAGCCAGGTAAAAAAAGAATCAGCTTTTAAATTATGACAGTGGCATTTCTTTTTCTTTGTGTTCAACTTTAATTTTGTGTATTTAAACATTTTACATGGTTTCCTTCTCTTATGTGCACAGTAAATGATGTGAGGGTTTGTTTTCTTCCTTGGCAGGTGATTCCTGCCTTTGAGTTTGCGCTGTCTGGTGAGATATCCCAATGGAAATCCAATTCCTACCTCTGTAAGAAGGAAAAATCTGAGGATGAGGGTGCTGAGCTGAATCCTGCTGAATTTTATGGAACTACTTCCATGAATTCTGAAGAGATTTCTCCATCTTTAAGTTTATTTGCATGTTTCTACTTGGAAACAGGGCTGTTGGTCACTCCAGACAATGAAATCATCCCATTTCGTGAGCCATCTGATAAACACTGGGAATGATCCCACATCCCAGAATGAATTCCACCCTCTCCTTCCTTATTACAAACACTACAACACGCAGCTCATTTCGTGTCTTGTAAAGCAAAAAAAATTACCCCAACACTCTGGAATAAATCTCGAAATTCCTGCAGAAAGGGACTCGTTATTAATTCCCTCAATGGCCAATTAAGTGTGGCCTCAATATCCCGAAGGATTTTCCCACCGTGGATATCAGAGGGAGCCTCTCCCTGTCTCTAAGCTCTGGATGGTTATTTGGGTTCCACTGCTCGCTCTTGGCTTGGTTTGCCTCTTTTTGCACATCACTTATGGCCCCCCTGAGCCTGCAGTCCATAAATATTTTCCATAAAACCAGGAATAAACCCAACCCAGCCCAGCTCCTTTGTCAGAAACACTGAACTCACCAGGGCACGGTTTGGCTTCTCTTCCTCCCCTCTCTTGTCACAACCCAGCAGCTGGAAGGGAGGAGAAATTATCCACTTCAGGTTTGGAAGAATCCCAAAATGAGTTGAGTTGGAAGGATCTGAAAGAGCAGGGACACCTTCCACTATCCCAGGGTGCTCCAAACCCCAGCGTCCAACCTGGCCTTGGACACTTCCAGGGATGCAGGGCCAGCCACAGCTTCTCTGGAGGCCTCACACCCTCCGAGAGAAGAATTTCCTTCTAAAATCTAATCTAAATCACTTCTTTTAGTTTAAAACTTTTCCCTTTTCTCCTATCACTGCCTATCACCCAAAAAGAGCTTCTGTGCCTGAAAAGTCTTTTTTTTTTTTTTTTTCCTCAAAGTCCACTAATTAATGCAATAAAAATATCACATCATTCCAGGCCTAGTCTCATTGTGTAAAATCCCTACATACAAAGTCAAAGGAGTAATTATAGATGGAACACAATTTAAACATTGGAGACAGCTGAGGTAGATTCATCTTACAGATGTTTCATGACCAGAGAAGGAGTGAATGGAGATCCAGCTGGGATCAAGGGATGGTTTGGGCCAGAAGGGACCTCAAACATGATCCAGTGCCACCCCCTGCCATGGGCAGGGACAATTTTCACTGTGCCAGGCTGCTCCAAGCTCCATCCAGCCTGGCCTTGGACACTTCCAGGGATGGCAGGAGAGCTCTTAGCACCCAAGCAGTTCCTTATTTTGCTCCAAGCCTCATCCAGCCTGGCCTTTTCCACCCTCTCATCTCCACCTCCATTGTCACCCACCTGTCACCTACAGATCTGTAAAATGCCAATTAATGGAGACAGGATTTGGCTCATTAATCATGGAGAACACCAAAAAAAATCTTTATTTTTTTTGTGAAAAGGTGGCTGTTTACTCCCCCTCTGCTTTTCTGCCCTGCCTTCCTTGCTCTGGTTTTACACAGATGTTAAATGCAGCTCTTCTGTCCAAATCAACCCGAGTAGCAAAACCCACAAACCCAATTATTTGGCAATGGCCCAAACCCATTCCTGTCCATTCCAATTTATTGGGAGACGAGTGCTGGCATGTTCCTTCCAGATACATCATCAAATTAATGGCCATCAGAGGCCTTTCTTCGAGAAATGAGGAGGGAAAGTTACAAACCCAGCCAGGACATAAATAACACAACCATGGCATGGAAAACAAACCACCATTTGCTGTTAGTTATGGACTTTCAGCCTGGAAGTGACAAAAAACAAACAAAAGGAATTTGTTATGTACATTGAGGTTGGAGGAGTGGAGGAACCACGCAGCTTTTGGGAATATTCAGGGAAAAGAGATCCAGCCAAGTGTATTTCTGCCATAAATCTGTATTTCTGCCTGCTGTTTGCTTATTATAGCTGAGGGGTTGTTGAAATTCAGGGAGTTGAGTGGCAGAAAATTGAAAATAAATAATCAAAAAAAAAAAAAAAACAACTTTTCCTTCTATTTCCTTAAAATTAATGAAGGGTGAAACCACCCCTGAGCTGAAAGGGTGGAACTCAGCAGAATCACGCTATAAGATGAGGAAAGTTATATCCAGGAATTTCAGGGTGGGGTTTCCAAAGTAGCTGGAGAATGAAATCCTTCCCACCTCAGTTTAGCCACTGGGAAGTGAAATACCCAATCACCTCCAGAAAACACTTAATTATTAATGTAATTATCTAAAAAACTGAAATTATACTTTGCAGGGCTAATTGTAAGTCTGTTCTATTACTACACCTGTGTGGGTGCAGCTGGTGAGAGAGAGACGGTGAATCTTGTTTCTTGAATCAGAAGGCTTGATTTATTAAGATATGATATAATACCTTATAGTTATACTAAATAGAATATAGAGAGAGGTTTGCAGAGCAGCTAGCTAAGCTCAGAATAGATAGAAAAGAATCTACAACAAAGCTCTGGCCAAGGACTCAGTCCCCTGGCTTGCACTGGTGATTGGCCCTTAATTATCAACATAGAAAATGAGCCAATCAAGGTGAATCCTATTGCATTCCACAGCAGCTGATAATAATTGTTTACCTTCTCTTTGGGGGCCTCTGGCCTCCCGAAGACGCAGAAATCTGAAAGAAAGGATTTCTGTGGAGAAATGTCTGCGACACTGTTGCTCCAGTTTCAATTAGGTACAGAAAATTAGGTGAGGAGAATCCCACCTTAATGGAGTGATGGATCAGATTCATTGTAAGGTTTTCTGTGCTGTTTAGGTGGCCTGGAAAGGCCCAGGGATGGCCTTGAAGAGCCCGGCGCTTCAAAGGACGAGGAGAGACTTCTGATCTTGTCTCGGTCTTGGTGTTTATTAATTGTTTATCTAAAAGATTTTCTTTCAGCCCGACAGAGGTCTGCACAGCAAGTCAGCCATGGGCACACTGCAAGCCCCCGGGGCGGTCACTTATCTTTATACCCGAAGTTACGTGTACAATATTTATCATTTTTCCCCAATACCTTCTACCCTTATTAACCGGTGCACTTCTAGTAATAACCAATCCCAAAGTGCCACCACCACCACAGAAGATGGAGGCCAAGAAGAAGAAGAAGAAGAACAGGACATGCCCCAATTCCTCCATCTTACTTCTTTAGACCCCCCTGTACAGAAATCCTAAACCCTGTGTTTTACACTTTAACTAACTTATCCCTTCACCATTCACCCAGTGAATTCCTCCCAGTCCTCATACAGGTGTCATCTCCTGTGTAGGATCAAAGCCCTGCCACCAGACACTTCTGGCAACATTCCAGGATTCCCGAGCCCCCCAAGGGTGGTCTCGGCCTCTCTGCACCTCCATCCTGAGGTGCTGAGATCCCACATCTCCCCCTTCTGTTTGCACCAGGAAGACCTCTTTTACTATCCGATTCACAGCGTGTTTTAAACATGCAAATATGCATGGGACGACAAGTATGAGGACTAGGAGAACTATTAAAACATTTCCCCAGCTCCACCAGTGAGGGCTCAGCCAAGCCACGCCGTGACATTCCATGGGGTTTGGGTTTAGACTGCCAGAGGGCAGGGTTAGATGCGATAGAGGGAAGAAATTCTCCCCTGGGAAGGTGGGGAGGGCCTGGCACAGGATTCCCAGAGAAGCTGTGGCTGCTCCTGGATCTCAGCAAGTGTCCAAGGCAGGCTGGATGGGGCTTGGAGCAATGGGACAGTGGAAGGTGTCCCTGCCCATCCAGGGGGTGACATTGGGTGGTCTTTAAGGTCTCATCCAACCCTAACCATTCCAAAATTCCATAATTCCCTGGTCTGAGATCCCCAACGGCATCTGAAGCTTCTCACAGGGCCAAGAGATGACTTGGGATCTCACGACACCCCAAAATCATTTGGATGTCAATGTTCTGAAGGATTTGAAAGGGAATGAGAAGGGTTTCGTGAGCCCTGTGGGAGATGTAGATCTGCATTAGTGGTAGTGGGCCTGGAATGTCCCTGTGTCATAAAAACCAGAGTGATCCAAAGGCCTCTGATCCCATTGGATCTCATCCCTTGGCCATCCTGGATGTCCCCACAAGGAGAAACCACACAGACCCCACAGAAGATTCACGTTGGTTTGCAGCAAGAGGCTTTACAGTGATTAAATCAATGGTAATTAGGCAAATGAAATACTCCCAGAAAGTGGATTCATCCAGGAGGGAATTTCAGGTTCTGAGTCCAGGCTTGAAGCAAAAACAGTTTCTCAGTGGCATTTAAAGTCACTGGGTTTCAACATGAAAAAATAAGAATCACATTCTCAAAAAAAAAAAAAAAAAAGACTAAAAAAGATTGAATAGAAGAGATTTGGGGAAAAGGGAGATGGCTGCTCAAGGAAGTTACTGCACAAGCAAAAGAATCCCCCAAAAAATAAACCAATGACTTCTCCTTTAGTCTTGGATTATGGAATAATAAAATAAATAATACAGGAGAGATTTGGAATGGGGAGAAACATAGATCTCTTCTGTAATAACACTGAAGACAGAAAAGGTCTGGGAGAGAATATTTGCCAAGTTTTGGGATCGCTTCTTAGAAAATAATTTTGATTTGCCTTTTAACTCTGATGAGGATGATGGGTTTATAATAAATACAATATTTTATGATATTTGACCAAAACTGAAATAAAACATGAAGGAAAAGAGTTGATAAACATGCAAACATGCTCTATCCACATTTTGTAAAAACAAAACAGGTTCTCTTCAGTTCCGCTCTAAGAACTAAGACAGTGCTTTAATTTTTCCAAATTATTTTGATGAAATTTAAGCCAAATAACAAGGAAATAGTCAGAAGAGGAAGAGAATAAATGAGGTTAAAAGGGAATTATACTGCTTCAAAAACTTCACTGCAAAATAAAGCAAAAAAATTGAGAAGTGACCAAAACCCTGCTGTCACCAAAACCCACCCTCACATCCAGATAAAACCTGATATAACCCCACTCATATTCCTGGGATATTTTAATTTTCCACTCATGTAACTGAGCCCTGAATGTTTACAGGAATTGGGTCTAGAAAATCTTGGAAAACTTAAGGCTGATTCAAATTAGTTGAATAAAGAGAAATGGATGAGGAAGGGAGGAGCTTCACCAAAAAAAGCCATTTAAAGCAGAATATTCCCATCAGAAACCTGTAGGAAACTCGCTTCTTTCTTGGGAAGCAGGGATGACTGGAAATCCCCATAAAATAATAATTTAAGGTGGTGCCAGAACCTGGAAGAAAACTTTTAAGAGCAGCTAAATCATGAGGCTGGCTGTCACAGACATGTTTTATGAGAAATCTTTTTTGCTAATATCTTTTTTCCTGAGAAGCTGAGAGGCCTCAGAAATGAAATGTAAACATTGATTATCTGCTACTGTGGAATGCAACAGGTGCATCTGGGATTGGTCTCATGTGGTTGTTTTTAATTAATGGCCAATCACAGCCCAGCTGTCTCGGACTCTCTGGTCAGTCACAAGATTTATTTTTATTCCATTTCTATTCTTAGCCAGCCTTCTGATGAAATACTTTCTTCTATTCTTTTACTGTAGTTTTAATATATCGTTTTCTTTTATTATCATAAAATAATAAATCAGCCTTCTGAAGCATGGAGTCAAGATTCTCATCTCTTCCCTCATCTTGGGACTCCTGTAAACACAATCACAGCTGGTCAGATGGAGAAAGGAATGTTGAGGGGAGAAGTTGATGAAGGAATCATCCTGGAGGTGGAAGATGGATCCTATAGGAGAGTTATTCCCTCCCTGGGAATTTGGCACATTTAGCTGCTGATTAGAATTCTTTATTAAGGGCCATATTTCTCCCTGCATCCACGTTAATTTGGGTCATTCCAGGTTTTTACCTGGGTGGAGCAGTGGATCCATCAGGATTGTTGCTCTGCTCCCCAGATCAATTCCAGGGGGATGGATCCCACCAGAGCACCTGGCTCAGGGAGCTGGGAAACACCTTAAATCCCACAGAGCACAGACTGAGCGATGGCGATGCCTCAGGTTTGAGCTTTTATATTTTCAGATTCTGTGCTGCTTTAGTGTGTGGGTCTGAGCTGCACATCAGGGCATGGTGAGCTCTGTGCACAGAGCAGGGAGACAAAACAATTCCTGCTCCAGCTGGGCACCAAGGACAAATGACCCAAATCTCAGCCCCAGAGCACAAACCCCGTGGGCTGGAGAGAGAAAAACAAGCAGGGTGGGACTGCCTGGGCTAAAGCTGGAATGGGACAATGAACTGCAAGGTGCAAATGGAGCAGAGCTGATCCCAGGGAGAGACCCCGGCAGCGCTCGTGCATTTTGGGGCCATTTTGGTTCATCTTGGGTGGGCTCTGGTGCTGCCCAAGGTGCATCCATGGAGGGTTTTAATAAATCCCTGCTTTATTCTTTAGCTCTGTCCAGCCTCTGTTCTAGGTCACAAGGCATCAAGGGAAGCACCTAAAGGAGCAGGGATGATGTTGGGGATTTTCAGGAATGCACCCACAGCCAGACCCCAGTGCCTGCAGCAACTTGGGGAAAAGTCAAGAAATTATTCCAGCTTTTCTCTAGGAATAGGAGTGACAATAGTGACTTTGGCCAATTCTCTGCTTTTTACAGGTTTTCCTTGGCCTCTCCTACCCAAAATTAACAGTTGGTTTCCTCTTCTGATCCTTCAAGTGGCTAAAAATGATTAACACCACGTGATTAACACATATCTTAGCTAATTGGTGTTTTCCTATGGCATTAATGGACAACCAAGTGAAGAATTTCTTTTAAAACACTGCAAAATCTCTTTTACCCCTCTTTTTCCCTTTAGTTTGGAGAGTTTCAGCCCTCTGCTCCCAAACCCCAGCATGGGGAAGTGCCAAGCTCTGGTTTCTCTGGGCATCTGATTCCCATTTTGGGACACACTTGGATGGATCCAAGTCAAAAACTCCTTTAAACAGAGCAGTTCTTTAAAGGGGCTCAGAACTCAAACACAACCAGGGATTTCATTTGCCAGCTCTAAACCAATTAGGAACCTTAAATAAACATCTTCTCCTTGCATAAACATCTTCTCCTTCCTTAAACCAGTCCAAGGCAGGGGAAGCACCCGGCTGCTTTTAATAAACATGTTGTGGAAAACCAGACAGTCCCAGATGCCAAAGTTTATTTGTTGTTTTCCAAAGGGAATTTTAATTTGGACTGAGGCTCAGTAATTTCTTTTCTTACTTGATTTCTTTCAAGTAACATCACAGCAGTTTTCCCAGTTTGGATACTTGAGCAGTGCTGAAATTCTCATCTGGAAGAGTTTTTTGTCATTCATGGAAGTTGTGATCCATCAAAGTCCATAGGATTCTTTCTAAGATTCCAACAGACTTTGGGTGCAATCCACAGGGTTTGAGCTAAAATCCAGGGAAATCACAGCAATATTCTCTCAAGAGAAGGTACCTGAGACTTTGAAAGCAACGGACCTGTTTTGACAGAGGCTTCCCACAAATCAAAACATTTAAATTATTAAGAAATTTATTTCTTTCAGATTTTTAAATATATGGAAGTAAAAAGAAAAGTAAATTGTTTTGGTGTGAAGTTGGGGGTCAAAAGCTTTGGATCAAAGTCAAGAACCTTTTAACCTTTCCAAAGCTGGGATTGTCAACCTATGATGGGTTCTGATTGGAAAACTCAAGGAACAAATAGCAAAAGCCTCAAAAATGTTTTTAGGTTCACCAAAAGATGAGGGAAGTTTAGTCCATGTGGAAACCTGGAGAGATCCATAAACCAGAAGAGGTGGAGCACCAGCACAGAGAATTCCACTGTATTTTTCCTTCTCCTGAATTCCATGAGCTCTGGAGTCTTCCTTAAAATCTGCTAGTTCAGCACACTTGCAGAAGAAACCAGGAGTGGCTTGTGAACAGAGGAACAAATCATTCCCAAATATTTTGATGTAATTTGTTTTCTTCTGTCTTCATTCAAGCAGGAACTACTTTAACACAACTGCAAATTTTGCCTGTGCAGGGAAACACTGATGGAAAAAAAAATTACCAAAAAATTAGACAGATGTGCAGAACCATGGGACTGATTCCAGAATTTGCTGGATTGTCCATCCCCATTTATGCCCTGGAGTCAAACTTTAAGGTAACCAAACTTACACTACTTCAGGACCAGCTTAAAGTGCTGTTTAAGCTTTTTTGCATCTTCTGGGGAATATTCTGGGTGTAGCTCCAGCCTGGCCACCAGTGCCAGCCTCTGCTTATCCTGTAACTGCCTTCTGAGAGGCCTAAGGAATGTTTGACCTGCATGGAAGCACCAAAATCTAGACAGGACAGGGAATCTCCAAGGCAGCAACTCCCAGGAACACTCTGAATTTCAATCAGCCCCAAAATACAGCCAAAGAAAGTCTCATCTTTCCTTTCAGCCAGACTTCCAGGCTAATGATAATAACTTTAAATCCTTTCATCCCTTAATGGCCTGGTTATTCCACCAGAAAGGCACATTTAAAATGGTTATTAATATGCAAGAGGCAGAGCACAGGATAAAGGAGGATAAAACATTAATCCTGGAGCTGGAAGCACTTTTTCCTCATCAAAACTCCTTCTGCAGATGTTCCTCAGCACCATAACCCAGCCTGGTCTGGGTCTAAGTACCCGAAGTCACATCTGGAATATAAATTCTGCCAGGAAACCTCTCAAAGCATGGAGGTGCTTTTATGGGGGAAGTGCCCCTGCAAAAATCAGCTGTCAAATCCCATATCCAGCAAACTGCATCAGGAAATGGGAATCTGCTTGTGGAAAATATTCCTGTGCTAAAGGCTCGGCCTGGGATGGTTATTCCAGATGAAACTCTTCCACCTGCTCCAGAACTCCTTCGCAGAGCATTTTTGACGGTGTGTGTCTGTCTTTAAAAGGGTATATGGAGTGAAGGAAGAGTTCACAGTCAGATTTGTCAGTGGATTTGTCATTTTCCTCGCTTAAGGAAGTGCTGGAGGACCCTCAGGAGACCCCTGCAAGTGTGCTGAACTAGCAGATTTTAAGGAAGACTCCAGAGCTCATGGAATTCAGGAGAAGGAAAAATACAGTGGAATTCTCTGTGCTGGTGCTCCACCTCTTCTGGTTTATGGATCTCTCCAGGTTTCCACATGGACTAAACTTCCCTCATCTTTTGGTGAACCTAAAAACATTTTTGAGGCTTTTGCTATTTTTTCCATGGCCACACCACAAGGTAAATTTTGGAAGGATTTTTAGGATGAAGGAATTATCCCAGTGCCGATTCTCAGCTCAGCCTGAACACTCCTGGTGCTGTCTGGTAGAATCAAACCTGCCAAAAATCCCTGGGAGGATTTTCCTGGGGAAGTAACAGACTGCTCCAACCTCATGGATCTTGGCTGTTTTGGCTTCTTGTTGGCAGGTGGGCAAGGAAAACTTTGGAATCAAAATCCTCTATGCAAGGAAGAGTTTTGGAATTAAAATCCTCTATGCAACGAAAAGTTTTGGAATTAAATTCTCCTGTGCAAGGAAAAGTTTTGGAATTAAAATTCCATGCGCAAGGAAGAGGTTTTGAACCAAAATCCTCTATGCAAGGAGGTGTTTTTGAATTAAAATTCCCTGTGCAAGGAAAAGTTTTGGAAACCAACTTCCCTGTGCAAGGAAGAGTTTTTGCATCAAAATCCTCTGTGCAACAAAGAGTTTTGGAAAAAAAATTCCCTGTGCAGCAAATAGTTTAGGAAACACAATTCCCTGTGCAAGGAAAAGATTTAGAATCAAAATCCCCTTGTGCAACCAAGAGTTTTGGAATTAAAATCCCCTGTGCAAGTAAAAGTTTTGAAATCAAAGTCCCCTGTGATAAGAAAACTTTGGAATCAAAATCCCCTGTGCAAGAAAGAGTTTTTGAAAAATCCCCTGTACAAGGAAAAGTTTTGGAATTAAAATTCCCTGTGCAAGGAAGAATTTTGGAATCAAAATACCCTGTGCAAGGAAAAGTTTTGGAATCAAAATCCCCTGTGCAAGGAAGAATTTTGGAATCAAAATTCCCTGTGCAAGGAAAAGTTTTGGAATCAAAATCCCCTGTGCAAGGAAGAGTGGATGGCACAAAGATGGAACTACAGATTCATAATTACAGAAATGTTATCTGGGGAATCTTGAGGAATTTGTATGGATTTTGCCAAGTCCATGCAGAATGCAGTGATTATGATTTCTTCTTCTTGCAATATTTTTTAATCCTTTGTTCAACTACTGTCAAGTTTAACAGTTTAATTCACAGCTTTCTACTGTTATGAAGGAAAAGTGTGGTTGGGAAAAAGAATCTGTGAATCTTTATTTTTGCAACAAAATAAAACTTGGATTTGCCCATATTCAGCACTCAGGGGTGTACAGAGGCAGGAGAGCATACAAAATCCCTAATTTCAGATTTCCTTTAACCCAAACTTCAGTTTAAAAAAAAAGTAAATTGTTTTGGTGTGAAGTTGGGGGTATTTTAAAATTTACTGTCCTTTTTGTACCTTCTTGTAATAAAAGAGGGAGGAAATGAATTTTAAAAAAAAGGAAAATGGTAAATCTGTTTTTGAAAGCGTTTAAACGTAATTTTTAAAAGGTTGCCCAGAGAAGCTGTGGCTGCCCCTGGATCCCTGGAAGTGCCCAAGGCCAGGTTGGACAATTGGAGCAACCTGGGATGGTGGAAGGGGGTGGAACTGGATGATCCATAAGATCCTGTTTACTAAACACACCAGAATTTAACCTTGAGAGAAATCTTGTGCTCTAGGAAACCCAACTTCTGTTTCATCACTCAGGCCTGATTAAACCTCTTGCCAGCAATAACAATTCTGATTTTTTTCCTTTCCTCGTGTCTCTTAACGAGGATTGTTTGGCTCTGCCTGTTTGTTTTTGATCAATCTCTGCCTTTTTCCAGACTACCCCTGAATACCAGGGCTGCGAGAGCACACGGAGCAATCACCCACGTACTTGGGATTTTTTCCTGTTCCAAATGGGATGCAGCCAGCTTTGTATTAAATCAAGTGCATTTTAGGATTTCCCCCAAACCTATTTCTTGTCAGAAGCCCAGGGATTGTGATCCCTCCGTGCTTTGGGGTTTTCTTGGAGAATTCCATGCAGAATCCTGCTGGCCATGATCCCAAACAGGTTACAGTGCTAATGGATTTTGCTTGGAGCCAATCCACTTCACCCTACCCTCATTTTATGCTGAATTCAAGCTCCTCATTGTCATCGATTCTCACATGACCAGACCCGCAACAGCCCCTGAACTTGTTTTTATTTCTGCTCAAAATTAAAATCAAATGAGAGCCTTTGGAGAAGACACTTGCTGGAAAACATTTCCACTTTTAACTGGAAACAGCTTTGTCTGTTCTGAGCAACAGATTGTGCTTCTCAAAAGCCAAAATTCATTCAAAATTCAGATTATTTTGCTTTTTTATTTATAAAATTAAAGCAATTTCTAAAAAGAGAGCCATGGATGAATGGGACCGGCTCAGATGTTCCATGTGGATACCCGTCCACCCAGGTAGGTGATAAGATTTAGATAAGAACATCTCACCTCTCCAGAGCTCTGCAAGTGGCCTGAAGAGCCCAAAACGACCTGTCTAGAGCTCCAAAATGTTTTGTGAGGAATTGTGAGCAGATCCAGAGGAATGGACGGGCGGTAAAGCCCTGGTGCAACATTTCCACATCCAGGCTGTACCTGATCTGAGCTGAAACAACGACCACCATGGCACTGGAATGCTTTTCCCTCAGTTTTCCCATGGAAAGCAGTCAGAGCAGCACACAGGGAGGCCACGTTCCTGCAGCCATCCCCTGTGCTAATGGGGAGCTAAAGCTTCCTGCAGCCAGGCCAGCCCACCGTCAGTAACACGAGATAAATCTGCTTTCCAGGCCTTTTTGGCTCTTCCCTCTGGAACCAGGGCTCCATGACTGACTGGCTCTTTATCCTGGAAAATAAAAAATAAAGCTTCTATGTGTGTGTGTGTGTAGGCTTTGTTTTATAACTCTGCCTGAGGGCGAGTTCTTTCAGGCTTGAGTGTTTAATTCCTTAAATTTATTGGATTGTGATCTTAGGCCCCTCCTAGTGAACATCACTGGATGGAAACATCATTCCTCAAACAGGGCAGCCCAGAGGGGAAGACTTTTCCTTCTGTTTCCAGCAATTGTTGTGTTCTGCTTATCCCTTTTTCCTGGAAGGCCCAGGAACAAGGCCTGGTGACCCACAGGCACTGCTAAAACAGGGAGCACACTGGGGTTTGTGTTTGTGAATCCCCTTTGTCCCTGACCAGCCAAATCCTGGAATACTGTGGACAATTCTGTGACATGAAAAGGATGTGGAACTGCTGGAGCAGGTCCAGAGGAGGCCATGGAGTGCAGAACCTTCCCTATGGAGCCAGGCTGGGAGAGCTGGGGCTGCTCCACGTGGAGAAGAAATGGTTGTGTGGAGACCTCAGAGCTTCCAGGGCCTAGAGGGGCTACAGGGAAGCTGGAAAGGGCTGGAACTGGAGTGACAGCCCAAGGGGATGGCTTTAAGCTGTCAGAGACCAGGTTTAGAGTGGGTTTTAAAGCGGAATTGCTCCCTGTGAGGGTGATGAGGCCCTGGCACAGAGAAGCCAGGGCTGCAATGAGCAAATAGAGCAGGTTGCTCCAAGCCCTGTCCAACCAGGCCTTGAATATTTCCAGGGATGGGACATCTACCATGTATCTGGGCACTCTGTGCCAGTGTTTCTCCATTGTTGTCACAAAACTTTCTTCTTACATCTATTCTGAGTCAACCCTGCCTTAGTTAAAAACCGTCACCCCTTGTCCTGTCACAGCAGGCCCTGGTTAAAAACCCTGTCTGTCTTCCTTAAAGGATTGAAAGGCTGCAATGAGGAGTCCCCAGATCCTTCTCCAGGCTGAACAATCCCAACTCTCCCAGCCTTTCCTCATGGGACAGGTGCTCCAGCCTCTGTTCTACCCTCTCTTTCTCTAGGAAGCTCTTTAGATTAGTGATGACTCAGGTTTAGCTTTTATATTTTTGAGATTCTGTGCTGCTTTAGTGTGTGGGTCTGAGCTCCACATCAGGGCATGGTGAGCTCTGTGCACAGAGCAGGGAGACAAAACAATTCCTGCTCCAGCTGGGCACCAAGGACAAATGACCCAAATCTCAGCCCCAGAGCACAAACCCCGTGGGCTGCAGAGAGAAAAACAAGCAGGGTGGGACTGCCTGGGCTAAAGCTGCAATGGGACAATGAACTGCAAGGTGCAAATGGAGCAGAACTGATCCCAGGGAGAGACCCCGGCAGCGCTCGTGCATTTTGGGGCCATTTTGGTTCATCTTGGGTGCAGCCCTGGCTGGGCTCTGGTGCTGCCCAAGGTGCATCCATGGAGGAGATCCTTTGAATAAATCCCTGCTTTATTCTTTAGCTCTGTCCAGCCTCTGTTCTAGTCCAGCCTCTCAAGGCATCATTGAGGCAGATCAATCTCCCATCTCAGCTCCTTCTTCACCTCTGGGAATTCCCTGTTGGGTCTGAGGAGCAGGAAGCCAAGCCCTGGATGCCCTGGAAACCAAGCCCTGGATGATCTATGGACTCCTCACAACCAGAAACAATTTTTTTTTTGTCTATTTTTTCCTACACAGCCCTCAGCTTAGTCTGGCAGAAGCAGGCTGGCCACACCAAAGGATTTGTGGGTGTGTATCTGAATACATCTGTTTATATCTGTATATATCTGAATATATCTTTAAATATCACAATATAGAAGTGAATGGTACCAATTACCTGAATGGTTCTGGGTTACTCAAGAAAGACTCACCTGCAAAAAAAAAAAAAAAGTCTAAAATCCAACTGTTTTCAGCCAGAGATGCTCTGGTTTGTCCCTCAAACCTGGCTTGAAGCACTTTTTTACAACTTGTGATGACAAAGGAAATCAAGAGGATACTGTTGGTTCCATGCTAAGATTTAAACTTTTTCTGAAGAATTGTTGCCCTATAAGTTCTCATTTTTAGCAGATGTTCAGAGTGAATTTAAAGATAATGGGTCAAAAAATGGCAGGAGATCCTCAGTTCCTCCGGAATTCTGTAGGTCAATCCACCAAAGAATTTAATTATTGTTAAAAGACAGCTCTGCCTCATGTAGATCAATTTTCTCATAAATCCTCCATAGATTTCCACAGCTCCCAGGGAATTTTAGGCCAGAAATTTAGTCTTGTTCTGCTCCAAAGGGACAAAAACCAGCAAACAATGGCAGGGAATATCAATATCAGGAAATCTCACATCCAGGACCTTGCGAATACGGCAGGAATCAGACTGATGAACGGAATTCCAGCAGAGCTAAGGTAGAACAATCCATGGATGGATATATGAGCTTTAAGGAAGAATTTTCTTCTGGTTTTGCCATCATTTAAAATTGTTGTCTTTGGGAAAGGGAGTGTGGACTTGATTTAGTTATTGGGATTTTTTAAGTTAATAGAATCCATCCAATTCCTTCACAAAATTTTGGGTACTGAGAGGGTTATTTTTGTGCCACTGTGTGCACATTTAAATGTGCAAGGCTATGGAATACATTTCCAGGTTCCCAAATTCCAGAAGATCTGTTATGATCTACTTTACTCATCCATTTCCCTCATTCCTTACACAGAACTTCAGGATTTTAGATTGTCGGGGGGAATTGCACCATGTGCTTTCATTCCAAATTAGGATGAGAAGATTAATTCTTCCTCTTTTCACTAAATGGAAATGCATCTGTCAAAATGTTTTCCTTTGGCATTTTTTGGGGGGGGAAAAAATGAAATATTTCAGCATTCCTTGAAACAGGATTGTTTCACTTGGACTCGCTGAGCTGACCGGAAGGATTTGATTTGACATTGCTTCAATGCTAATCTGCTTTTGGGGTTGGCTTTTTCTTCACTGTGACCTGTTGCCACTTGGAAGTTCTCATCTCAAGTCTACTGCTGTTGTTATCAATTTTGGGATGGGTTTTTGTCCTTCCCAAGTGTCCTTCCTAGAATTCCACAGCAGGAAAATCTCCATCCTTGGGCATTTTCAGGATTGAACAGGTTTTGTTCCAGTTTTTTCCATCATTCTTCCAAAGGAATGAGCTGGTTGGACAAGAGACTGACAGACATCCAACAAAAACTTTCCCATGGTTTGGAGATTAAAATTCTGTTTCTGGAGCTGCTCCTGGTACAGATGTAGCAAATCCAGGTTTCCTTCCTCCCACATCTGACCTCTGCTGGGAGCTGTCACATGCTGGGATCCTTCCCATCACTCAGGCTCCACCTGGGAGGGAATTCTGGAGATAAATTTTCCATGGATTAGGTTGACACAAGGTAGGTGTTCAAAAATTGAACAAATGTGGCCATTCATGGTTTAGTGGACATGGGGGTGTTCAATTAAAGGTTGGACTGATGATCTTGGAAGTTCCTTCCAACCTTAGTCATCCTGGGATTCTACAAAATCCAGGCAGTGCATGGTAGGATCCCAGTTCACTCCCAATTTTTTCCTGTGTTTCCGTCTCTCTCATTCCCTGCTGTCCCTTGGATGTAGGAAAAGAGCAACCCCCAAACTTCCCCTGCTGCTGATGCCAAGGGCTCTTGCAGGAATGTGGCTGGAAGCTGTCGAGCCAGAGGTTTCACTCTGGAGCTTTTCCCAAAGTAATTCCATCTAACAGAACAAAAGCTCCAGAAAAACCCCGTGTTCCTTAGGAACCAGATGTTTTCATGCCTTGCCAACACCTAATAAATGGCAATGTATTCACACTGTCAAGGCTGCAAACGTAATAAATTACATTTGATGCTGATATAAATACAGAAAACCACACAGAAAAGAGACGAGGAAAGTGTGTCTCATTTGAGAGGGAAAATGTTGGTGTGAGATTTCACCCAGGCACGTGTGGGTGTGGATCTGTTTAGATCTGTTTATATCTGTTTATATCTGTTTATATCTTTATAAATCTCAGTATAGAAGTGAATGGCACCAATTACCTGAATGGTTCTGACTTGTTCAAGCAAGACTCACCGGCAAAAGAAATCTAAAAAAGGGAAGTAAAGGAGAATTTCTCATGTTTTAAAATTGCCATTCAAAAATCCAAGTAAAACCCTTAAAGCTTCCCACAATTCATCTCCTTCTTTTCAGCCTCAGTGCCCCGGCTTGTATTGAAAATTTAAGCTATTTTAGGGAATTTTGGGAGCAACAAAAAAAATATCATCCATAGCCAAGGCTTTGAGGGAGTCAGGGCTGCCTGGGACGGGATCCTGGAGACTCCTGCTCCATCATCCTGCAGCATGGGGAGAAATCAGACCAAAATTACTGATAAAAGAAATATATAAAACCAAAATTGATAAAAACAACGCCTGTTCTGCCCAGTTTTTTCTCCTCATATTGAAAATTAATTTGCATGAGCAAAACCTCATAGTCCAAAATCTGTGAATCCTAAAACTTTCCAGACTGGTCCAAGTGATGGAGATGAGCAAATATTTAAGGGTTTTGTGCTGGTTTTTGGTTACACATGTGGGGTGGTGCTGTCAGTGCATTAACAATTCCCTCTGGTGATTCCTGCAGCAAAATCTGTCCAATATCTGCTTTAATTGCCATGCCTGAGGCCTGACTGAACCTCTCCAAAGTCCAAGAAAGTCTTTTCCCCTGATTTCACCACAGGTTGGATGAGAACTTTCCCATTTCTGAGCATAATTTGATGCTGTTATTGATACCCTGGCAAAGTGCTCACCCAGCTCTGTCACTGGGGATACTTTATACCCACTTTAGTCTTGTTTCAAACCTCCCAGCAGCTGGGAGGCCATAAAAAATCAACTCCAAGTCAAACCAAAAGTGCTGAAACTGAGCAAGAGAGGAAAAAAACTCCTCCCGTTTGTCCTGAGACTCAGTGAGCAGCAGTAACTCAGCATATTCTCTGTCGAGGGTTTCCCATCCCTCCAACTTGGAATTTCCTTCCCTTTGGCTTTCTCCAGGTCTTGCATTCTCACCTTCATTGTGAGGGATGAGGAGCTTTGATTTGCTTTGCCCTTTGCCTCCCTGTCTTGGTTTGAACAGACAGGTGTCTGCTAAGGACAGCATTTCTATGAAATGGAAAATGTAAACCCCTTCCCTCTGAGTTATTATAATTTTGAAATTAAGGGGCTCTCAGGCAAAGATGTGGTAGTAGGAATAACAGTTCTTTATTAGGGAAAAATTAAAATAAAAATGCAGTGATACAAAACAACAGTGACAGAGTTAGAATAGGACCTGACACCCTGTGGGTCAGAGTGTTGGTATCAGTCCCATTAAATGGTGGCTGCAGCCCTCCTAGAGGACACCTTCCACTATGCCAGGGTGATCCAAGCCTTGTCCCTGGCATTGGACACTGCCAGGGATCCAGGGGCAGCCACAGCTGCTCTGGGCACCTGTGCCAGGGCACCCTCAGAGCCAGGAATTCCCAATTCCCAATCTCCCATCCCTCCCTGCTCTCTGTCAGTTTGAAGCCATTCCCTGTGTCCTGTCCCTCCATCCCTTTTCCAAACTCTCTCTCCATCTTTCCTGCAGCTCCTCCAGGTCCTGGAAGGTCACACTGAGCTCACCCCGAAGCTTCTCCTCTCCAGGGGAACATTCCCAGCTCTCCCAGCAGAGCTGCTCCATCCCCGGGACCATCCTGGAGCCTCCTCTGGGCTCTCTGCAGCAGCTCCAGCTCCTTCCCGTGCTGGATCCAGGGCTGGAGCAGCTCTGCAGGTGGGGCCTCACCTGAGCACGGGGACAGAATTCCCCCATTCCCCCATTCCCTGCTGCCCAGGCTGGGGGAACAGCCCAGGATAAATTGGATTTCTGGTCAGGTAATGTCCAGCTCTGTCCCAGCAACACTCCCAGGTCCTTCTGCCAGTGCTGCTCTCAATCCCTTCATCCCCAGCCTGGATTGATCCTGGGGTTATCCTGACCCCACTTTGCACTTGGTCCTGTTCGAACAGGGACATCACAACTCAATTATTAATTTTCTGGGGCTTCTCGCCATGAATCCCTGCAGCACCTTGACTGAAACTTCCTTCATCCCAGTGCTGGCCTCCAGGCACTGCTGAACCAGGTAGAAGAGGGAATTATATCCCAGTGAGGGGAAAAAAATCTGAATTTAGGTGTCTTTCTGTTCAGGGAGCCATCTGTTTGCTGTCTGCACATGAAAGCTGTGTAACCATGTAAACAGCATTGGGATTTTTGCCTGATTGCAGCAATATTCCCATTTGTTGTTTTTCCTATTAACCTTCCAGTGATGGAGCTCAGAGATTAGGAAATGAGCTACATGAAAGAATTCTGAGTGATGTTCCCTATCAGATCTGGCTGTTCCCCAGGTATGTTAGCAATGAGCCTTTCAAATGAGGGCAGGGTTATTCAGCAGAGCCCTTTAAAGCTTGGAATCCACAGGTCAAGAGGAATGTGTCTCTTCCCGTCTTTCTCTTTCAAAGAAGCATCTGAATAAAAGAGGGACATGCTGACCTTGGAAATTGCCTCCTTCTGTTCCTGGAGGAGAGGAGAGGCAGGAGGAAGAGGTTAGGAGTGCAAAATGCTTTGGGGTTTGCACGTCGAAGGCCTCAAACTTCTGTTGCAACACATTTGTTAAACAAGCCCAGCGATGAAAGCCAGCTTTATTTCTGCTCACAGCCCCTTATCAGCCTCCCCATCTGATAACAGGAATCATGACTGGCTATTAAGCATTCAACAGGAATAAAGGTGACCCCCTGATCCCCGTGGTGCTGGAAGGAACCTTGGAAAGCATCCGAGGCTTGGCGTGGTGCAGAGCACAGCAACCACCGGCATCTGTTCCAATGGATCACGTCAAAAATACCCAACATGAAAGGCAGGCAAGAGCTCTGGCAGCCCTGATGAACAGCAGGTTCTGCTTGGTTCGTGTTCCAACGGGCCCCGGTTCAAATTCCAGATGGAAAGACTTCTAGGAAGTGCAGATGGATTCCTTGGCATGCCTGGAAAACCAGGCAGTGCCCACCTTGGCCAATCATGGCCACAGGGCCAGGCCCTGCAGGTCTGTCCTGAGCAAATCTGTCACTGGATGGGACAAAAGTCAGGGACCAGCTTGAAGGTGGAAATTCCAAAAGTTTTGAGGTCACATCCCGGTGCTGTGTCCAGCTCTGGGCTCCTCAGCACGGGAGGGACACGGAGCTGCTGAGGAAGGGCCCGGAGCAACTCGGTGCCCAGGAAAGGCTGCAGGAGATGGGGCTGCTCAGCCTGGAGAGGAGCCCCAGGGAGAGGGGCCTCAGCCCTGGGTGTCCCTGAGCGTCCCTGGGTGTCCCTGGGTGTCCCTGAGTGTCCCTGGGTGTCCCTGGGTGTCCTTAAGTGTCCCTGACTGTCTCTGGGTGTCCCTGGGAGTCCCCATTTGTCCCTGGGTGTTCCTGACTGTCCCTGGGTGTCTGTGGGTGTCTCTGAGTGTCCCTGTTCTGTCCTTGGGTGTCCCTAGGTGTTCACTGAGTGTCCCTGTCTGTCCCTGGGTGTCTCCGAGTGTCCCTATCTGTCCATGGGTATCCCTGGGTGTCCCTGAGTGTCCCAGAGTGTCCCTGAGTGTTCCTGGGTGTCTCTGTGTGTCCCTGTCTGTCCCTGTCTATCCCTGTCTGTCCCTGGGTATCCCTGTGTGTCCCCTTGTGTCCCTGGGTATTCCTGAGTGTCCCTGGGTGTCCCTGTCTGTCCTCATGTGTCCCTGGGTATCCCTAAGTATCCCTGGCTGTCCCTGGCTGTCCCTGGGTGTTCCTGAGTGTCCCCGTGTGTCCCTGGGTGTCCCCATGTGTCCCTGGCTCGTACTGGCTGTCCCTGGCTGTCCCTGATGTCCCTGGGTGCCCCTGGGTGTCCAGGCTGTCTCTGGGTATCTCTAGATGTTCACTAAGTGTCCCTGGGTGTCCCTGTCTCTCCCTGGGTGTCCCTGTGTATCCCTGAGTGTCTCTGTGTGTCCCTGGATATCCCTGGGTGGCCCTGAGTGTCCCTGGATATCCCTGAGTGTCTCTGTGTGTCCCTGGATATCCCTGGGTGTCCCTGAGTGTCCCTGGATATCCCTGGGTGTCCCTGTATGTCCCTGGATATCCCTGGGTGTCCCTGAGTGTCCCTGGATATCCCTGGGTGTCCCTGAGTGTCCCTGGATATCCCTGGGTGTCCCTGTGTGTCCCTGGATATCCCTGGGTGTCCCTGTATGTCCCTGGATATCCCTGGGTGTCCCTGAGTGTCCCTGGATATCCCTGGGTGTCCCTGAGTGTCCCTGGATATCCCTGGGTGTCCCTGTATGTCCCTGGATATCCCTGGGTGTCCCTGAGTGTCCCTGGATATCCCTGGGTGTCCCTGTCTCTCCCTGGGTGTCCCTGAGTGTCCCTGGATATCCTTGGGTGTCCCTGAGTGTCCCTGGCTGTCCCTGGGTGTCCCTGTTTGCAGAGAGGGTCACAGCAGGGCCAGGCTCTGCTCCGGGGACCCAGCTGTGGCACCAGGGCCACGGGCAGGGACTGATCCCAGGAATTCTCCCGGCACAGGAGGCAGAACTTCTGCCCTGGGCAGTGCCCAGCCCTGAGCACAGAGCAGAGAGGCTGTGGGATCTCCCTCACCGGGGATATCCCAGACCTGTCAGGTTGTAATCCTGAGCCCTGTGCTCTGGGATGGCCCTGCTGGAGCAGGGAGGTGCCACCAGTGACCCACTGCGGTCCCTTCCAACCCAACCCATCCCGGGATTCTGGGATTCCTGAGCAGAGCAAAAAGGGTTCAATCCCATAAAGAGCAGTGATAAAACCTCCCAACACTCCAATCTTTTTCAGCAGATTCGCCCCAAAGCGTTGGAATAACTTCTCCAGATGTTTCCACATCCCACTGAAATTTCAGACACTTCAAGGTAGTTTTCTACCTTCAAAAGGAAATATCCCAATATTTCCATTCTATTTTATTAGAATTTTTAAGGATTTCATTTTTTCTGCTCCTTTAAAAGATTGGATTTGTGTTGATGGAGGATGTTAGTCTGGGGTTATTTCATCTCTAAAATTATGCAGGGAAAATAACAATAAAAAAATCACAGGAGAATAACAAATAAAGCTTTTATGGAGAAGATATTAATTTAGAATAGAGAACCTATTTTTATTTAAACAACATTGCCTGAAAAAAACCTTAAACCTGCATGTAAAAATGCACTTGAAAGAGCAGCAGAAAACTTAATAGGAAATAAAATTTCCCAAAGGAATCTCCACGACCTTTTCCTGTTCTATATTTTAGACTGGGTGTCCAGGTACTCTTTTCTGGTAACAAACAATAAAATTTCATTTTCCTTTAGATAACTTCAAAGACAGAGGGCATTTCATAATCCATGGCTTAAAAAATGCTTCAGAATGATACAAAAGGCAAAAATTTGTGTAAATATTTTGGAACTTGGAGGAATGTTTTGTTTTTTTCAGTCCCTCCAAGTCTCCACTCTTAAAATAATTAAAAACAAAGAAAAAAAGCCACAAACAAAAACAAAATTTCAATGCAGAGCAAAAGTTCTCTGATGGCACAAAGGGAAAGGAAATGAAAGAGAATAAAAAGAACATTTTTTATAAAAACTGGAAGTCAAATTAAAATAGAAATATATTATTTTATCTGCTATAAAATTCCACAAAACAGCAACAAAGCTTCTCCATTTCCCTAAAGCAGAGAGGAAAATAAGGAAATATTCCTTAAAAACAGCTTAGAAAAAAAATTCATCAGCTTGAGTCTTAATCATAATTAACGCCTAATAAGAATGGGACTCATCAAATCTAAATTATTTTAGTAATTTTTGTGATAATTAATGAGGACATTTTAAAATCTTCTAATTAATTAATGATGGGATTTATCTGATTATTTGTAGATGATAGCACCCAAGCTAATTAACTTGGTTAAGAATGATTGGTCAATGAAGTTAAATTGAATGGATTTAATGTGTGATTAAGCAAAGATTTAAAATGGAATCGATCCATCAGTTTCTCTCCTTTGGATGTAAGGGAGAGCCAGGATTTCACGTTTGCATTTAGAGGTTTTCATGGGAATCGTACACAAGGGAAAAGGTTGGGAGAGTTGGGATTGTTCAGCCTGGAAAAGGCTCTGGGGCCTTTCTGTACCTGCAAGAAAATTGGAGAAGGACTTGGGACAAGGGATGGAGGGATGGGACACAGGGAATGGCTTCAAACTGCCAGAGGGCAGGGATGGGTGGGAGATTGGGAATTGGGAATTCCTGGCTGGGATGGAATTCCCAGAGCAGCTGTGGCTGCCCTGGATCCCTGGCAGTGCCCCAGGTCAGGCTGGATGGGATTTGGATCACCCTGGGATGATCCACCCAAGGCCATGGCAGGGATTGGATGAGCTTGAAGGTCTTTTCCAACCCAAACCATTCTGGGATTCTATGAATTCATCTCCTGTGCCAGATCCTTCATGGGCAGAAATCCAAGAAGTTGGTCTTTACTTTGAGTATTGTTCCCAGAAAACTGAGGAGAAACTGGGATTTTTAAGTTTTGGTCATTTTCTCCTGGTCACAGACGTAACAATTAGCTGAAAACGAGTGTCTGGCTTGTCCATAAAACTCACCTGGAATTTGCACAAATTTGGATACATAAAGTTTTATTCCTTGAACATTTTTTTATTTCAGCTGGAAAGTGGAGGAGAGCAAAGGAAAAGAATCTTAATGATCCCAATTGCCTCTCCCCCCTTTTTATTCCCAGCTATCTGCAAGAACCAGGAAAACTGCCTGAAAAGAGAGGCTGAGTTACACAGTCCAGGAAAACTCCTACAGCTGATTCCATTTCTCCAGACAGCTGGAAGTGGGTTAATCAAGCTCCTGTTCCTTGTGCCCTTTCCTCCAAAAAAATCCATCTTCAGGAACGCAGGGAATGAAGAACTTGTAAAGAAAATTCCTTGGGGAATTGACCCGTGCTTCCAAGGCCTTCCTGGCTGGCAGGAGCGCTGGAATCTTTTGATTCCTCCATTATTAATCAATTTGTCAATCAATCAATCAATCAATCAATTTAATCAAATAATTTAGACAGAACCGCAAAATCCATCTGAAAAGGAACCACAAAACTCATCTGAAGCGGAGGAGTTTCACAGCTCAGGATGACCCCTCCAGCTCATCCCACATTCCCAACAGATCCTTTCCAGGCAGTTGGAAATGGATTCATCAAGCTCCTGTTCCTCCTGCCCTTTCCTCCAACAAAATCCATCTCCAAGAACCCAGGGAATGAAGAACTTGTAAAGGAAATTCCTTGGAGAATTTACCCATGCTGCCAAGGCCTTCCTTGCTTGCAGGAGCACTGAAACCCTTTGATTGCTCTGCCATTAATCAATTTATCAATCCATTTAATCAAATAAATCAGGCAGAACCACAAAATCCATCTGAAAAGAGAAGTTGAGTTACACAGCCCAGGATGACTCCTCCAGCTCATCCCACATTCCCAACAGATCCGTTTCAGACAGATGGAAGTGAATTCATCAAGCCCCTGCTCTAAAAAAAAAAATCTTCCCTTTCCTCCAAAAAATCCATCTCCAAGAACCCAGGGAATGAAGAACTTGTAAAGAAAATTCCTTGGGGAATTGACCCGTGCTTCCAAGCCCTTCTGGCTGGCAGGAGCGCTGGAATCTTTTGATGGCTCCATTATTAATCAATTTGTCAATCAATCAATCAATCAATCAATCAATTTAATCAAATAATTTAGACAGAACCACAAAATCCATCTGAAAAGGAGCCACAAAACTCATCTGAAGAGGAGGAGTTACACAGCTCAGGATGACCCCTCCAGCTCATCCCACATTCCCAACAGATCCTTTCCAGGCAGTTGGAAATGGATTCATCAAGCTCCTGTTCCTCCTGCCCTTTCCTCCAAAAAATCCATCTCCAAGAACCCAGGGAATGAAGAACTTGTAAAGGAAATTCCTTGGAGAATTTACCCATGCTGCCAAGGCCTTCCTTGCTTGCAGGAGCACTGAAACCCTTTGATTGCTCTGCCATTAATCAATTTGTCAATCAATTTAATCAAATAAATCAGGCAGAACCACAAAATCCATCTGAAAAGAGAGGCTGAGTTACACAATTCAGGATGACTCCTCCAGCTCATCCCACATTCCCAACAGATCCTTTCCAGACAGATGGAAGTGGATTCATCAAGCTCCTGCTCTCAAAAAAAAATCTTCCCTTTCCTCCAAAAAATCCATCTCCAAACACCCAGGGAATGAAGAACTTGTAAAGAAAATTCCTTGGGGAATTGACCCGTGCTTCCAAGGCCTTCCTGGCTGGCAGGAGTGCTGGAATCTTTTGATTCCTCCATTATTAACCAGTTTGTCAATCAATCAATCAATCAATCAATTTAATCAAATAATTTAGACAGAACCGCAAAATCCATCTGAAAAGGAGCCACAAAACTCATCTGAAGAGGAGGAGTTTCACAGCTCAGGATGACCCCTCCAGCTCATCCCACATTCCCAACAGATCCTTTCCAGACAGTTGGAAGTGGATTCATCAAGCTCCTGCTCTCAAAAAAAAACTTCCCTTTCGTCCAAAAAATCCATCTCCAAGAACCCAGGGAATGAAGAACTTGTAAAGAAAATTCCTTGGGGAATTAACCCATGCTTCCAAGGCCTTCCTGGCTGGCAGGAGCGCTGGAATCTTTTGATGGCTCCATTATTAATCAATTTAACGGGAATACGGTCACGCTCTTGGCTATGAGGTCACCTTGGGTGAGCAGCTGAAGCATGGAATGACCTCAGACCTCACCAGGGGGATTGTGGAGAATTTCCATGTTTTCCCAACATCTTGGAGCAGGTGGGAGGAAAGCTTTGCCGAGGGCTTTGTTTTCGCTCTTATCCCGTTCCAGCCCAACACCTGTCGCGCTCTCGGAAAGTTTCCCTGTGAGTGAAAGAAACGTGACAAATTTTCTCTTGGAAAACAGGGAAGGAATGGTTTGGAAAACAGCAGCATCCACCCTGGAGCTCAGTGGGGGTAAGGCTCCCTTGCATGAGCATGGAAATCTGGAGGTTAATTTTAGATGGATTTGCAGTGGGTCAGTTCATCCATAAATTCTGGGACAAAATCCTGGCAAATTCCATGATCTCCTGTAAGGTTTTTTACTGGATATAAACACAAATCGGATTTCCATGCCTTTATTTTCTGGGTATTATCTTAGCTCATTCTAAAAAGCACTTTAAAATACCTACACAGATCTTTCTTTTTTTTTATTCATTTGCGAATAAAATAATTTTATTCATATTTTTAAATTATTTTCTAATTATTTTATGGTTATTTATAATTATAATTATTTTAACCCCACTAAAGTCAAACCTAATGGATTTGTTCAGTTTGAGTGAAGAAGAAGAAGAAGAAGAAGAAGAAGAAGAAGAAGAAGGTGATGAAAAAGAAGGCCCAGCCTCCACCCCAAAACCTCCATCTTGCTTTATATCCATTACTATATTCTAAACCCTTAAACTCTCCCATAATTTTCTCCACTTCACTTTACAAATGTTGATAATCTTGATGAATCAAATTCTTTCATGTTGGAATCACCTGAGGTTCTCCTCTTTCCTTGACCCTTCTTTTGTCAGGTCAATTTAATTTCATTTTTTTGGATAATCCCATTTGTTTCCCACCCTGTGGTATCACACACTTCTATCCAAACTCCACACCCACAATCCCAGTTCTGTCATTCCATTCTGGAAGCTTCTCCACGGCCTCAGGTCAGTGCAGTGTTCTCTTGGGGGTCAGTGCCTGCCAGCACAGAAATCTGAAATTCTCAGTAACCAGGGCTCCAACATGTAATCCTGAACCACCTCTGCTTCCTTGCCTTGAATCCCATTTTTGTAACTGTGTCCATGTAATTTATTGGCATTTACACTCAGATTTTGAGTGACTGAAAAACTGTGAATAAAATATTTCACATTTTAATTGGTACTTAAAAAAAAAAAAAAGATAATTCCAGCTTTTAAATAAAATAAGGACACAATTAAAGAAAAAAAGTGTGACCCAAATAATCTTTATTCAATGAGTTAATTTCCAGTTTCCTCAAATCCTAGGAAATTAAGAGGTGATATTTTTATAAAGGAAGATTAAATGGTTACAGCGCTTACCAGGACAACTGCCACAAGAGTCGTGGAATCATGGAATGGTTTGGGTTGGAAGGGACCTGAAATCTCATCCAATTCCACCCCTGCCATGGCAGGGACACCTCCCACTGTCCCAGGCTGCTCCAGCCTGGCCTTGGGCACTGCCAGGGATCCAGGGGCAGCCACAGCTGCTCTGGGAATTCCATCCCAGCCAGGAATTCCCAATTCCCAATCTCCCATCCATCCCTGCCCTCTGGCACTGGGAGCCATTCCCTGTGTCCTGTCCCTCCATCCTTGTCCCCAGTCCCTCTCCAGCTCTCCTGGAGCCCCTCCAGGCCCTGCCAGGGGCTCTGAGCTCTCCCTGGAGCTTCCCCTCCCCAGGGGAACATTCCCAGCTCTCCCAGCCTGGCTCCAGCCCTTGGAGCAGCTCTGGAGAATTGTTCCAAGATCTTCCTTTATTTTTTAACTCAATGGAGAGACAAAAAAAAAAAAAACCATAAAAAAATTAATTTCACATTAGAAAAAGCTGCCACAGATTAAACACGACTCACTACCAAGGCGTTGGATTTAAAGACTCAACATCCAATTTCTCTATCAGTTTTCCAAGGAGCCCCACAGCTGGTTCAGTACAGGAAAATGGATGTCTGGCATTTCTCTAAATATAAATTTCAGGGGAAAAAAACCCCAATCTGATTCAAATCATCCCAGAGAAAAGCACTTTAAAATTACAGGGTCATATTTTATGGAGTAAAACTACTGTAACCAGAGCCTGAATTTGCTATCAGTTGGTGGATTCTTCCCAAACTTTTTTTCCCACATTTTTAATCAAAAGCTCTCAATATCCTACTCCATATCAAAGTCAAGCCCCTGTGGACATTTCCTTGATTAAGAAAAGACATTTTTAGCTCAGTGCTTGGCAGAAGAAAAATCATCCGCGACGATCGATCCCAGAGAGCTCCACAGGTTAGAAAAATATTTGGACAAAGGGAGAAGGCAGCGACAATAAATTGCATCTGGCTTGATAACCTCCCTGCCAACATCCTCAGCCAGCTGGAAGAGGAAATGGGAATGATATGAAGCTCTGGATGCGTGGTGGTAACTGAAACTTCAAGGAGAAATAATGTACAGTAAATACTGGAATAGTGGCTTGGTGATCAGGGGTTTTTTTTGGAGAGAAGAGAGTAAAAAGTGCCTGTAAAACGCAAAGTTTCCTTTTTTTTCTGCAGGAAAAGCTGATGATGTTGACCAGGATAGCTGGGTGATGGATACTAAATCATGGATAAAGGATCCAACTGGAGATGGGAGGGCAGGCATTGAAAACAATCATGGTGGGAGGTTATAGGTGCCAAAGGTCTCCTTTTCTTCATGGGATCACAAAATCTTGGAATGGCTCAGGTTGGAAGATCCTTAAAGATCATCCAGCTCCACCACTCCCTCTATCCCAGGTTGCTCTGCTGGGAAAAGCCCTTTCAGCAGAATTCCATGGTGCTGGAACCTCCCCACTCATCTTCCAGGGATGGGGAGTAAATCTGACATAAATTAGGTGAGTCTCCTACTCTGAGGAGGAGATTGGCAGCTCCAAGCTCCTCAAAGGACATTTCACTGTCATTTATACCCTGGGTCAGTGACACTCTGCAGCATAAATCAGTTTTAATAGGATTTAAACCTGTCATAAAACATTGCATGTTTTCAGTGAGGTTTTAAGTCTAAATCCTTGAAAGATTCATTCACCAGGGCAGGGTTTTAGCCCCCAAAAAAGCAAAAAAACCCCTAATAAACAAAAAACACAGCACAGGGATATCTCTGTTTCAACTACTGGGAAAAACCCTTAATCTCTCCCACTTCTTTACCCATTTATTGATCCATCTCCCAGTGCCTTTATTGGAGCAAACCCGGCAGAGGCTGGGATCTGTTAATTCCCTGCTCAAGTGAAGCCCAAGCTGAAGAGTTTTCCCTGGACAGTGGCTGTGATCCCTCACACCCAACCCCACAATTTCCATTTCCCTTGGCAACAGCCATGGATTTCTAACAGCTCTTAGGGAGATGCTTTTCCATGCTGGAAAGTAATTCCCAGTTATTTCAAGCTCCTGGGAGGTACTGGAGATCACTGCTCGAGGAACCTGGCTACAGGCAAAGAAAATTGAGTGTGGACCTAATTTTAACTCCATGTTTTAAGTGGTTAATAATTTATTGATTAAGTTGTTTCATTAAAAATTAATTAATTAAATTATAATAGCACTGGTAACACCCTGAACAGGTTATGGCTCAGTCCATGAGGAAGTTGATGCTTCAGGTTTTAGCTTTTATATTTTCACATTCTGTGCTGCTTTAGTGTGTGGGTCTGAGCTGCACATCAGGGCATGGTGAGCTCTGTGCACAGAGCAGGGAGACAAAACAATTCCTGCTCCAGCTGGGCACCAAGGACAAATGACCCAAATCTCAGCCCCAGAGCACAAACCCCGTGGGCTGGAGAGAGAAAAACAAGCAGGGTGGGACTGCCTGGGCTAAAGCTGGAATGGGACAATGAACTGCAAGGTGCAAATGGAGCAGAACTGATCGCAGGGAGAGACCCCGGCAGCGCTCGTGCATTTTGGGGCCATTTTGGTTCATCTTGGGTGCAGCCCTGGCTGGGCTCTGGTGCTGCCCAAGGTGCATCCATGGAGGCCTTTGAATAAATCCCTGCTTTATTCTTCAGCTCTGTCCAGCCTCTGTTCTAGGTCAGCCTTCACAAGGCATCAGTGTAGGACTTCACAGGAATTTCATCTCGAATCCAAGGATTTGGTGAGAAGTTTGAGCACAAACTTCTTAGTTTTATCTTTTTAGCTTTGTTTTGGAAAAGCTCCTTATGTCCAGATGGGGAAAACCACCTGGAAACCAGTGGAAAATCATTATTACTCCATGCATTGCACTTTCAACAGGCAACTCAAAGTCTGGCTTTTCCAAATCCTTTAAATTCTAATCCCAGCTTTATTCTGAGACATGGCCACTACTGCCAGGAGCAAGCAACCTCAGAGATGAAAACTCCTGGTTTAATTTAATTTCTTTTTCATTTGAAATCCCATTTTTCCTTAATAGAAAACATGTCCCTCTCCAGCTCAATCAAATCCCTAAAGCGGGCAAGCACACAATGGAAAATATTAATTAATTATTCTCATCATCATTATTATTATTATTTTGGTTTGGGGGGTAATGACATCATGCCTGTTCTCATCCTCATATCTGATCCAAAATGGCTCTGAGGTGCCCAAGAAAAACGTGGATTGTTTCCCTAACCCTGGTGAGGAAGCCTGGAAGAGGGTGTGGATAAGGATTTCTTAAGCAGGAGGGGTACACTGCAAGGGAAACAGAGCCTGGGTGCAATTGTGTCCTGGGGGATGGATTTGGCCTCTCGGAACGTTTCCTGCAGCTCTGCTTGGATCTTTAGCACTCCTCTGGGATTCATGTGTCGGTTTCTCGGCTGTTTAGGTGGCCTGGAAAGGCCCAGGGATGGCCTTGAAGAGCCCGGCGCTTCAAAGGACGAGGAGAGACTTCTGATCTTGTCTCGGTCTCGGTGTTTATTAATTGTTTATCTAAAAGATTTTCTCTCGGCCCGACAGAGGTCTGCACAGCAAGTCAGCCATGGGCACACTGCGAGCCCCCGAGGCGGTCACTTATCTTTATACCCGAAGTTACGTGTACAATATTTATCATTTCTCCCCAATACCTTCTACCCTTATTAACCAGTGCACTTTCAGTAATAACCAATCCCAAAGTGCCACCACCACCACAGAAGATGGAGGCCAAGAAGAAGAAGAAGAAGAACAGGACACGCCCCAATTCCTCCATCTTACTTCTTTAGACCCCCCTGTACAGAAATCCTAAACCCTGTGTTTTACACTCTAATTAACTTATCCCTTCACCATTCACCCAGTGAATTCCTCCCATCCTCATACAGGCGTCGTCTCCCGTGTCGGATCAAAGTCCAGCCACCAGACACTTCTGGCAACATTCCAGGACTCCTGAACCCCCCAAGGGTGGTCTCGGCCTCTCTGCACCTCCATCCTGAGGTGCTGAGATCCCACATTCATGGAATGGTTTGTGTTAGAAGGGACCGCAAGGATCATCCAGGGTCACCTTCCCCTATCCCAGAGTGCTCCAAGCCCTGTCCAACCTGGCCTGGAACAATTCCAGGGATTGGGCAGCCCCAGCTCCTTCCCACAAACCCATTTATTTCAGGATCTGAAGGTTTGCACCCCAACCTCCGGGACCAGGCTGCTCCCACACTTCTCCACGTACTGGGAATGCCAAAATCACGTTTTCCACCACTGGCTGTTCTGTCACCTGAAGGGACATTTTTCCATCTTTCCAGCTTCAGGGATGCCTGTAAAAAGTTGGGGCAGCCTTCCATTGGGTTCATCCTCCTCATCCAGCACTTCCATTGGATCTGGTCATCCCTGGCTCCCTTTATGTTCATGGAAATATGACATTAATGGTAAGTGAAAGGCTCTGAAAGATCAGATCAATTAAAGCTGATCACACCAAAAATCAGATCTATTAAAGCTGATCATGTCAAAAATCAGAACAATTAAAGCAAATCACCTCGAAAATCAGACCAATTAAAGCTGATCACACCCAAATCAGACCAATTAAAGCCAATCATGTCAAAAATCAGACCAATTAAAGCTGATCACACCAAAAATCAGATCAATTTAAGCAGATCATATTAAAAATCAGATCAATTAAAGCAGATCATATAAAAAATCAGATCGATTAAAGCTGATCACCTCAAAAATCAGATCAATTGGAGATGATCACCTCAAAATTCAGAACAATTGGAGTCCACAGGAAAACGGGAGTGCTGAAACACCCAGACAATTGGATAGACCCTTTTAAGAACTGTCCCTAATTTGTGGGATTCTTACACATTTTTTTCCCTGAGCCAGGATTTAAAGAGGAAATATGCATTACTTTTAGTCCAGAGAACACACAGATTTTAAAATCTCTGGCCTAATCTTTAACTCTTCTAAGCCAGCATCCCCTCCTAACAAGTGTTCCTAATTGACACCAAAAATCCTTTGGGAATGGCTCCTCTGGGATTCATTCTGAACTCGAAACCAACCAGGTTCAAATGTAATTTAGATTTTTTTTTTCATAGAAAACATTGATTTTTGGTAAAAATTCCCTCTGCTGAATGAATGAACACTTTTGAATGAGCCAATAATTTCTGCTCCTGCTCTCTTCAGCAAATACCTCATAGTTTCACCTCCTTGGGAAGATCTTGAAATTCCTTGGAATTGCAGCATCATGGGAAATGTAGTCCAACCAAAAAATAGGATCCAGACCAGAGAACGGAGAGACCAAAACCCACAATTCCCACAAAGTCCTGCTGTGCTTTGTCCTCAGGAATATTTGTGACCTTCAGGTATTTCCTTTTCCTGCAAATATCAAATTTTGCCATGGAAAGCAAACACTTCTGGAAGGAGGGCAAAATTCCTCTGCCAAGAATCCTAATATTCTATCAGCAAGTCATTTGGGTGGAATTTTTTCCAAGTTCTGCAGAGGATTTTTTGGAGAAGATAGTGTGGAAAAGATTGTGTAGCTGATGGTGAGGATTGAGATGTCTTCCAAAAAAATAACTTGGATAAAAAAGTTGGGATGGAAGATGCAGATCAGAAGCTGAAGGGTGAAAGCCAGGTTTGCTTCGTGATTAAATCTGAGACATCACAAACATCATCACTGAAATAATTACAAAAATTTTGGAGATACTTTATTGAGCTTCTTGCAATTCTCTTAAATAAATTACCGTTCCTGCAATATCATGGAAGCAAAAGCACTGAAAATCCCAGATTTATATTTCTCCCAAATTCTTGCAAAGTTGAAGGTGGGAGCATCAGGATTTCAGTCTGGCAAGGAAAAGGGATGATGGAAGTTGCTGAAAGGGAGGTTTGAAGGATTCATGGAATAAAAAGCAGGAAAGAAGCATCTCAAACATTCTTGCCTAAGGTGCTCTGCTGTGAATACCATGTGGATCACAGATTAAGATTTTTTGGGAATTTTGTATCTGTTCCCATCCTCTGGCACCCTCTGTTACCTGATCAGGTGAATAAGAGCCAGGCTGGGACACATCCTTGCCTTTTCCATGACCTCCAGGTGTGTCCACAATGCCAGGACAGGACATGATTTGATCATGAAGTGATCAGGAATTCTCTTTCCTTAAAAACTGAGGCACAAAAACTCCCCTTAATCCTGGGATTGATTCCCTCAAAGCCCAGAGAGCTCCTCTGGAAGTCAGGGTCAAGTTTGCCCACATTAATATTGACAGATGTTTATCCCTCTTTCTCTTTTGTTGGAGCCCTGGCTGCTGAGAATTTCAGATTTCTGTGCTGCCAGGCACTGACCCCCAAGAGAACACTGCCCTGACCTGAGGCCCTGGAGAAGCTTCCAGAATGGAATGACAGAACTGGGATTGTGGGTGTGGAGTTTGGATAGAAGTGTGTGAGATCACAGGGTGGGAAACAGAGTATAAGGGTTTAGAATACAGTAATGGATATAAAGCAAGATGGAGGTTTTAGGGTGGAGGCTGCTCCTTCTTCTTCTTCTTCTTCTTCTTCTTCTTCTTCTTCTTCTTCTTCTTCTTCTTCTTCTTCTTCTCCTTCTTCTTCTTCTTCTTTTCTTCTTCTTCTTCTTCTTCTTCTTCTTCTTCTTCTTCTTCTTCTTCTTCTTCTTCTTCTTCTTCTCCTTCTCCTTCTCCTTCTCCTTCTCCTTCTCCTTCTCCTTCTCCTTCTCCTTCTCCTTCTCCTTCTCCTTCTCCTTCTCCTTCTCCTTCTCCTTCTCCTTCTCCTTCTCCTTCTCCTTCTCCTCCATGGCTTTGGGTGGTTTTGTGTAATTGGATAAAAAGTCCCCATTGCAGCCATGGGTGGTTGGTTATTGGGTTAAAAGTAAAAATAATTTCGGTGTCATTTCTGAATTGGACAGTTGATCCTTCAAAGGCCTTGCAGAGAGAGAGATGGGGCTCCATTTTTAGTTTGTGAGAGTGAAGTGCTGCAGAACTCAGGGTTTGTGAGACTGTGACAGAGATAAGAACTGATAAACATCCGAGCCCCAACAAGAAATTCCGTCTCACACATTTAATTCCTGCCCTGCCAAAAAAGAGGTAAAACTCTGCACTCTTTCCCTGCTGGAAACCCCACGTCCTTTCCAGGAAACTCCTTTTAATGTTTCCCTCTGTTCCAGCAGCAGAAGGATCCCTCTGGGATCTCGTGAGGGCCGATATTCCCAGAGGGGCTGTGTCTGGAGGAGCCCTGAGAAGGAGGGTGTGTTTCTTGGATGATTTCTCTGTCTAGGATATAAAGAGAGGAGCATTTTTATTACAGCTTTAAGCACTCCCTGTTTCCCACTCTGTATGGAATTCTTGGATATGCATCCTGTCAAAAAACCACCCACAAACCAAATCAGCACTAATTAATTTCTGCTTCTAATGATCAGCATCATCTCACTGCAAGGTGCCCACACCTCAGCCAAGCCCTGTCTGGTGATTTTTTAGCCTGGCAGCTCCACGTGGAGAATCCCTGCACGGAAAGCAGCCGGTGTGGATGGGCTGTGTCATTCCAGAGCTGCTCCAAAGCTCAGGGAGATGGATCAGAGCCACAGAGCTGTAAAACACGAGATTCCTCCTTCCAGGAAATATCCCAGGACACAACAAACCGGGCAGTCAGCACTTTCACTGTGATCTGAGGAAGAGCAGCTCGGTCTTTCCCAGCTTCCTTTTGACATTCAGAGATTACAAAGAGCCGGGAGCTTCAGGATAAGGGATGAGGTCGCGGATATCCTGCAAAACCCTTTTTATTTCTTTTTGCAGGAATACCCAGCCTCTTACGAGTTGGATGTCTTGCAAATGCCCAGCACCTGTCTGCTGCTTTCAAAATCAGGTGCATGGCCTGGGACGGCCAGGATTTGGCCAGCAGCATCCCAGCAGTGCCCCTGGATATCAGGATACAGCTCCCTCTCCCATCCCAACCGGGTCGTCGTCCTCCGACCTCTCCTTTCCTGCGACGTCAGATTTCTGGGTGGGGAAGGGAGGGAATGTTAAGCAAAGCTAATCTCCAGCAGCAGCCTTGCTCTGTGGGTTCAAAGAGCGTGGCAGGGGTTGTCTGGGACACGGGGAGAGCTCCAGGACAGATGCAGGCAGGAATCCTGTGCTGCTTACGGAGGTAAAACACACCCTGGCCTCGGCAGCAGCTCACGATGGGAAAGGCATTTGCTGCTGCTGCTTCTTGTAATCCAAGCCTTTTCCATTTTTAATCCCTTGATGACAAATTATTTCTAGACTCCCAAATCATTCCTGTCAGCTCCCTTCATTCCATTTCCAAGGTGTGTCTGAACAGTGGCATCATTATTCCATTTTTATTTAATGCTGGGAAACTTTTCCTGTGGGAAAAAGGCAACTTTTGGATCTCCCTTTCTGTACAGATCCCCTACACAAATTCCCAATTTGACGCCAGAAGTACAAACCCTCAACTCCTTGCACTTTAAATATGGGGAAAACATATTCCTAACTTTAAATATGGGGAAAACCTTGCTGTAGGGATGTGCTGGGAGCCCAAGGGCTTCCTGGAAGGAAAAGTGAATTCCTACTGGAAGTGGAGCTCAGCGAGGATTAATTGAATTCCCTGGAAATGAAAAGGAGAGTGTTTGGAATGATCCAGAAATTTTTGTCTTGTGTAATCAACTGAGAGCAGTTTGGGGTTTGTTCATGAGACAATTAAGGCACTGAAGGGAAATAATTATGATAAATCAATCTAAACTCATCTGTAAATTAAGGCAAGCTTCCTGGTAACAGGAATGAGGTTCTGGAAGAACATCCTATTATAATAATAAGGAAAAGCAGGGTGAAAGGGGACAATATGGATGATACTATGAGCCAAAAATTTCCATTTTAATTCTGTGGTTCTGTAAGGAGAATCCTCATCTCCCCTTCATGAAGACACTTCAAAATGTAAAGTAATTAATTGCTAGATACAACTGATGAAATATAACAAAAACCAAGAAACAAAGCAGGAAAGAAAATCCCCAGGAATTCTGTCCATGGGCCTCACTTTTCACAGAGATTTGCCTGGAGAGTCTTCAAATTAATCTTTATATCCTTCTCTGCATTTATCCAGATCCATTTAAAACCATTAGGGACCCTTTCTCTCATGGTTACCACTAGGGAGTCTTCCCAAAACTTTGCTCTTCTCTCTGTAAACTTTCTCTTTTCTGACCCAAAATTTGTTATTTATGAATTTTATTATACATTTCTATCTCACCAGTTTCTCTTAGTACACTCAGATTTCTACTTTCCAAATATTCCCATATCTCAGATCCTTCTGGACTAAGCAAAAATTGATGTTGGAATTTCTTCATCCTAATTTCCCTGATCCAGCCTTGCTGCAATGACTCTTCCAGAGAAAAACTTGTTGGATTTCCGGTGCAATTGCCCTCATTTGTTTCCTTTCTTTGTCAAAAGAAGCCCCACATGAATCTCCTGCTCATCCTTCGAAAGCCCAGGGATTTTCATCCTGGAAGGAAAGGTTGAATAAAACTAATGGATTAAACCTCCCTGGATTTGGCCACCATGTTTTCTCTGACTACGACAGAATTTTAGAAAGAAACAGTGGTTTAAAATAAAGGGTTGAGAGAGGGATTTGAGAAGAGTGGCTGCTTGCTCTTCTTCTCCTGAATTACAGCTCATTTCCTTTGAAGTTCTGCTGACTCTGTGCCTCAGCTTGTTCCAGGGAATGAATCCACAGGTTAATGAATCCATGGATGGGAACTTCCTTTTTCCTTTCTCTCCTCACAATCCCACCCCGATCTCACCCCTTACCTCTCCCATTTGCCCGTTTTTCATGGGACAGCTGGAAAAAGTTTCGGCCTTTAGTCAAGAAACGAGTCGGGATTCACTGGCCTGAAGGAGGGCAGGGATGGATGGGATTTTGGGAAGGAATTCCTGGCTGGGATGGAATTCCCAGAGAAGCTGTGGCTGCCCCTGGATCCATGGAAGTGCCCAAGGCCAGGTTGGATGGGATTTGGAGCAGCCTGGGATGGTGGAAGGTGTCCCTGCCCATGGAATGGGATGATCCTGAAGGTCTCTTCCAACCCAAAACCATTCTGGGATTCCATGATTCAGCAGGTTGGATGGACAGACCCGTTTATATAAAATGAAATGAAATTAAATTAAATGAAATTAAATCATATCAAATCAAATAAAATCAAAGAATCATTGGTGTGGAGTCATAAGTTTCCTTTTAGGGTTGTAGAGAGAATAGAATAAGTGCCTGTCCCTAAAATCTTGGGTCAAAATGTGGTTGGGTGAGATAAAACAATGAGGGAGGAGCAGAAAGCCCAATTAAATGATGAAATTCCACTTAAATGATGAAATTCCACTCAGACCTGAAATTCTGAGGAACTTGGCAGCTTCCTTGTGGTTTGTATCTTTCCATCAGGCTGATGTTTCCACCAGAAGGTTGGATCCTGCAAAATGCTCAAAAAGCTGAAAAGAAACTTTAAAAACCTCCCTTAATTCTTAAACCCATTGTGCTCTTTATTAATCTTATGCAAATTAATTGATATTTGGTTGTGGTTTTGATTGAGGCAGCTCGTCCTCTGCTCCAGAAATTAGTTTTTCAGGATTTTTTCAGGAGTTTTTCAGGAGTTTTTTGGAGTTTCTCACGATGGGGAAGGCCTGTTGGGAACTAAGACTTAGCACAGATCTCAGCACAATAAAATTCTAATCTTGTGTGCAGAAGAGCTTCAGGAGTCGTTTTAATTACAACGTGCAAACAGCTTTTTGTGAGGCTGCTCCACCAGATCCTTGGCCCCAGGAGTTTATCCCACACTTCCCCCTTGGGATGGGAGCTCAGCTCCTGCTCATCCCGACCTCCCTTTGATTGATTCAACGAATCAGGGAATTCATGCTCATCTTCCAGGGATTGCTTAAGTGCTTGTGAATGTGTTTATGATGGGAGGTGGAATTCTAGGAAGATTTATTAGGCCTGGCAGGCGGGGAGCGTGTTTGTTCCGTGATTAATGCGCTTAAAACGGCTCCCAATCAACAACTTCCAAATATTGTCTCAGGATTTGCCAGGGAAAATCTGCAACTCCGACCCAATCCAGGGAACAGTAGCAGCTTTTGTGCTACCGGATTTCAGCTGGTGGTGGTTGTGTGGGCTGGGGAGAGGAGCTGGAAGAATCTTGAGTTGAAAAGAAAAAATGAATTGTGGATAAAATTTGGGAGGGTGTGTGGGGAAAAAAAAATGGATGAACAGAACTGAGAATTATGGGTTTAAAGTGGAAATGGAGCATCCTGTGTTCCCCGTCCTCTTCCAGAGGAACTGGGCCCAAATGGGAAGAAAAATGCTACTAAAATATTGTATTAATTCCTTCTCTTTTATTTTCCATGTTTTTTACTGCCTATAAAAATGGACGGCAAGAAGTAAGACTAGAACTAAGAACTGGAACTAAGAACTAAGAGCTAGAACTAGGAATGCTGGATTTAAAGTGGAAGTGCAACTTCTTGTGTTACCCATCCTCTTCCAGAGGAACTGGGCCCAAATGGGAAGAAAAATGCAACTAAAATATTGTATTAATTCCTTCTCTTTTATTTTCCAAGGTTTTTGCTGCCTGTAAAAATGAACAGCAAGAAGTAAGACTAGAACTGAGAACTGGAACTAAGAACTAAGAGCTAGAACTAGGAATGCTGGATTTATAGTGGAAGTGCAACTTCTTGTGTTGCCCATTCTCTTGCAGAGAAACTGAGCTCAAATGAGAGAAAAATTACTAAAAAAAAAAACTTCTGATCCCTTGTGTTTTATTTTCCATATTTATTTCTGTCTACAGAAATGGATGGCAAGAACTGGACCTAAGAACTAGGGACTGGAACTGAGAATGCTGGATTTAAAGTGGAAGTTGAAGGGGGAAGGGTTCCCGCTGCCAAAGGGCAGGGTTAGATAGGATTTTGGGAAGGAATTCTTTATTCAGGAGTGAGGAGGGGCTGGAATAGAATTCTCAGAGAATTTTGGCCTTCCCTGGATCCCTGGAAGTGTCCAAGGCCAGGCTGGACAGGGCTTGGAGCAGCCTGGGATGGTGGGAGGTGTCCCTGCCATGGCAGGAGTGGACTGGGAGGATCTTCCAACTGAAACCATTTCACTATTCCATGATTCTGTGGCTTCTGAACAATACATTCCCAATTGTATACAATTTAATCTAATCTGAGAAAGCAAAAAATAATTTTAAAAACCGCATATTTTTTACGTATTTTCTCTCTCTCTTTTTTTTTTTTTTTTTTTTTTTTTTTTTTTTTTTTTTGTGAGAAATAAAATTATTTAATTTTCATCCATAATATTATTCCCGAAAATTCGCCCTTTGGAATGCAACCACTGAAAAATTTATTAAGACTTGGAGAGGAAGGGGCAGCCTAACAAACCTTTTTTATTGCTGTTATTTAGTTCTTAATTTAAGGCTTGGCTTGGCTTGGAAAGAGTCACAAAAGTCCCCTCATAACTTCATGTCTCCAACCCAAATTAAACAGGATTGTTTAAATGGCTATAAAATGTCCAGTTCTCATCGATTCCCTGGATTGCGTGAGGTTTAACTCCCCTGAAATCCTTAAGAATTGTCGTAGCTCTGCTCACCACAGAGACCTTGGTGGCAGACGGGATGAGTGGAGGTTCTCATGAGGATATTCCAGAACGTGGGGAAGTTTTCACATCAAGAATCAGCCAGGTACTGGAATTCCAAAGTGCCTGATGTGTTCTCCCTATTTCAAGATTCTCAAGGAAAAAGCAAAAGTCAGGAATTCAGCTCAGCTGTTTGAATAAGAAGTGTGGTTATCCAAGGTCCTCCATGAATTCCTTTCCTATGGACCTCTGAAGAAAATTAGATTTGGATGGGATGAGTGTGGGTCACCTCCAGGAATGACATTCAAGAGTTCAAAAAAAACCTGGACTTACCATATTCAGCTCTGGTGCAAAACATAAATCCTGTGGAGATGAGGTTGGTGGAAAAGGATGGAGATTTCCACAGTGTGAATTCCCAGTGGGAATCAGCCTGAGCAAACACAGGGGAGTGACAAAAGGCAGGAGTCAGGAGTTATCCAAGGTCACACTGATGCCTCAGGTTTCAGCTTTTATATTTTCAGATTCTGTGCTGCTTTAGTGTGTGGGTCTGAGCTCCACATCAGGGCATGGTGAGCTCTGTGCACAGAGCAGGGAGACAAAACAATTCCTGCTCCAGCTGGGCACCAAGGACAAATGACCCAAATCTCAGCCCCAGAGCACAAACCCCGTGGGCTGGAGAGAGAAAAACAAGCAGGGTGGGACTGCCTGGGCTAAAGCTGGAATGGGACAATGAACTGCAAGGTGCAAATGGAGCAGAGCTGATCCCAGGGAGAGACCCCGGCAGCGCTCGTGCATTTTGGGGCCATTTTGGTTCATCTTGGGTGCAGCCCTGGCTGGGCTCTGGTGCTGCCCAAGGTGCATCCATGGAGGAGATCCTTTGAATAAATCCCTGCTTTATTCTTTAGCTCTGTCCAAATCAGTCTTTTCAAGGCATCAGTTTCAGTGGCAAAAGGCAGGAATCAGGAGTTATCCAAGGTCACACAATGGAGCACGTGGAGAGGGAAGAGATGGGAATCCCCCAGCTGAAATCCCAGCTTGCTGCTGTATCCATTATCCTGGAATGATTTCCCTCCTGGTTTGGGGTTAGAAATTAAAATAGTCCTGACTCTTCATCCTTCTCCTGAGTCATCCCTTCCCCATGCCTTCCTTCTTTGATCCTTTCTCCTTCTCCGGCCCTTTCTCCTTCTCCTTTGCCATCCATCCCCTTCCCCTTGTAGCCCCTGAAGATTAATGGAAAACCAAGACTCCATGAAAGATTCTCCTGCAAGTAGATTTAACCCAGGCTCTCCATGACCCCCCCAAAAGTGCATTTTGGGGTGTAATTAGAAATGATCCCCTCCACAGAGAGCTCATTTATTCGGGAACGAGCATGGAAGCCGTGTTTGCTCAGGTTTTTTCCCCTCACACCTAACGCTCCAGCATCAGGACACAAAGCTGCAGTTTCCCTGAAAATAATGAAGTGAGATGTTCCATGAAGTCATTCCCAGCTGATGGACTCCATGCTCCATAAATATCCAGGAGACTCCCAGAGGGAAGGAGCAGGTCACCCAGGCTTGCTCCAGATTCCACCCAGCAGCCATGGGAGATCCCTCTTGGAAGGGGAGCAGTTTCCACGCAAGCTCTGCAGATGTTAAACTTTCAGAAATATGTTTAATTTGTATTTTTTTTTAATTGCTACCAGGATCACACCTCCTGCTAAGTGCAGGCTGAGTTAATTGGTTCAGGGAAAAGGATGGGATGGAAAGTGTTAAGGAACACCTGTGAACTCACCAAAGCTGATTTTTTTTCGCGGAGGAGGTTGAAAGCAGAAATGCCAGCCGAGATTTTCTGGAAAATGGGACAGACTCAGGACAGTTTGCCTCAGACTGGGAAAGGTCAGGGTTTCTGGCAGGCAGCAGAGCTGCTGCTCTGATTCAACCCAAACAGAGCCATTTCTTCCTCAGGCTCCCTGCTGACAAATTCAGAGCACTTTGGATGGGGATGAGGGAAGTGTGTCAGGAAAAACAAGACCTAGACATCCACTTTTGAACTAAACCTGAACCCAAGCAGGACTTGGATCTGAACCTGATGAAAGCTCCATTCCTTTTTCTTCTTTTTTTTTCTTTCCTCCTTTCCTATTCTTTCCCTTTTTCTGGAAAAATGAAACGACCTCTTGGTCACAGATTTTCAAGATCTAGAAAAATAATCCCACAGGCAACAGCCTTTGGGTACCTGCTTAAATTACTGGAATTTTATTTGTAAAACTCACCCATTTGTATTTGAATATTTGCTACTTGTGCCTCAAAACCAGCAATGGTTTTAGGTCTCTTAACAACAGGGGTTGCAATAGACAGGAAGAAAATGAAAAGAAATTAATTTTAATTAAACCAAGAGGCACTGCTGCGCCTCAAGTTGCCACAATTCACATCGGAGCAATGTTCCCTCTGTGTTTCCTCAGTGCTCCAGGACCCCCAGCAGTGAATTCCTGCTGAAGGCTGATGGTCTTTCTCCAGTCCCACCTCACTCACTGCTCCCTCCGTTTGTTTTTTCACGGAGAACAAATTAAAATCCAAGTGTCTGTGAAGGAACATTTCGGTTTAGAGGCCTGAGAATACCTGAAGGGTGACCTCAGGCTGGGCTTTCCGTGCTGCACTTGGCAGGAGAAAAAATTCTGGGCTAAAATCACAATCCCTCTGTCCCATTCTTGCTGTTGGCACCTGCAGAAAGGAGAATTTTCCCTTATTAATTACCTAAAAATCAGATTCAAGGCTCATCTTTCAGTGACATTTCCATTTAGAGGCCCAAATTTGTGTCTTAAAATCTGAAAGAAGTTGTGGTGGTGTTCGCAGGGGTCTTAGGATGAGGGAAGAGATGAGAACGTTGACTCCATGTTTCAGAAGGCTGATTCATTGTTTTATGA